>NW_006408588.1:2464541-2496189 GCF_000296735.1 Chrysochloris asiatica | reverse complement strand
GAAATACACAGCATCACTCTACCAAGAAGAAAAAAAAGTCAATATTCAAACATTTCAAGAGGTAGCATATGATCAAGAACTGATGGGACTTAAGGAAAAAGCCTGAGTGGCACTGAAGGCATTAGTGAAACACAAGGTGGAATTGGTGGAAATTGGTGGAATACAAATTGAAAGCTTTCAACAAACATCAGTGAGCACTGAGGTACTCACTCATATATGTCAAGAAATTTGAAAGAGAGCTACCTGTCCATATGATAGGAAGAGATCTGTATTTTTACTAATTCCAAAGAAAGGTGATCCAACAAAATGTGGAAATCATTGAACCGTAATTATCATTAATATCACATGCATGTAAAATTGTGCTGAAGATATATTTTTTAGATGGCTGAAACATTAAAACAAAACAAAACAAATGACTTCAACAATACATCCACATCCACAGGGAACTGCCATAAATTCAAGCCAATTTAGAAGAGAATGTGGAACTAAGAATATCGTTACTGATGTTAGATGAATCTCGCCTAAAGGACAAGAATATCAGAAAAATATTTATTTGTGCTATATTGAGTATGCAAAGAATTTCCATTATGTAGATTGTAATAAATTATCAATAATTTTATAAAGAATGAGTATTCCAGAACACTTCATTATGCTCATAAGGGACCTATTACCTATACATAAACCAAGAGACATTCTTTAGAACAGAACAAGGTGATGTGTTGTAGTTGTTAAGTGCTGTCGAGTCGGTTCTGACACATAGTGACCCTGTAGACGGTTTCCAAGGAGCCACTGGTGAGCTTGAACCACCAACCTTGCAGTTCAAACCAACTTTGCAGTCTAGCGCATTAACCCACAACACCACACCAGGACTCGCAAGCTGATGTGGAATAGTTTAAAATGAGGAAAGGTGTACACCAGGGTTATTTCCTTTCATCACAATTATTCAAACTGTCTGCTGAGCAAATAATGTGAGAAAATGGCTTTTATGAAGAAGAATGTGGTATCAGGTTTGGAAGAAGACTCATTAAGCATCTGTGATATGCAAATGATACAAACCTTGCCTGCTGGAAAGAAAAGGATTAAAAATATTTACTAATGAAATCAAAGACTACATCAATAAGTATAGATTGCATTTCAGTGTAAAGAAAATAAAAATCCTTACAAATAGATCAATAAATAGCATCATGATGAATGGAGAAAATATTGAAGTTGTTAAAGACTTCATTTTGCTTGGATCCACAATCAACACTCCTGGAAGCAGCAGCAAGAAAACAGATGACAAATTACATTAGTGAAACCTGTTGCATAAGATGTCTTTGAAGTATTGAAGAGCAAACACATCAGTTTGAGGAATAAGGTGCATCTTACCCAGGCCAAGTTTATTCAATTGCTTCATATGCAAGTTGGTTATTGAATAAGGAAGACAGTGAAATAGTTGATGTATTTGAATTATGATATTGGAAAAGAGTATTAAAAGTATCATGGGCTACCAGGAGAACAAACAAATCTGTTTGGGAAGAAGTATACCTAGAATGCTCCTTAGAATACAGGATAGCGAGACTTCATCTGCTGTTTTTGGGTACATTATCAGGAGGGACCAGTCCCAGGAGAATGACATCATTCTTGATAATTTGAAGGGTCAAGATCAAAGAAAATGAACACCAATGAGCTGAACTGACACAGTGGCAGTAGCAATGGGCTCAAACATAACAATAGTTGCGAGGATGGTACAGGACTGGGAAGTGTTTCCTTCTGTTGTGCAGAGGGTCTCTCTGAGTCGGAACTGGCTCAATGGCACCAAAGAACAGTAATAACAAATATGGCGATGCATTTTACATGATGTTTATATTAATAAGATTTATCTTTGCTTATCACTCACAATGCAAAGTAAAGATTATGTTCCAGGACACATCTTGTTCTGGTCTTGTTCCACTCTTCAAAATCTAACATTTGGTCCACTGACCTACTTTATGTTACCACATACTGAACATACCTACGCTTAACTTCTCAGACTATATTTGATTTTCTGTAAACGCAGCTCTGAGAAAACTGTCACTATGATTTCCTGGGTAAGATTAATTCTAGGGCCTGCTGGCCTCTTGGCCAAGTTTATTACAAATAATAAATCACTGTTGGGACACTCTGTCTTTCTTTCTTTTTTTTTTTTTTTCTTATTTTCAATAGTCTCAAGCAATCTTCTTTGGTCCTCACTCTCACAATGCTCAGGATTGAATAGGTCTTGCACCTGCCTGATCTGTTCTGAAAAACTACCATTAATTTCAATATACAGGTTCATGTCCATATAGAATTAGTCAAAAGATTCGAAGTGGTAGCTAAGACTATCAAAATACTGAGTTATGGGCAGACTTTAAAATATCAATACAATAAACAGGTTAAGAAAAACAAAATCATACCCGAGGGTTACAGTCTTCCCATATATGCAAAGTTTAAAGCAGGGCTATTTTTAAATTGTCTTCTCATTAAAATGAACATTAACATGTAGATAGTCTATATTTCCAGAGCTTTGGTAAGCACTGTTGTCATTACAGGCTTTACAGATTTTGGCTTGTAAAATAGAAATCTGACCTCTTTAGAGCTGCCACGAGCTAGAAATATATGTAATCGCTAGAATGCATTGTCCACTTTTTTGTTCTATCAGTTTTAAAGTCCTCTTTCTTTATTAGTTCTTAACATACTGTTGGAGACCTGGTATGGCATTACAGCATAATGCACTGGACCACAACGTCACTTTGAGCCACAAAGTTCGCAGTTTAAATCCACCAGCCTCTCCTCAGAAACCCTATACAGGGTCACTATGAGTCAGAATCGACTCTACAGCACTTCACAACATAATCTTTGAGTAGGAAGTTGTGTCAGCTTAGATTTTAAAAAGCAACTCCTACATCAAATATAATATTATAACATCACACAGTTAAAAAATCAAGCTTTTGTTTTGTTTTGTTTTGTGTTGTTTTTAATCAAGTTATTTGGGCTACCAGGTCTCTTTCCTCTTATAAGAATCAATCAATGTCAAGTGCTTTGGTTAGGTAAGTTTACTCATCAAAAAACTTACTTTTCTATCCAAACAAACTCTATCCATTCTTCATGAGAGCATTTGATCTTGTATAAGTAAAATCATGACAACATCAGGGCAGATAGCCCCTTTCCTCATCTCCTTTCTTTCCTCCATTACCAAACCATAGAGATCAACATTAATGGATGTGAGTCAGTCATGGAAATTCCAGTGTTTCAGTTGGCAGATAACTCATGGATGTGAATTAAAATGGATACTTCTGAGACAAAATGCCTTCTTTATAGGAAAAAAGGAAAACTTGGGGTTTCAGAAGCAACCACCAACTCTACAATCTTGCTTTTCCTCCTTTCTCCTGCATCATTCTTCCTTCGACATATGCTTGCATCTTCAAAGCTTCGGCCCTCTCCCAAGCATAAATGGAAGCCATGCTAATAAGGGGGAAACAGGAGTTGACATTATCCATCTGGTGAATTAACTAATCCAAGGAATTTCTGACTCTTAGGTGTATTGTTTGGAATTGTTATTGTTACTGTGGTTGCTGCCATTGTTGTTGTTATTCTGGATCTTTTTTTCTGCTTCTAAGTCTTCTAGACAAAAATACCATTGTTGTAACAAAGATGTTCTGCGATAAGAATAAAAACTTGAGAGAGCTATCCAGTGCTCCTGTAGAACAGTCTTCTGGGAGACACTTTTAAATGATTATGTAGTACATTGTAGAAAGAAGAGAGTGCTCAGAAATTAAACTTCCTCTACATTCTGTAGAGATTTTTCTTTCACTAAGATCTATTTACTAATAGAGTATGGAAGAACTTTTATTTAACTATGCTGGTTTGAAATCCAAACCAATTTGCCTCCTTTGCAATGTCACATCATTTGACTAGTGCCTTGATTATAGAACTTCATCATGTGCTTTTGCTGACATCTGTGTTTGCCTTCCTCGCTAGTCTGTGGACTACTTGATAAACATATGATTCCAACAGCTTTACTATAGTATTTATTCAGAAATTATCTAATATATCTAATATTTTCTCTACCTAATTTTAATTATTCATAATTGGCAGAAGTTAGTGCATATAATTAACTAGCAACATGCTGACACTGTATTTAATATTAACACAGATTTTAGTGTGTGGGGCTACAAACTGCATTTTGATGAAGGATCATAGGTGTTTCTATTGAGTATCAGCTATATGAACTGCTTTATGTAATAGTAGCCTACATAAGAAGTAATAACAAATAAATTAATTGTATCTAGAACTTTAGATTGTTGTCACTATTATATTAATTTCAAAATAAGTCAATATTCAATAAATAACTTTTATATTCCCTAGTGTATTAGATGGATTTGAATGCAAAAAAAAAAGTATTCCGTGGTCACAATGGCATTCCAATAGACCTCAGGACCCTTTGTATGGTCCTTATTACTTTTTCCACTTTCATATCATTTTCACTCAGCATGTGCTTACTTCGGTCCTACTTTAATGGATTTCCAATTGGAAAAGTGCAATATTCAGAGCTACCAGAGGCAGATCATTTCAGGGGTCTGGCTGTTGGAACGTATCACTTAACATCTTCTAATCATTGAAATATCAATGAAAGTGATGTAAAGCCCCAGTGACAGCTATTATTTCAGTTATTCTCTATGACTGCATTTATTCAGGGCAGAGTGAACTCAAACTCCATCACAGAGGAAAATAAAGGCCATTCACAGCCAAAGAGTTCATTACCATGATATTTTTCTGTGCTGCGTTTAAATTGTCTTTGTGGATGGAGTTGAATTTATAAATTCTTTATAGAGCCCTAGTTCACTTTAGTAATTTCAGTTCATTTCCAGTATAAGGGTCTCAGTGTCAACCCTTGAAATACATGCAAATAAATGGAAACTTTTCGTTACAATATGTAAATAAATCATTCCTGAGGAACATAAATGAGGCCAAACAAAAAGAGGTAGCTTTTTATCTGGGAGGGAAGGAGGAGGGAATGTATAGATATGCTGGATTTCTAGCTTTGCAAAGAAACTACATTAAGAAGTTTGCAAAATTGTCACATATAATGTTCTGAGCCTCAGTTTTCTCATCTGAAAAACAGGGATTATAATCTTTATCTTAGTTGATAGTTTTGTTTTATTTCTTTATGTTTTTCCTGTGAATTGAGTGATAGTATACAGGGGAGAAGAATGGTTTTACACTCATTCTACCATATTTTGTTTCATTGCAATGATTACAATCATCTCTGTGCATCATCGTTCAACTATATTTGCTTCTATTCCCTCTTTTTTTGTGTGTGCTATACCCCAAAACACTCAGGAATATATAATAATTTAAGCAACCAAAGGACACATTCTGCAAGCTTGCCTCCTGGCCACCAGCACACAGCCTTTCTTTTTCCATGAGTCTAGAGTCCTCAGCTGCTCTATCTCTCCATGTCCCCATCTCTGCCTCCATCTCTGATGTCGCTGCTTCTCTGAATAGGGTCCCACATTCCGCTCATGCTCTGCTCCCTTGATGGTCCTAGGGTCCTCTGTTCCTGGAATGTGGATTTAACTATTCCCCCTTTATGTTACAAAATCTACCTTTATAGTTGTAACAATTGCAATTAGTCATGATAACAATTACTCACTATTGAATCTTAAGAATCTTATCCCCATCTCCTTTCACCAGACCCATCTAGACAAGGTGAAAACTATTCAGTGGAGATTCTACAATCCCCTGAACATTTTAAAAATAAACTCGCTCTTGAAAATTTGTAAGCCAGTCACTTGGTGCCTTTATAGCCCTGTCATTTCAGGTAGCCAATGTCTAAGTTGCCTTTCCCTATCATTAGATAATAGTTTTGATGTCAAAATTTTAAAAAGTCACAACAAATGTTTGATCTGCATTATACAAATACTCCAAAAGATTAGAATAACATTGGAGTCCTGGTATGGGACTGTAGGATAAGCACTTTACTGATAACTGTAAGATCTACAGTTCGAACATCCCAGCCACTTCTCAGAAACCGTATTCAGGGCAGCTATGAGTTGTAATTGACTAGATAACATTGAACAACAACTCTATTTTGAATTGTGTTATTGGAAATTACTGATGAAGATATAAATATACTATTATATGTTGAGAAATTAAATCAATGTGGAAACTTATTTCACAAATTAAAAAAATAGAGCAGTAAAAATTACAAAAACATAATAAATGATCTTGATAATAAATTTAATCCATTTGTCAAAAGATCAACTGTCATTTAGTAACTTCATAAATGATTTCAAATTATCTGATGAAGTTATTGTTGTTGTTAGGTGCAATTGAGTCAGTACCAACTCATAGTGATCCTATGCACTACAGTACAAAACATTGCTTGTCCTGGGCCAACCTCACAATTGTTGCCATGTTTGAGCCCATTGATGTTGCCACTCTGCCAATCCATCTCACTAGGGATCTTCCTCTTTTTCTCTGACCCTCCACCTTACCAAACATGATATCTTTCTCCAGCGACTGGTCAACTCCTGACAATATGTCCAAAAGTATGAGAGACGAAGTTTGGCCATCCTGGCCTCCAAGAAGCACTCTAGCTGCGCTTCTTCCAACACAAATCTGTTTGTTGTTTTGTCAGCAGAAAGCCTCATCTTTCTTCCACAGAATGGCTCACAGTTTTGAATTGCTGACCTGGATGTTAGCAGCTCAACTTGTAACTAGTATACGTAGTAAAATTTATTTCTTTTTAAACTATGGGGCATAAAAATATATGAAAACTGAGTTTCTGATCTATTCATTTATTTTGAAAAAATATAAAGATTCAAAACATATTTGAGGCAGTGCTATTAGTAACAATCTTATAAGGAGAAGCAATTCACATAGAAGCTGTCATATCACAGTGGTTAAGCACTCATCTGCTAACCACCAGTTATTCCGTGAAAGAAAGATATGTCAGTCTGGTTCTATAAAGATCGTGTTCTACATGACAATTTTCCTTTGTCCTATAGGAATGTAAGGAGTTACACTTGATTCTACAGCAACAGTTTTACTTTGAGTGTGTTACAGACTTGTATATACAGATATACTATCAGGTCACCCTGAGAGAATATGCTTAAGACTATGCACATACTTAGAAGGAAAGAAAAAAGAAATTCACATTTCTAAGTTGCTTGAAGATTAAAATTTTAAGTTGTTATTATAACCTTACAAACAATAGAGCCTCTTTTTCAATTCAATCGTGCACAAAGTCTAGTATCTCTGATATACTGGTGTCACTGAGGAGACTCACTTAATAATATTCATCCAATGGAATCTCAGTTTTCTTTTCAGAAATTCCTCATGCAAATCAAAGAATCTCTAACAGTAAATGTAAACCCTCTTGACACACCCTTCAAATAGTGGAGGTTGAGTTCCCATGTGTCTTAGGATCATTACAATATCTCCCAGTCTTCAAGTTACCATCTCAAAATCTACAACAATCTTTTAGTTACAGTTAGATGAACATTTTTAAAAGATGATTATCCGAAAACTTAATTTCACTCCAGGTTAATTCCTCAACCATATGCACACTACATAGTAAATATCTCTGACGTTTATACATTTCTTAATTCTATCATGTATATATTTCAATGGAAAAAGATTATTACAGAACAAAATTTTATTTTAAAGTGTAAAAAGAAATTCCATTGAAAGCACATCTTTGGTATTTCTTCTACACAATTTTTGCTGTTAGGTCCATCTAGTCAGTTGCAACTTATAGTGACCCTATGCACAACATAATGCAACACTGTATGGTACTGCAACATAATCACAATTGTTGTCATGTTTGAACTCACTGATACGGCCACTGTGTCAATCCATCTCATTTGGTGTCTTCCTCATTTTCACTAAATTCTCCAATTTAATCAAGCCTGATATCTTTCTCTAGAGACAGGTCCTCCTGATAACATGTCTGAAATATGAGAGAGGAAGCATTGGTATCCCAGATTCTAAGGAACATTTTGACTGTATTGAACACAAATTTGTTTGCTCTTCTGGCAGTCCATTATATTTCTAATATTCTTCTTCAACAACATAATTCAAACGCCTTGATTCTTTTGTGGTCAGTCTCCCGTATCCATTGTTCACCTTACATGCATTTATTGTTGTTGTTAAGTGCTGTTGAGTCAGTTCAGACTCATAGTGACCCTGTATAAGGGTTACGAGGAGTGGCTGATGAGCTTGAACTGCCAACCTTGCAGTTCAAACTGACCTTGCAGTCCACTGCATTAACCCATGTGTCAGGACGTTCCATATACATATAAAGAGATGAAAAATATCATTGCTTTGGTCAGGCAAACCTTAGGCCTCAAACTGATATATTTGCTCTTTAACTATTTAAATAGGCCTGCAGCAGATTTGCCTAAGGCAATGAATGCATTGTTTGACTTTTTGACTTCTACCATAAGTGTTCATTGTAGATCTCAGCAAAATGAAGTCTTTGAAAGCTTCAGTCTTTTCTACATATATTATGATATTATTTATTGGTCCAGTGTGAGGAGTTTCTTTTCTTTATTTTAAGGTGCAATCCATATTGAAGGTCATGATCTTTGATTGTCATCAGTAAGCATTTTAAATCCTCTGTTCTTTCAGCAACCATGGTTGTATCATCTGTACATCAGATGTTGCTAATGAGTTTTCCTTCAATTCTGATGTCACATTTTTCTTCATATGATCCAGCTTCTTGGATTATATGCTCAAAATACAGATTTAGTAAGTATAGTGAAATATTTTAAATAGGCAAATGTAGAAATCAAGTAAATGTATGGTTACTGCTAACCACTCCTTGAAAACCCTACACAGGGTCCGATGAGTCAGAACCTACTTGACAGTACTTACCAAAACAAGAAGGATGGGAGGGATAGGGAAGGAGAGATTCTTAATCTGAAGGTCACTGAGCTATTGTCATGGGTGGTGGAAAAATTTGGAAGTGAATAATAAGTATGGTTGCTCAAGATTATAAAAGTAATAGTGTCACTAAATTTTACATTGAAATTATAATTGTTATCTTATGCACGTGTTTACCATAATAAAAATAGATATATTTAACTTCACTCAAGACTGCACCTTAAAAAAAAAAAAAATCACAAATATAGATAATAGGGATTAAGAGAAAGAATAAATGAACATATGTAAAATCATAAACAGAAAGGTCATACTGCCAGAATCCTCAGATACACAATGCTCAAGTATCCTGTTTGTCAGAAGTATGAACATAAGTTGAGACTACACACTGTTGGTCCACTTCAGGTATGGAAGAACAATTTTGTATGGCCATAGCTATTGCTGGCCAATTACAATGCTTTGTAAACCCTGAGGGTTTTTTGGAGAAATAGCACTAGGCACTAAAATGGGTATCACCAATAGAAAGTCAACTAAAGACCTACTGAATATTGGGTGCCTCTTATGCATGGGGTGTTGCAGGTGTGAACCTCAGACTGCAAGGTTAGTTTGAACAACAGGTTGGTGGTTCACACTCACCAAGCTACTTCTCAGAATCCCTATATAGAATCACTATAAGATGCAACCTACTCCTTATTCAACAGTACTTAACAACAACAACAACTTAGGACTCTTGCATATTTAATGCATCACCAATATTTAGTGTCTTAGTGCTGGGTGTATGTTATATACCGTATGAACTGTAGGTGTCCTCAATGAATACTGGGTGTCTCTTGGTACATCCCTTCTTTTCGATGTTAACACACATATAACACTCTTTTAGATGTTAACACACATGTAACACTCTTCTCTGTATCTATTTATCTATCTTAACTCATTTTTCATAAATAACTTTTTGTCAAATTGTAATGAAAATGAACATAACGAATTTGGGACCAACAAAATAATTTGTGCATATATATTTCACTGACACTGTTATATTCTTGAAGTTGTACACCCATTATTGCTGTTCTTTTGCAAAACATCCAACTGTCATTGCACCTTTTCAGCAAAATTCTTAATAGTTGTGTTGAATAGAAAATGTCATTGTGAAAAAAATGCCAAGATATACAAGTCTAGAACTAATCCTACAGTGTCAGACCTGAACTGCACAAAAACACAGAAACATTTATTAAATAAAAATATAAAATGTGAAACAATTGGTCTTCACATATCCTTTATCCCTTGATTGGTATGAGACAGAACTAACTCAATGACAGTTAAAAACAACAATATACACTTTTGAAGTCATTGTTTCCATATCTAACTCTTTTTTGAGTAATTTTGCACTCAAGTTTATACCATGTCAAAAAGGCAGTTTGAGCATCCTCAAAGGACTCAAATCATGTTACTATTATATGTTCTTTGTGTTCTAGGAACAATAAAAATTTTGTAAGAGTAAGATCAAGGCTAGAGGGTAGGTGAGGCAAGGTTTCCCAATGAAATTCTCATGGGAAAGCCCATACTATGCTCCCAAAATGATCAGGTGCACTGTTGTGATGAAGAAAAAAAAAAATCCCATCACACAACTATTCTGACCTCTTTCACACTAATGTGGTTTTCAATTTTCCTAAAACTTCTTCATAATAAGCTCTAGTGATTGTGATGTGTCCTTCAAGAAAATCTATTAAGATCTCTTTGGAACCTCACAAAACAATCACCGTAACCTTGTCTGAGACCAAAATCTTATGAGCTGACCTCTCTGCCTTGAATTCATCTTTGATGTATTCCTAACCTTCCTTAAAATGCTCAATCCAGCTAAAAACTTTTTTTTTTTAACATGGACAGCAGTCCCATAAACATGTTGCAAGCCTCAGTCATTTAGGAAGATACCCACTTGAACTAAGTTAAAAATGAGATATTACCCCTCACTTAAAAATAGATTTTTCTATGGCACATATGGATCCTGTTTTGAAGACACCCTAAATAGATTAAGGCAAGTGTATTACAAAGAACACTTATCTGCAGCCAATCACTGATGACAGAGACATTGTAAACATGTTTTATTTGGGATGAACTTGTGTGTATATGAACTGAAACTCTAATAGCAATATTTTTTTTAATCTACCTTCATGTATTGATGTTATTGTTGTTAGGTGCCATTGAATCAATGCCGACTTACAGTGACCCTATGCATCACAGAACTAAACAATGCCAGGGCCTGTACCAACTTCACACTCAATGCTACATTGGAGCCCATCTCTAATGCCACTGTACCAATCTATCTAGTTCGGGTCTCTTCCTCTTTTTCTCTGACCCTCTATTTTCCCAAACATGATATCCTTCTCCAGGGATTGGTGTCTCCTGTCAGTATGTCTTAAATACCAATTTAATCACATCATTTTGATAGACTTTACAAATAAGTTCAATTAAGGTCCCCATTGTGCAGATCACAAATCTACATGGTGAATGGGAATAATGTAATGATATCCTGTAAAGAGCTGTGCTTTTGGTTTTGTGTTTCATTAGGACAAAAATTCACAGTAGCAGCATCATGCAGTTGTTAGGTGCTGTTGAGTCAGTTCCAACCCATAGTAACCCTACAAGCAACAGAACAAAACACTACCTGCCCCTCACCAATCTTACAAAGTTTGCTACACATGAGCCCATTCCTGCTGCCACTGTGTCAATCCAACTAGTTAAGGGTCTACCAATCATGGTATCCTTCTCCCGGGGCTGTTCCCTCCTGATAATACACACACTTTTACAGTCTTGTATCTAAACAATTACAATTTCTAGTAATTCTCTTTAATTACGTTAAAGAGATTGTGCTCCGAATAACAGTGACAGTGTTGTTAAGTGCGGTCAAGGTCAGTTCTGATTCATAGTGACCCTGTATAGGATTTCTGAGAAACGACTGGTAGGTTTGAAGCGCCCACCTTGAGGTTAGCAGTTCACTGATCATCCTACAGTGCCACAGCAAGATTTCAAACAACAGTAATATTGAACTCAGAAAGTCGGTCTAGTATTGATGAATACACTATGATTCAATTTAACAATTTGAAGAAATGGTTCTATGATTTGAAGGAATACTAAAATTATCCAAGTGATGCCATGTTTATATGTTATTTTAAGTATGGACAATCGCCTATTTTATCTGCCTTTTTAATGCTAGTGTTATTTAAATTGACCAAAAATATATATTTTTTTTTATATTCCAATATTGAAAATGGGGAAATCAGGCTCATTCTAAAGTAGAACATATAAAGTGCTATTAATATAACATATATCATTATGGTGGTGGTAATGTGCCGTGGAGTTGGTTCCAACTCATAGTGACCTTGTACAGGGTTTCCGAGGCTGTAAATATTTACTGGAGCAGAAAGCCTCATCTTTCTCCCGCAGAACAGCTGGCAGTTTCGTACTGCTGACCCTGAGGTTAGCAGCCCGATTCGTAACCACTACGCTACCAGAGCTCCTTATATATCATTACAGAGTTTGAAAAAGCCTTAACAATTGTTTAAAAATGATTTTAAAATATTCCCACCCATTTTGATTTTTTTTGATTGTGAAGTGCCGTCGAGTCGATTCCGACCCATAGTGACCCTGTTCAGGGTTTCCAAGGGTGTAAATCTTTACGGGAGTAGAAAGCCTCATCTTGCTCCCGCGGAGCGGCTGGTAGTTTCGAACTGCTGACCTTAAGGTTCGCAGCCCGATTCATAACCACTACGCTACCAGAGCTCCATAGTAGCTGTCAATATTGTGTATACTTCTTTGCTTTCATTTATCTAGCAAATTATATTTATAGGATTAGTATCAAATGTGAAATCCTGGGATAAAGCACTGGACCAAATGTTGGTTTAAACCACAAGATTGGCAGTTCAAATACACCAGTTGCTCACTGGAAAGCATATAAATGGTTGTTACGAGTCAGAAATGACTCAACGGCACTTCAAGACAAGTATGAAATAGGCTTGTGTGTACAGTTTTCCCCATTTTTTTCAGTTTACTTTCTACAATAACAAAGCTTATGAAATCAGTTTCATATTAGCTGTAGTGTTGCTAAACTCCACATAAATTACTTGAGTTTTTCAAAGTATAGACAAACAGGTAAACAAACTAAGACGTTCCACTTCTGAGACTTTATTGTTATCTATTGGTACAGCCCTGTTGAATAAGCACTGGACTGCCAACAGCAAGGTCAGTAGTTCAAACCCAACAGCCACTCCTTAGAAACCCTATAACCAGGTCAGTATGAGTCAGAACCCACTAACTAGCACTTAACAAGAACAACAAGTGTGACTTAACTAATCATTTTCTGGACAACTTTGTACTACACGCATCCTTTGAACTCTAGTCAGGCAAAAGTTTTACACTAAAATTATATTGAAAATGCGAAACTAAAGTGTGCTTTAAAAAAAATGTTATTATGGAAAATGCCTTCAGGAAATTCTAGGAAATAAAGTTGCTACTTATAACACACAGTCTATATCTGTATAATTTAGTTGTAATTTTAAAACCTGTCAGAAAATAGCTTGCAAACTCAAGCAGTTATAACACTCTACCTAAAATAAATGAGAAAATATGATTCTACTAATTTATTTTTAATTTACACAAACCACAGATCAACTAATAATAATCTCTCTATGGACATTTCTTTTCATTAGCAATTAAATACTAATACCATTGTTTTCCCGATCCACAATGTTAGCCTTAGGCTCTGCATTCCCAATTGTCCTCATGAATATAAAATTGTCTAAAAAACCAAATATCTTCTATACAACATCCATGTCCTTTTGGTGAAGGAGGAGTCTGTCTAAATTTCAGTATTGAGAGCCGTGGTGGTGTAGTGGATTACTCTTGGGCTGTTCACCGCAGGATGGGCAGTTTGAATCCAGGAGCTCTGGTAGCGTAGTGGTTACGAATTGGGCTGCGAACCTTAAGGTCAGCGGTTCGAAACTACCAGCCGTTCTGCGGGAGACAGATGAGGCTTTCTACTCCCGTAAAGATTTACACCCTCGGAAACCCTGTACAGGGTCGCTATGGGTCGGAACCGACTCGACGGCACTTAACAACAACAACTCGATCACTGAGAGTAAAATACAACTTTCTGCTTATATAAAGATTGATAACTTCAGAAATCCTATGCAGGGTCGCTATGAGTCAGAACCTGCTTAATGGCACACAATAACAAACAAGTATCAAAATGCTTTTGCCTCTCTGAAATCAATAGTATTACTTTGAAACCTAAAATGTCATGAAATTTGGAGATAAAACAGAGGGGAGCTGTTACAATCAATGCCTTGATTTATCTTTTTCAGAAGTTTAGAATCAACAGTGTATTCAGGTGAAGATACACTGAAGAAGTTCTGAAAATCTCTAAAAGATCATACATGTTGGTACAGTTGCCATTGTCTGCCTCAAGAAAGCCCAATGATGGGGGAAAAAAAAAAAGGAAACGAAGCTTCAGATAACAGCTAGCAGCGAGGGCAAAGGGGCCTGTGAAAAATGCTTCACTGTCCTGTGATTACAACAGTGTCACAGTCTGATTACCAAGGTTAAACCTCAAGGATGTTCACAAGAGGGATGCTTCATAAGCCCCTCATGTCTGCTGAACTGAATTTGAAATTACTCATGGATTTCCTTGAAGGTTTACAATGAGAAAAGGAATTATTATTAATGTGGGAGGTATAAATCATCCGTGGCAGATGCTTTGCAAGATACTCCTCTGATGGCTGCTACTGCGATTGTTCCCAGTAACAATTCCACAATACAGAAAGCACGCACAAACTTGTCTAAGGAAGTCTGTCTAAGGGAGTAGAACTAAGGTTTCATCATTTGTTGTCATTAGGTGCAGTTGGATTGGTTTCGACTCACAGCAACCCTGTACCCAACAGAACGGAAACACTGACTGGTCACGTGTCCTCCTCACAACTGTTCATATACTAGAGATCACTGCTGCTGCCAATCTGTTAACCCATCTCTCTGAGGACAGCCTCTTCTTTGCTGACCCTCCACTTTGCCAAATATGATATCCTTCTCCAGAGACTGACCCCTCTAGATAATAGGCTTGAAATATGAAAGATGAAGTCTTGCCATCCTTTCTTCTAAAGAGCATCTGGCTGTATCTCTTGCAGCAGAGATTTATTTGTTCTTCTGGCAGTCTATAAAACTTTTGATATTCTTCTCCAGCACCATAACTCAGCTTCATCAATTCCTCTCATGTCTTTCTTATTTAATGTCCAACTTTTACATGCACATGAGGCTATTTAAAATATCATGGTTTGGGTCAGGCACACCTTAAACTTCAAACTGATACATTTGCTCTTGAGCACTTTAAAGAAGTCTTCTGCAGCATACATGCCTAATATGTCATTTGCTTTTTTTTAAACTGTTAATTGAGTGAAGATTTACAGACAAGATCATCAGTTTGACATTCAACAAATCATATGCTTTGTTTCATCTCAATAATTTTAATCCCCTCCGTGATACAACTTTTGTCCCCTGTGGTTATCATGTACTGATATCCTGTTTCAAACTCTTCAATGTCTGTGCAGTATATATATATATATAATTACCCCTCTCTTCATCCCATACCCATGTAGCCTGTGTCTCTGTCCATCTGTCCATGTATCTATATGGAGAACACTGTTGTTCCAAGCCCCTTTTGCCCTGTATGTTCACCTATCTTCTTTAGTCTTCTGCTCTTCTAGATTATCCTTCCCTTCGCACATGTCTACCCTCTAGCCAGGGAATTATTTCCCTTCTCTCCCATCCCTGGTAACCATCAAAAATGTTTCTTTTAACATGAAACTATATTCTTGGATTTTTACCATAGTTGTTGCTGTAAAGTGCCTTCATGTTGGTTCTGACTCATAGTGACCCTGTATAGCATTTTCAAGGGGTGGCTGTGGGGCTTGAACAGCTAACCTTCTCACATCGGGACTCCTTTACACTAGTGGTCTCATACAATATTTGTCCTTTTGTGATTAAAACATTTTACTCAGCATAATGTCCTCCAGGTTCATCCATGTTATAAAGTGTTTTCCAGATCTATCATTATTCTTCAACATTGCATAGTCCTCCATTATGTACCTATACCAAATTTTGTTTATCCGTTTTTCCAAAGAGCAGCATTTAGGCTGTCTTCAACTTTTTTCTATTGTTAATAGTGCTACAGTGAACAGCAGTGTATATATATCTACTCATATCCTAGCTCTTATTTCCTGTGAATATATATCAAGTAGAGATTGCTGAGTCATAGGACATTTCTAGTTCCACAGCGTTTTCCACAGTTGTTGAACCATTTTACAATCCCACCGGCAATGTAGGAGTTGCCCAGTCAGCATTGTTGATTTCTGTTTTTTGAACTTTGATATTTATGCTGGTATGGTCATTTGATTTCTTCACTGCTGCTTCCATGAGCGCTGATTGTGGATCCAAGCAAAATGAAGTCTATGACAACTCCATTCATCCTGATGTTATTTATTGGTCCAGTTGTAAGGATTTTTGTTTTCTTTACATTGAGGTGCAGCCCATATTGAAAGCTCTGGTCATTCATCTTCATCACTATGTATTTGAAGTCCTCTTCATTTCCAACAAGCTAGGTTTTACCATCAGCATATCACAGGTTTTTAAGGAATCTTCCTTCAATCCTGGTGGCATATGAATCGTGCTGCTAGCCTCAAGGTCAGCAGTTCGAAACTACCAGATGTTCCATGGGAGAAAGATGAGGATTTCTGCTCCCGTAAAGATTTGCAGCCTCAGAAACCCTGTGTAGGGTCGCTATGAGTTGGAACTGACTCCATGGTACTTAACAATAACAATACATAGAATTATTTGCTCAGAAAACAGATTGTATAAGCATACTGAAATAATATAATCCTGGCACACATATTTCCTGATTTTAGGACCTTCAGTATCACTTTGTTCCATTCAAATGACTGCCTACTCATTTATGCACAGATTTTTCATGAGAAAGTTAAGAGTTCTGGAATACCTTTTCATCTAAATACCATCCATAGCACAGTTGAAAACCTTTATATAGTCAATACAGGACAAGTAAACATATTGCTTTTATTCTCTGCTTTCATCTAAGAGCCATCTGATGTCATCTTTCACATCCATAGTTCTGGTTCTTTCTGAATTTGGCTTGAGTTTATAGCAATTCCTTGTCCATGTACTATAGTATCTGTTTTTGAATGATCTTCAGCAGAAATGTGCTTGCATGTAATATTAGTGATCTTGTTTGATGATTTTCACATTCTGTTGGGTCACCAATCTTTGGAATGGAAACAAATATGTATCTCTTCGAGTCAGTTAGCCAGGTAGCTGTCTGCTAAATTTCTTGGCAGTGATGAGTACCTCCTGTGCTTCATTAATCTGTTGAAAGATATCATTTGTATTCCATTCCATCAATTCCTACAGATTTGTTCTTTGTCAATGTCTTCAGTGCACCTTGGAGGACATCTTTCAGTGTCATTGGCTCTTGGTCATGTTGGAACATTGACCTTTTTTTGTTTGTTACAGTGACTCTGTGTAAAACTTCCTTTAAAAAAAATGTTTTGAATTTAGTACATATATCACTATTTACCTCCATTCCCTTCAGCCAATGCATGCCTCCCTGGGTCTTCACCTATCTTTAATATTCTTCTGCCATCCATCTTCAGCTTATATACCATCCTTCCCCTTCTTGCATATTGTTCTCTCCATCACTGAGCTGTGCCTACCCTTTACCCAGTGAATTATTCTCTCCTTCCTTCTATCCCTAGTAACTAGTAAAGAAAATTTCTTTTAGTATGACAACATTTTCTTAAGCTTTTGTAATTATTCAGTATTTTGCCTATTGTTGTTGTTGTTAAGTGCCGTCGAGTCGGTTCCGACCCATAGCGACCCTGTACAGGGTTTCCGAGGGTGTAAATCTTTACGGGAGTAGAACTCCTCATCTTTCTCCCGCGGAGCGGCTGGTAGTTTCGAACCGCTGACCTTAAGGTTCGCAGCCCGATTCGTAACCACTACGCTACCAGAGCTCCTTCAATATTTCAAGTAGAGGCCTGAATATTTTCTTCAGTTCTTTCAGCTTAAGAAATGCTGTGTGTTCTTTCCTTTCAGTTTGCTCCAGGTCTTTTCACCTTTCTTTATAATACTTGACTTTGTCTTCTCAAGCCTGCCCTTTGAAATTTTCTGTTCCTCTCTTTTTCTTTTCATTTCTTCCATTCATGTTAGTATAATTATGCTGGAGAGCAAGTTTCAGACTGTCTTCTGACATACATTTTGGTCTTTTCTTTCTTTCCTGTCTTTTTAATGACCTTTTTTCTTTCTTCCTGTACAATGTTCTAGATGTCATCTCACACCACCTCTCTTCTTCAGCCATTTGTGTTTAATGAATCAAATATGTTCTTGAGATGTTCTAAATTCAGGTGGGATATGTTCAAGGTCATATTTTATCTCTCATGGCTTGTTTTAATTTTCTTCAACTTCAGCCAGAATTTGCATATGAGCAATTGATGTTCTGTTGTACAGTTGGCACCCGGCTTTGTTTTGACTAAAAATATTGAGCTTTTCCATTATCTCTTCACAAATTCGATCTTGTGCATTTCATCTCATAAGGTTCCTGGTGTGTAATCGCCTTTTATTTTGTTTGAAACAGGTATTTGCCATGATTAAGTCATTCGCCTTGCTAAATTCTACCATATGATCTCTAGCATTGTTTCTATCACCAAGGCCATATTTTCCAATTACTTAATCTTTTTCTGTTTCCAACCTTTGCATTTGAATCACCAGTAATTATCAACACACCTTGATTATATGTTTGATCAATTTGAGACTGAAAAAGTTCATAGAATTCTTCAGTTTTGTCTTCAATGGCTTTAGTGGTTAGTGAATATGTTTTTATAAAAGTAGTATTAATTGATTTTCATTGTAGACACGTGGCTATTATCCTATAATAGACAATACTGTAATTTGAGCTAGATCTTCACATGTTCTTTTTGAATATGAATGGTATGTCATTGCTGTTAAATTAGTAATTTCTGGCATAGTAAATCATGTGATGGTCAGATTGCAAATGGCTAATACTAGTCCATTCCAGCTCATAATTTCCTAGGATATCAAGCTTTATGCATTCCATTTCATTTTTGACTACTTCCAATTTTACTATATTCATAACTTTGTACATTCCATGCTCTTTTTATTAATGGATATTTGCAGCTGTTTATTCTCAATTTCAGTTGTACCCATTAGCAAATGAAGGTTCCAGAACCTGTACTCCATTTGCATCATAATGATCAACTCTACTTTGAGAACGTAGGTCTTCTCCAGTCATATTTTAAGTGCCTCCCAATGTGTGGAACTTACCTTCCAGCAATATATCTGAAAATATTCTTGTGTTATTCATAATGTTTTCATCTTCTGGTGCTATATATGACAATGTCCCAGGGCTATTCATATGGCTTTTGGTATTGAAACATTCAGAAGCATTCAGAACTTAATACACTATTTCATTTGATGTCTGGACTGCTGCTTCCAAGGCAGTTCCAACTCACAGGATCCTGTGTAAGGCTTCCTAGGAGGGACTAGTGGGTTAGCGTTTAGTGCCCTAGCTTCCTGTGTCGCAGCAGCATGCAAGTCTCCAAAGTGTGACAAACTGTCCGATGAGTGGGGGCACAGGGATCAGAGCAGAAAGTCTATTTCCATAATACAACATAGTCATCAGTTTAACCCTCTCATTTCCACCTTCCATCACCACCAAGGCGTTATACATTTTTGACAAGGCAGAAAAAGCATAAAATCTTTCATGTTGGAGAAAGATTTACCTCTTTTTACACTTCCCCTCACAGCACACAAATATTCAACCCTGAAATAAGTGGAATAAGAGTTAGCAGTAATGGTTAAGGCACAATTTGGCATTCTATTGCTTTTGTTCCCAGATTCTCTACTTACAAACAAAGAAGCTTTGAGCAAATTTAAAATTCTGCATACCGATAGTGACCATCTCCCAGGGTTGGGAGGATTAAATGTATTATTTAGTGTCTTTAGAACAGCATCTGCCTATTAAAGGTTCTCAACGGATATTGGTGGTGGTGACTATATGCCTTGAAGTAGAGTTGGTTCTGACTCATAGTGACCCTGTATACGGTTTCCAAAGCTATAAATCTTTACATGAGCAGAAAGTCTTATCTTTCTCCTGCAGAGCTGCTGGTAGATTTGAACTGCTGACCTTTCGGTTAGCAGTTCAGTTTATAATCTCCCACACTACCTTGGTGGGGCTGTGGATTCAGTGTTGGATTGCTAGCCACAAGGTTTGTGGTTCAAATGCACAAATCACTTCTCTGAATTAGAAAGATGAGACTGTCTGCTCCCATATAGATTTATAGTCTCAGAAATCCTATATAGAGTTTCTATGAGTCAGAATCTACTCAATGACAGATAATTAAATTTTTAGTTTAGTATGAATAAAGTCCTGGTGTGGTGCTGTTGGCTAATGTGTCAGAATGCAAAGTCATTTGAACTGCAAGGTCAGTGGTTCAAGCTCACCAGCTGCTCCTTGGAAACCCTATGCAGGGTCTCTATGGGTTGGAATGGACTCGACAGCACTTAACAACAACAACAACATGAATGGAAGGAGCCCTGATTATGCAATAGTTAGCACTTAGGTGCTAACCAAGAGGTTGGTAGCTGGAAACTACCCAGGAACTACCTATAAAACAGAACTGGCAACCTGTACCTCTCCAAATTATAGTCTGGAAACCTTATGGGACAGTTTTACTCTGTAGCTGTGAGTTGAATATAAACCCAAGGCCATATACCAACAAAAATTTTGGTCAGTTTGCCATATTATGGTGGCTTTCTGTTGCTATGACACTGGTAGCTATGCCATTAGTATTTCAAATACCAGAAGATTCATCCATGTTGGACAGTAGACCTTCCAGAGTAAGAAAGATTGTGAAGAATATCCTATTGATCTACTTCTGAAAATTAGCCATGCAAACCCTATAAAACACAACAGAACCTTGTACTACTAGCTTTTGTTAGTCATGTTACCAGGTAATATCATTCCCTGGAGGAGGACATCATATTTGGTGACATAAAAGGCAAGAAAGAATAAGGCAGACTCTCTGTGAAATGGATTATCATAATAGACACAATGATGGACTTCACCAAGCTGGTGATTATGATTTTGAAGCCCAAACATCGATATTCAATTCTGTTGTATGTAAGGTCATCATGAATTAACTAGAGCTGACAGCAAATGTATGACTAGTCTTATTTGTGTTGAATTATATATCTTTGCAAATTCTGAAACTTTGACTAACCCATACAAGTGAACGAGTTACACCGTGCTGTCCAGTATCACCTACAATCTCAATATGCTCCCAAACCAGGAAGCATATCATTCAGGAAATTCTAAAAAGACCTAATGAACAAGTCAAGATATCAATTATTTGGGCCAACATGACCTTAAATGATTGTGTATCACACATCACTTAAATCTCTTTAATATGTATGAGGGTGAAAAGAATAAGAGTCTAAAATTGAGCCAGGAATTATATTTAACTATGTTGCTGTTTTTTTTTTTTTTTAAGTGCCGTCGAGTCGGTTCTGACCCACAGCGACCCTGAACAGGGTTTCTGAGGATGTAAATCTTTATGGGAGCAGAAAGCCTCATCTTTCTCCCACAGAGCAAGCTGGTAGTTTCGACTGCTGACCTTGAGGTTCGCAGCCCGATTCGTAACCACTGCGCTACCAGAGCTCCTTATTTAACTATGTATGCTACCCATATTTGCTACTGAGACAAAGGAGAGTCTACATGCTCACCCTTTGATAGGCATTAGCATTGGGCTAGTTTACTGCAAATAAGGCAATTAAAGTCTCAGGTAAAATCAAGCCACAATGGCAATGGGCCAACTGACTAATCACTAATGTTGCACAAGTGAATTACTTTCTCTTCTGCTCTCAATATTAGAAATTTATCAGACCATGAATTAATATTTTACAATTTTCTATTTTTGTATTGAGCACTCTCCAATCATTCAGATTTGTACTTTGATGTTGTTGTTAAATGTCACTGAATAGGTTCTGAATCAAAGCGAACCTCTATAGGGTTTCCAAGGTAGTACATCTCTACAGGAACAGAAACTCTCATCATTTCTCCTATGTAGTATATGGCTGGTTCAAACCACTGACCTTGCGGTTCCCAATCCAGTGCTTACCATTGTTTCTTATAATGTTAAAGGTTATGTAGGCAGCACAGTTTTCCATGCAGCAGTTTATAATCTTGATGAAAAATGTGTGCTTTCAGAGACTGACCTGATACCTATTTTCTGTCACTGGGTCAGGGAGGTTTACTATGCAGGAATCCTCAGGCTCCAAAGGCTAAATTCCACCCATGTCTAGTCATTGATGATACTAAGATCCCCACCTTCTGCTTCTGAGATGGTTCATTTTTAACCTGGCAGGATAGTAACATAGACCAATTCTTCATTACATTTCTAAATGTTTACACTCACAATCCTGTTAACAATAACTCACTAATGAATCAAATAATCCATCAGGATCTTCACCCACCTTCTCTTACCCAGACCTCTAGGAAACAAATCATTTGGTGAGAATTAATAAAGACAATACGGTACTATGTGAAAAGCATTAGATTGCTAACCAAACTCATTAGCATTTTCTCAGAATTCCTATACAGTTTTGCTATGAGTCAAAACCGACTTGATGGCACTTAAGAACAATGTGATGGCTGAAACCTTGGCAGGGCCGTACTGAATGATTTTGACAGTCTTATAAGGCCCGTGGGCTGGATAGTCTCCACCCCTGCTATAAAGGGTTTCTAAAGAGCAGCTGGTGGGTTTAAATGACTGACCTTGCAGTTAGCATTCCAGTGCTTATCTGATAGTACCACACCAGGGCTCCTGTGTTGTTGTTATATACTGTCAAGTCAGTTCTGATCCATAGCGACCCTGTGTAGGGTTTCCAAGGAGCGGGTGGTGAGCTTGAACCATAAACCTTGCATTTCAAACCGAATTTGCAGTCCAACACATTAATTCACACCGCCACACCCAGACTCCTTATCACTTCTGCATGCATGTATAATTTATTTGTTGGTCAACTGTTGATAATGCATTTAATAATGTCCTACACTAGCCTTTAATTCTTTAGCGTTCCAATTGCTGACTTTATTATTTCAAGAGCATATTCTTCACCAACACTATCTGGTAGCGTAGTGGTTACGAATCGGGCTGCGAACCTTAAGGTCAGCGGTTCGAAACTACCAGCTGCTCCGCGGGAGAAAGATGAGGCTTTCTACTCCCGTAAAGATTTACACCCTCGGAAACCCTGCACAGGGTCGCTATGGGTCGGAACCGACTCGACGGCACTTAACAACAACACTTGCCTTTTATTCTTTAGCATTCCAATTGCTGACTTTACTATTTCAAGAGCATATTCTTCACCAACACTATCTACTTCCTATAAAACTACTGAGCTAGTCTTGCTTCCCCATTTCTCTTATTCTCTGACTCCATTTTTACAACATGTTATTTTTTCTCTCTCTCCTTTTTTTTTTTTTTTTTTTGGTGATAATATAAAAGGCCTTCTATTCATCAACTGGCCTCCATCTTTGGTTCACTCTTAGATCTAATATTAAATATAGTAAATTCTCCTTAGAAGTCTTTTTATTGAAGATTCTCCATTATGAAAGAATGAAAGTAAACTAAAGATGCTTTGGTCAAACAAAAATCAACATTTTTTTATTCACAGACAATGAGTCAAATACTATACTTCAAGAAGAAGAACTAAGACACAAGAATGAAGAAGTATGATGCAGGGGACAACAATATCAAATAAACTGTTAAATAGGTAGGTGAATGAAAATAAACATACAGTAATAGAAAAGGAAATGTTAACACCAACCAAACCCATTGCCTTTCATCAGTACCTTACAGAAACGAGTAAAATAGATTCTAGGATTTCCAAGGCTGTAACCTTTATGGTGAGTTTGAACAGTCAGCCTTATGGTTAGCAGCCAAGCACTTTAATCACTGTGCTGCCAGAATCTCTGAAATTCTAGAAGGGTTTACAGACAAGATAGAACTAAAATATTAGACAATAGTATCATGGAATATGAGGAAGAATAACTAGAAATAAAACACATACATTTTCTTGTATTGTTTTGTTATTTTGGGTATTGGGAATGCTCTGACTCATAGTGACCATATGAATAATAAAACAAACTGTTGTTTGCTTTGTGCCAGTCTCACAGTTACAGTTTTATCTTCATCAATTGTAGCAATCACTTTGTCAGTTGACCTTAGTAAGGTTCTCCAACTCTTCCACTGAACCTCTACTTTACCAAGCATGATATCATTCTCCACCAGTCTTTCCTGGGAATGCCCAAAGTAAGCAAAACAAAGTCTCCACATTGTCGTTTGTATATAACATTCTGGTTATACATTTTCCAAGAGAGGTATGTTCGTTCTTCCATCAGTACATAGTATGTGCATTAAGTATTCTTCATCAACACTAAATGTGTCAATTCTGCTTTAGTCTTCTTTTTTTATTGCACTTACTTCAGAAGGCAAAGATATGGTTTGTTATCAGGAACATATTAGTTATCAAAGTGACATCTTTGATTATTAGAACTTTAAAGGGGGTATTTTGCTGTAGATTTGTTCAGTATCATATATCATTTGCTTTCTTGATTGATGAATCCATGGATGTTGACTATTGATTCGAGTGAAATTAAATCATGGACAATATACATTTCTTCTTCATTTAATGATGCTGTTTATTGGCTCACTTGTGTTAATATTTGTTTCTTTGTGTTCAGGTGCAACCCATACAAAGGCTTTGCTCTTTGATCTTTATCACTAAGTGCTCTCTTTACTCTTTACAGCAAATTCTCTTTACTTTCTACAAACAAGGTTCTGTCATATGCACATGTTAATAAATTCTTAATAATAATGATTCCACATTCTTCACGTAGTACATCTTCTCACAATATTTGTTTAACACAATGATTGAACATATATTTTGAAAGAATACAACCCTATTATACACCTTTGCCAATTTTAAAATACTCAATTTCCCTTGTTTTTTTCAAATGACTGTTACTTGATCCCAGAACAAATTTCTCATGACCACAATGAAGTGTTCTGGAATTTTCTAATTCTTCATGTTATTCACACTTTATTATGATCCATACTATCTAATGCCTTCACATAATTGATAAAACATAGATATTTTTCTAGTAACCTCAATTACAGGCCAAGATTCATCTCACCTTAGCAGTGAAATCTCTCATTCAAGATTCTATGCTGAAATTCAGAATGAATTTCAACAATCTATGTAAGCCTGCAGCCATTTTTAAATTCTCTTCAGCAAAATTTTGTGAGCATATTATATCAATGCATTATGTTAAATCACCCATCTTTGGAATGATCACAAATATGGATCTTTTCCAGTAAGCTAGTCAAATAGCTCTCATCCAAAATGGTTGGCGCAGACAAAAAAGAGTTCCCATTAATACTTCTGCTTGTTGAAGCATGTTAATTGGAAGTCAATTCCTGTAGGCTTCAGTCTGGTTTATGTGTCTGCTTTCAGTCCAGTACTCTTGATCATTTACTACCTTCTGAAATAGTTGGAAGTTTACCAATTATTTTGGAACAATACTTCTGTGTATTATTTTCATCTTCTTTTGATATTTTCTCAGTCATTAAATTTTTGCCCATGGAATCCTTCAACATGGCAACTCATTGCTTGAATTTTTTCTTTGGTTATTTTAGTTTGAGAGATGTCGAACATGTTCTTCTCTTTTGGTTTGCTAACTGCAGTTCTTTACATATTTCTTTGTAACGTTTCATTTGTTTTCTTGAACCACCCTTTGAAATCTTCTGTTCAGCTTGTTCACTTTATCATTTCTTCAGTTTTTTTTTGTTTTGTTTTTTTTTACCTATTCTACATTCAAGGGAAAGTTTCAGAGTGTCTTCTGACATAGTTTTTGTCTTTTTTTCTTGTCTATCTTTTCAATGACCTTTTACTTTTTTCACGTATGGTTCGTATGTATGTTTCATATCTTTGCTATCACTTCACAATTCTTCTGGTCTACAGTCATTGGTGTTCAGTGTACCACATCTATTTTTTAGATGATATCTAAATTCAAGAGGAATGTATTTAAGATTCTAGTTTGTTGTTCTCTATTGGACTTGCTTTGAATTACTTCAGCTTCAATTTGAACTTACATAGTGGCAATTTATGGTCTATTCTGCACTCAGTTCCTAAATTTTCCTTGACTTATAATATTGAGATTCCCTATTGTTTTGTTTGTTTAAGATACTATTAAAAACAAAAAACAACCCTCTAATCAATTTTAGACAGTAAAGAGTTCTTTCTGGTAGCTTAGTGGTTATGAATTGGACTGCTAACCTTAGGGTCAGCAGTCCGAAACTACCAGCTGTTCTGTGGGAGAAAGATGAGGATTTTTACTCCCGTAAAGATTTACAGCCTTGAAAACCCTGTACAGGGTTGCTGACTTGGAACCGACACCACGACACATTACAACAACAACAAAATTTTAGACAGTGATGTTTCAATTAACTGTAAAGAACTATTTGACCATGTTTGACAACCAAAACAAACCGAAGCAAGAAGAACTCCATTAGAAAGAAAGACATCTGAATGAATGCAATAATCACTGGACTGTTAACAGCAAGGTCAGTGGTTCAAGCCCATCAATTTTTCCTCGGAAACCCTATACAGAGGCACAATGAATCAGAACTGACCTGACACCACTTAACAGCAATAATTTCTAAATTCAAGGGCCTTTTTTTTTTTTTTCAAGCCTAAGAAAAAGTTTTTAAAACCTTAAATATTTTTTTATTGATATAATTTAAAGCTCCTTTGTCTTCTGAAAGATAATGCAAAATTATGGAGTGATATAACATCTACAAAATCAATGTATAAGAATTGTGAAAGGAAGAAATGATTGTTCTTATTTACATATTTGAAATTTGTAACTTCTTAGAGGATACTTTGTTCAAATTAATAGACCTTGCACTTGCACTTGATGCTTTTATTTCTCTAACACATACAATTCACTCAAACATAGAAAGTGAGACTTTATCTTAAAGAAACGCATTAAATATTAAAAATCATTTTAAAGGTCCATTTGATAGCTACCAATTTTCTTTTTTTAAGGGAAAGAAGAATACTACAGACCTGTTGATTTACTCAGCATTCTTGATGTTACCCAGAGGACTGTAACACAATTTAACACTGGAAATGTAGCCATCTGCCCCAAATACTGTGTTAGAGATAAAAACCAGAATAACATATCCTTGGTCCATGAATAAACACTTGTTTCTCAGAAGTGAGCTAAATATGAGAGTCTATCAGGGAGTATTTTTGATTAATGTAATACACACATCTGCAGAGTCATAACAACGGAATTGCAAAATGTACTAGAGACAGACAGAAAAGGGCAATTTATCTAAAGACTTATTTTAAGCAAAAGTATTTAAATGCAATGCTGTTACAATAGTTAGCAAAGTCTTCCTATGAAAAAATAACCTATTGCTTTTTGCAATATCTGGTGAAATATTTATTATGCAATTCAAAATACAGTATGTATCAAGAGAGAAGGGAGTTAAGGAGAAAAAAAAGTAGGCAAGACAGAAAGAAAACAATAAGGGTGAAAGAAAGCCAAATATGACAAAGATTCCAAATGGCAGTAGATGGTGTCAGGATTCTACTGCAGGGCTTACAAACTGTCCCAGGTAAGACACATGATTTTAATAATCATGCTTTAGATTACCTTATAAATGTCTCAAGAGTGGAAGGATTCTTTCTTTCCATACAGGAGAACTGGGTTTGGTTCCTTGTGGATGTACCTCACGCACAAGCCACGATTCTTCTATTAGTGGAGAATTGTGTGTCGATGCTCTGATACTGACACAGAATTTTGTGTTTGTGCAGATTCCAAACTAGGATGGCCTAAGAACAAAGGCCTGCTGTCTGTTTTTGAAAATCAATCATTGGAAACCCTAGGAACTACAATGGTCTAAACTGCAATTGATCATGGGGATGGTGAAGGGCCAAGCAGCATTTTGTTTCATTGTACATGAGGTCACCAAGAGTCAGTGACCCAAGTCATTGGCAGCTAAGAACAGCAGCATAAATGAGTCGCAGACAGCAAAGGAGGAACTTCCTATTATGTGGCAAGTTGGTTCTCTGTGTCCTATACATGTCTGGTCCTTTTTCTCCTTAATTTACAAAGCACAGCTTCCAAATTTAATAGAAAGATTAGAGAGTCACAGGAAGAAATTGGCTTAAGGAGACAACCTGATTTACTTCTCATTTCACTTTTACTGGTAATCAAAAGCAGCAATGCCCTCTAAAAGCTCGAGGGATAGTAATAACTGAAACTCTGAGCAACTAAAACCTGAGAAAGGACACGCTCCAGATAGGCTGCATTCCCAGGAAAGCAACTGACATTTGTGATTCTCACTTGAAGCTATATTTACTTATTTAAGTGTATTGAGTTTTCCATAGAAGACTCAAAAAACCTCTCAGAAAGTTACATTATTATAGTAGCTTTTAGGGTGTGACAAAAAGCAACTCACTGAAATTTTTTCAGAAAACCCACGAAGCTGAGCCCAGAATGAGATGTTGCCAAAATAAACGTAAAAATAAGTAATCTGCATTCAGACCTGTACAGTTTCTCCCTCACCCCTTTATCTTTTCTCCTTCAAATGTGAAAAGAAAAAAAGAAAAAAGACTGATAGTTGCTGCTGATATTCTCCAAAAAGGGGGAAGAAATAAAGCCCATCCTGCGACCCCAACCCCAGAGCTTTCGTCTACCTTTTTCTGAGTCATTTTTTCCCCACATTCCATTTGAATTATTCTTCAACCTTTTCTTTACTGCCTATCAAATACAGACAGTGCTATGGGGCTTTCTTGTGTCTGGATACCACACTGTAGGATAAGCACTGGACTGCTAATCACAAGCCTGGCAGTGCGAAACCACCAGCAACTTCATGGAAACCAAACAGAGGACCACTATGAGCCAGAACCAACTCAACAACATTAAACAACTAGTGTTCTACAAATATATTTTCCACTGTGCCAATCCATCTGATCTGGGGACTTCTTTTTTACTGACCCTCCACTTCACCAAGTATAATTTCCTTCTCCCAGGACTGGTCTCCAAGGACTGATAATACGTCCAAAGCATGAGAGGCAAAGCCAGCCCTATTATTCTAAAAATCATTCTTAGCAAATTTCTTCCAGTACAGATATGTTTATTCTCCTGGCAGCCATACATGGTACTTTCAATATTCTTCTAGAACACTATAACTCAAATGCAACAATTCTTCTATTGTTGTTGTTGTTGTGAAGTGCTGTTGAGTCGGTTCCAACCCATAGCGACCCTATACAGGGTTTCCGAGGACCAGCTGGTGAGATTGAACCGCCAACCTTGCAGTTCAAACATCTTTGCAGTCTGGAGCATTAACCCACAGCACCACACCAGGTCCTTCATTATTCATTGTACAACATTCATATACATAGGACTTCTGCTTCCATGAGTGCTGATTGCTTACTCAAGCAAATGATAACTTGGACAATTTCAATAGTTTCTCCATTTATCAGATATTATTTACTGATCCAGTTGTAAGGATTCTTGTTTTCTTTACATTGAGGTATAATCCATACTGTGGTCTTGATCTTCATCAATAAGTATTTTAAGTCCTCTTGGCTTTCAGCCAGCAAGGTTGTATTATCTGCATATCACAGGTTGTTAATGAGTTTTCCTCCCATCCTGATGTCATGGTTTTCATATAACTCAGCTTTTCAGATTATTTGCTCAGCAAACAGATTAAATATGTATGATGAAAGAATACAGGCCTGACTCATACCTTTCCTGATTTTAAACCAATCAGTATCCCCTTGTTCTATTCAAAAGAGCCTCTTGAGTCCAAGTACAGATTCCTCATGAGCAAAGTTAAGTGTTCTGGAGTAAGCATTCTTTGCAATGTTATCCATAGCTTGAAATGATCTATGAAGTCAAAAGCCTTTGCATATTCAATAAAGCACAAATAAACATATATCTGGTATTCTCTGCTTTTTGCCAAGATTCATCTGGTGTCAGCAAGGATATCCCTATTTCCACATACTCTTCTGAATTTCACTCGAATTTCTGGCATTTCCCTATTGATGTACTGTTATAACCATTTTTAAAATTTCTTCAATGAAATTGTACTTACATATTATATTAATGATATAATTCAATGATTTCTGCACTTCACTGGGTCACTTCTCGTGGGAGTGGTTATAAATATGGATCTCTTCCTATCAGTAGGCCAGGTTGCTTTCCTCCAAATTTCTTCACATAGATGGGTGAGCACCTCCAGTGCTGCTTCAGTTTGATGAAAGCTTTCAATTTGTATTCCACCAATTCCCGGAGCTTTGTTTTCCCTCAATGTGTTTAGTAAAACTTGGATCTTTTCCTTCTTGAAATGGATGAACATTGAAATTTCTTTTTTGGTAAAGTGACATTGTGTATACCTTCATCTTCATTTGATGCTTTAATATCTTTCCATATTTTGCCCATGCAAGTAGAGGTTTAGATTTTTTCTTCAGTTCTTTCAGCTAGAAAAATGCTGAGCATGCTCTGTTCTTCTGGTTTTCTAACTCCAGGTCTTTGAACATTTCATTATAATACTTGACTTTGTCTTTTTGAGCTATCCTTTGAAATTTTCTGTTCCGATATTATATTTTCATATTTCTTTCATTCTCTTTAGCATCTCTACACTGGACACCAAGTTTCAGACTCTCTTTTGACATCCATTTTGGCCTTTTATTTCTTCCATGTCTTTTTAATGACCTTTTGCTTTCGTCATGTATGATGTTCTTAGTATCATTCCCTAGTTTTTCTGGTCTTCAGACATTAGTATCGAATACATCAAATATATCCTTGATGTGGTCTCTAAATTCAGATAGGATGGGTTCAAGATCATATTTTGTCTTTTGCTGTTGTTGTTGTTGTTAGGTGCCATTGAGTTGGTACCGACCCATAGCAACCTTATGCACAGCAGAACAAAACACTGCCTGATCCTGGGCCAACCTCACTACTGTTGCCAAGCTTGAGCCTATCAATGCTGCCAGTTGGCCAATCCATCTTGCTAGCTTGTTTTTATTTTCTTCAGTTGCTAGAATTCTTCAATTTCATCACCACTGGTTTTGGTGTTTAGTATATAACTTTGAATAATAGTAGCATTAACTGGTCTTCATGTAGGTGTAGTGATATTATCCTATCACAGGCAGTGTCGTACTTTAAGATTGATCTTGACATGTTCTTTTTGATGATGAATGCTATACCATTTCTTTTCAATTTGTAGATCCTGACATAGTAAACCATGTAATCACATCTCAGATCAAAATGGCTACTATCGCCTGTTTCATCCAATCAATGCCTAGGATGTTTACTTTTATATGGTCCAATTCATTTTTGACAACTTGAAAATTTCCTTGGTTCATACTCCATGTGTTCTATATTCTTATTATTAGTGATGCTTACAGCTCTTTCTTCTCATTTTCATTTTGTCCTATCAAGAAATGAGGGTCCTATAGCCACAGAGGACTAGACTGGAGAGTGAAGCATCCAGCGGATAAGAAGAGAGGGCATCTGCACAAGAACACCCACACTTGCAGATAATATCCACTTGAC
>NW_006408588.1:2456751-2464141 GCF_000296735.1 Chrysochloris asiatica | reverse complement strand
TGATACAATAGTGAATAATTGTTATCTGGACTGCTTGTGAGGGATGGAATTGTAAAGGTAGATGTATTTTAACAAGGAAGGAAGTGATTAACTTTTCAGCCTAAGAGCGGAGGTCCCTGGGACCATCAAGGGAGAAGAGCTGAGAGCAGGACCCTACCCAGAGAAACAGTGATGCCTGAGATGGAAGCAGAGATGATGACGTGAAGAGATGGAGCTGTTGAGGACTTTAGACACAGAGAGGGAGAGGGGCTGTGTGCTGATGACTGGGGGGCATGCTTACAGTGTATACACTTTAGATGGTTGATGATACATGGAGGGGATTGTAACCAAAGCAGTGAAATGATATACTATAGGATGAATGTAAAACTAATGTTCTCCCATGTAAAATATCACATAACTCACAATAAAACATTAAGGAAAAAAAATTAAAAAAAAAAAAAAAAGAAAGAAAGAAAGGAAAAGAAATGAAGGTCCTGAAAACTTTACTTCATTCTTGTCTTCATGGTCGATCAACTTTATTTTGATAAGCCAGCTCTTTCCTAGTCATTTACCAGTGCCCTCCACCCTGAGGGGTGGCACTATATCATCTTCTAGTACTGTATCTGACAGTATTCTGGTGCAATTCACCATGTTTTCATATTCTGACACTCTATAGGAGAATTTTCCATTAATATTTGTAACATTCAGAAGTAGTCCTCCTCTCCTTCTTCTTAGTCTGTCTTTATCAGGAAGCTCCACTGAAAGCTGTTCACCATGCATAATCCTGTTGATATTTAAAATATCAATGACAGAGCTTCCATAATCACTGCAGCATGCAAGCCACCACAGTATGGTAAAATAACAGACGAGTCATGATATTTATACTGATATGCCAAAAGATTTTTAAAATACATGTATTGGTTCTTTGTGTCCGGTAACAGTGAAAACCCTGCTTTGGTAGGCAATGTGGAATGGATGTGGAAGAGCATTCATTGCAGGGATGCTGAAACATATCTAAAAGTGCACTGTGGCTGATGGAGAAGAACCCAAGACTGAGCCAGAGACCAAGAAGAGTAAGATGGAACAAAGAAAAATGAAAGAGAGGTGTCAGGAGAGGGGCAGTTCTGTATGAGGATCCCCCAGATCAGAAAATGTCACCTAGTGGCAAATCTGCCACACTTAAGATCTGCTTCTGAAATGTGGATGGGATTCGAGCCTGGATTAAGAAGAAAGGTTTAGATTGGTTAAAGGAAGAAGCCCTTGATATTCAGTGCCTCCAAGAGACCAAATGTTCAGAGAAAAACTGCAAGCGGAACGTCAAGACCTGCCTGAACTATCTCCTCGGTACTGACCAGGTGCTTTGGACAGTGGTGTGGGCCTACTCTTCCACCAGTGTCCACTGAAAGTCTCATCGACAAGTTGGCAAAGAGGAATATGACCAGATGTGCTGTGAGATCATAGCTGAGTTTGATTCATTTGTGCTGATAACAGCCTATGTACTTAATGCAGACAGGTATTTGGTGCAACTCAAGTACCAACAGCCCTTGGATGAAGCCTTTTGCAAATTTTTGAAGGACTTGGCTTCACCTAAACCTCTTGTGTTATATGGAGACCTCAGTATGGCTCAGGAAGAGATTGACCTTCGCAAACCAAAGGGAAACAAAAATGATGCTGGCTTTACCCTGAAAGAGTGCCAATGCTTTGGGGAATTGCTTGAAACGGTCACAGCCTTGAAATCCATATGAAATAGTTCTTCACTGTTATACATGGATCACCATAAGTTAGAAATGATTCAAAGGCAACAGTTTTTTTTTTTCAATTACTAATAACTGATTGAATTACTAATCACTGAATTATTTGCTGATTGTTTAATTTAGAACTGCAGCATGAATTTTTTTTTCTTCATCTAAGTTTTTCAAACCAAAGTTACCACTGGAAACAGAGAAAATGGTACCTGTATAAATTAAACTATCATAAGAAGTAATAGGCTAATGGATTATATATTGAAATGCAATACACTAATTTTTCACTTTTTACTCTGAGAGTATGAAGAAGACTGTCATACTGTATGACTTAGAAACACTTGCCTTGATTTTCAAGGGTAGTCTGCAAATAGCTAGATAAGGAAGAACAGAAGATTACTACAAGGACTCTTAGCCATGCCTGCTTCTTTCTGAAATGCACATTTCCTGTTTTCATAAAATACATACAAGGCTAACAAGTCCACATTTTATCTGTTTGCTTGTCATCGGTTCTACTTAAGGTTAATTTCCTCTGAGTATGTGTGTGTGTGTGTGTATATATATATATATATATATATATATATATATATATATAATTGTAAACTCTATGAGAGAGAGATGTAGTCTACAGTAGTCAAAGAGGTTTCCTTATAATTGCTGTTTTCACAAAGAAATAGGTAAAAGCACATAAAAATCTTTCAACATCAGTCCCCAGAGGATTAAATACAGAAAAATAGAGAGGAGCATATACAATGTTCAAAAGGATGCTTGCATCTTGACTTTTGGTTGTTTTATTGTTGTCTCCATGATTAATTATGCAAAATTTGAGCGAATGAAGCCCAGGTTATATATTTTAAAACAACAAGGCAGTGTCGTCTCATTGATTCTCATTCATAGAGAGTGACCTTACAGGACAGACTAGAAATGCCCCACAGGGTTTTTGAGGCTCTAAATCCTTAAGGAAGGTATCAACAGTTGTCTCCTGTGGAACAGCTGGTACTTTTGGTTCACAGTCAAGCTCTTTAACAATTGTGTCTTGGTGGCACAGTTATATATCTCTCTATCTATCTATATCTATATATGATAATAATAAATTATTTAAATATATGTTGTTGTTATTACTGTTAAGTGTCATCGAGTTGGTTCCAACCCCTAGTACCTTGTGTAGGGTTTCCTAGGAGCAGCTGGTGAGCTTGAATCACTGACCTTGCAGTTCAAATGGCTTTGCAGTCTGGTGCATTAACTCACAGCAGCAGAAAAAAAAAAAAAAAATTAGCATAGCAGCTTGTGGGGGTGCAAATTGGCTAAGAAATATAGAAAGTGTACGTTATTTGCATACATATTTATTGAAGTATGGGTATGAAAGAATAATTTTTCTCTTGCTTTTTAGCAATGTAAGAATTCCAGAAAGAATGGATTTCTGCCCAGTCACAGGTGGGTCATCTACCTGGTCTACAAGGATGCTTCTTTTTGGAGCAGATTTCTTAATGGGGGTAGCTGTCTTGCAGGATGTACATTGCATGTAATCTTTTAAAATTTAGCAAAAGGCTGTTAAACACTTCTGGCAATGACCCACTGTTTTTTGTAGTCAGTAGTTTTACATAGAAACATATTTATAATCATAAATCTCAATATGTTATCGAGGTTACTATACATTGGCTACAGGCAAGACTAAAGTGGAAATACCCACCATATAATAAATGACACAATTTATGCATTCAAGGAACATGACTTCTCCTCACTATTCAGAGACAGTTTAATTTGGTAGCCTTGACTGTCACCTCATTTCCTAGAACCTTTGAATCCTGATCTAAAAAATGCTGATACTGCTGTGTTACAACCATTACATGGAAGATATGTTCTCTATACTGCTAAACGAAAACAGAATAATAGAGTGATTTTTATTAAGCTGGTTTATGAAACCTTACTAGAACCAGAATACTAAGCTACTATGTGAACATTCAGTTCTATTTCCACTGTCTTTGAAGTGCAAACATTGACCTTGAAAAAATATGAACCATTTTAATGCAACCTCTCAGAATGAGTCATAGCTCTATAAGGGAATGGGCCCATCTCTTATTTCCAGTGCCATTTAGTTCTCTGAGATGAATAGGATGACTTTCATGATATAGATGTTGGACTCATTCTACTCCAATGGTACTAGAATTCACACCAAATACAGCTTATACAACATGATTGAATTGCATTTATTGGGCCCTATTTTCCTGAAATAATCACTTATCATATAGACAATCAAACAGTAAGCTTAAAAATTAGTTTCTTAATTTCTATTTATTACTAACCTCTCTAGAATTTACCCAAAAGGATATAGTGATTATGTAGACATTCAGCTACCTATCTCAGTTGGAACATGGAACCAAATCTACAATGTGGTCATTGGTCTTACTTTAACTCAGCGAATGTCTGGATCCTTTGCTAATTTACAAATTCTATTAATCATGGAGATTAATGATTATCAATGTGTGTTTCTTGTGGTGTTATTGTTGTTAGGTTCCTTCTAGTCTGTACTACCTCACAGTGACCCTATGCACGACAGAACAAAATATTGTCCAGTCCTGCAGCAATCTCACAATCCTTGCTACACTTGAGTCCATTGCTTCTGCGACTGTGCCAATTCTTCTCATTTGGTGTCTCCCTCTTTTTGCTGACCCATCACTTTACTAAGTATGATATACTTCTCCAGGGACTGGTCCTTCATGATAATATGCCCAAAATATGAAAGATGAAGTATAGCCATCCTGGCTAGATTTCTTCCAAAACAGATTTTTTTGTTCTTTGGCAATCCATGGAACTTTTAATATTCTCCTTCAAAACCCTAACTCAAGTGCATCAATTCTTCTATGGTCTTCCTTATTCACAGTCCATCTTTTACATATATATGAGGCTACTGAAAATGCTCTGGCTTGTATAGGCTCACCTTTGTCTTGTGATGCTATGTGCTGGCAGACTTCACATTCTAAAAGATTCCCAAGGACCCAATAGTAAGTAAAACAAGGGACAGCTGATTTGCTCATAAGCAATGTTTTGGCCACTTATTGTACCCACTTACTTGAATCTAGACCATGACAGACCCTAAGGCCTGAAGGAACTTCAGAGAATTCCAAGATAATTGTGACTGCTAGCTGCAAAAGGATCCAAATTATATGTGAATGGCCCAGGATAAGAATATAGAACATTAGAACATTACACACAGATTTGGTAAATGATCTTAAGACTACCGTTCATAGAGTCACTAATTATCCCAGTTTTCCTGAGACTTCCCCAGTTTGAAACCTGAAAACCCCTTCCCCAGGGAAACCTCTTGAAAACAGGTAACAGCGATCGTTGTTTGCCCTAGCTCTGAATCTGATTTATTCAATACAGTATATAAGTTATTATATTTGACTTCCATTGTGTTCAAGATGCGATGCCATCTGATTTTTCTGGGTTGAAATATTACACCTTGGTTTCAGTGAGAGACGTTTCATTGTCAACCAGGCTGGCTTATGTCTTTAAACCTTGGGATGAGGTGTTTTGCTAACAGGTGCTCCCATTAACCAGTGAGATAAACTCTTTTTTATAAGTCATAACAATAATGCTTGCTATCTAGTAAAATATATGGCTATGATGATGACAAATAATCTTGGTCCCCAAAGGGCTTCTAGAGTAAATAGCAATGATAAAATGAATTAAATTGACATAAGATTGGTTGGTTACTCCTTTCAATCTGGTTGGTAATAGTGTGATTGTCATTGTCGGGTTTGATGCTAGTCACAATCCTTGTCTTGAATAACTTAACTTTTCTTGACTCCATGACTTTATGTGATTAGCCAATTTTGTTTCATTTTAACCATGTCGATATTAAGGGTTTGGAGCTCTGGTGTGGCGCTGTCGGTTAATGCGCCAGACTGCAAAGCCATTTGAACTGCAAGGTCAATGGTTCAAGCTCACCAGTCGCTCCTTGGAAACCCTATACAGGGTCGCTATGGGTCGGAACCAACTCAATGGCACTTAACAACAACATAGTAAGGGTTTAAAGAAGTGTGTGATGTGAGCTACAGCCTTTGGCTGGGACTTTCAGTGTTTCATTATTCATATCATACACCTGGCGACTTTTTTTTCTCTTCTGATTTTTTTTATTAAGTTTATCAAGTACACTGGTACTAAGAGTCCTGTTGTTTCCTTGTTTGCTTGAAAGTCTGTGCAAATGCATTACCTTGGATTCCTAGAATAAAATATTCTTCTTTTTATGAATATTCTTATAGCTTTTTTCTTGTTATTATTTTGATTTGTTTGTAAACCAAAATTTTATTTACTGTTATAACTCTTTTTGGTATCCATCTTTAGAGTTTTAACTTCAAATTAGGAAGTGCTCAAAAGATGCATACAACTGATGCATTGTTACTTTTCTAAGGTCATACAATTATTTTAAATATTTGAAACAGATGGCTGAATACAAAGAATGCCATACAGAGGTTTACCCATATTCTACTGACAATGCAAAGACATTTGACTGTGCAGAGCATAAAAACTTATACATAACATTGTAAAGAACAGGAATTGCAGGACACTTATTCATGCTTATGGCATCTATACACAGAGCAGCATACAGTTGTTGGAACTGAATATAGATGTACTGCTTGATTTAAAAACAAGGAAAAAGTGTTCACCAGCGTTGCAACCTTTCAGTTTGTCATCAAACAGGCTGTGATGGCCTGTGTTTTGCTGTAATGCTGTAATGCTGTAATACACTGTTCTACCAGTATTTTAAATACCATGAGAGTCACCCATAGTAGAGCGGTTTCAGCAGAGCTTCCTGGCTAAGACAAATTATGAAGAAGGAGAGGCTAACTATTTATGAATATTTAGCAACTGAAAACCTCACAAACATCAGTGAAAAACTGTCAGATATAGTGCTGGAATATGAAAACATTATGAATAGCACCAGAATATTGCCAGATATCATGCCAGAAGATGAGCTCCTCAGATAGGAAGGCAGTCAAAATACAACTGGGGAAGAGCTGCCTTCTCAAAGTACAGTTGATCATGATGACATGAATGGAATAAAGCTTTCAGGTCCTTCATTTGCTGGTGTGGTGCAACTGATAGTGAGGAGAAACAATTGTAAATATCCATTAATAATCAGAACAGGGAATGTATAAAGTATGAGCTCAGAAAAATCAGAAGTTCTCAAGAATGTAATTTAAGATAAGAACATTGATGTCCCAGGCATTAGTGAGTTGAAATAGACTGGCATTATCCATTTTGAATCAGATAGTTTATTAAGTTCAGCCACAATAATCCTTTAAAGCCAGGATGGCACAACTTTATCTGTCATACTACTGATATATTATCAGTAGGGAACAGTTCCTGGAGAAGGACATCATGCCTGGTAAAGCGGAGTGTTCTAGAAAAAGAGGAAGAACCCCAATGAGACAGAATGACACAGTGGCAGTATTAATGGGCTCAAGCATAACAGCAATTGGTAAGGATGGCACAGGATTGGACAGTGTTTTGTTCTAGTATGCATAGGGTGGCAATGAGTCAGAACTAACTCATGCACCTAATAACAACATTACATTTAGCATATAATTCAAGAATCTGTACTCTGAAAGAAAAAAAAAAATTACAGCATGAGGTTTAAAGGAAGACATATTAACAACCTACTG
>NW_006408588.1:2422996-2456298 GCF_000296735.1 Chrysochloris asiatica | reverse complement strand
TTATCAAGTGAAAAAATACTGGAATTGTCAAGGATTTAATTTTACTTGGATCTACAGTCAATGCTTATGGAAACAGAAGTTCAAAAATTGCAAGATGTATTGCTCTGGAAAACTCTATTGCAAAAGATATCTTTAAAATATCAAAGAGTAAATCTGTCACTTTGAGGACTAAAGTGAGCCTGCCTCAAACCATGGCATGTTCAGTAACCTTACATGCATGTGGAAATGGCTCAGTGAATAAGAAAGATTGAAGAATAATTGATAAAATTGAATTATGGTGCTGGCAAATAATTAATCTGCCGTGGAATACCAGAAGAATGAGCAAATCTGCATTGGTAGAAGTACACGTCAGAATGTTAATTAGGAAGTCAGGATGATTAGACTAACGATCCTAAACTCTGGACATGTTATAATGAGGGACAAATCTCTGCAGATGGACATCATGCTTGGTAAAGTAGAGGGGCAGTGAGAAAGAGGACAACCATTAATGCGCTGGATTAACACAGTGGGTTTGGCAATGGGCTCAAACATAGTCAGGATTGAGAGGACTGTGCAGAACCAAACAATATTTTCTTCTGTTGTAAGAGGGTAAGTCTAATAGTATTGCTACCAAATCATATAAACATATAAACAATGTGTAGCTACTGTTTGTCAACATATCCTCCATTTGTATCAGTAGGTAACTGCTTATCCTATAGTGCCACATCAGGACTACACAAGATACTTGTTAGAATTTAAAAAAACAAAACAAAACACAAGACCCCAGAACATGAACTGAAGCATTCACCATTCTAAGAGTATTCATACACTTCTGACTGGCATTTCTATCTCCCGTACATTTCTATGACTTTCTATTTACACCATGTCAAGTGGCAGCATTAGTATGCTTGATAGACTCTTATCATGTGCCCTTTCTATGGTCTCTAAGTTTGGGGAACAAAGGGAAGGCTGAATGGTAAAGAAAAGGGCTGTAGAGTGGATGGGATAAGGTTTCCCAACATAATTCTTGTAGTACATCCCTTACTACACTTGAAGAATCAGCAGGTGCATGTTGTTGTTACTGTTAAATACCTTTGAATTGGAGTTTCTGTGGAGTGGCTGATGAATTTGAACCAACAAACTTGCTGTTCAATCTGACCGTGTGATCCAGTGCTTGTCCTAAAGTTACACATCAGGACTCTATAGATATTTGTTAGAATTTTTAAAAAAGAAGAATGCAAAATGTGAACTGAAGCATTCACCATTCTAAGCGGATTCATAGTGGCAAATGCTCAGTATCCAAATGATGCCACTATTGGGGGAGGAGATATTTCCTATCTGAATGAATATGAGTCAGAAATCAATGAAAAATATTTTCTTTTGTTTACTAATAAGCTAACCACACACACACACACAAAACACTATGAATAAAGAATAAGCTACAACAGACAAATCATTTAGCTCTTTATTTTAGTCTGTAGGATGAAGAAGAGCAATGTATAAAATAGGTGGGAAAAATGCCTATATATACATAGACTCAGAGTTAAAAAAAACAAAACAAAAAACCAGGAAATAATTTGTAGTCTAATTCTTCAATTACCTTGCTTTTTTAAAAAAGATATAAATATTAAACAAAAGTTTATTTCATAAAACTATGGACTTGAAAAAAAAAATATTTGGCACTTCAAAGCAGATCAGGTACATAGTCATGGAAAAGAATTCCTTGGCACACATTTCTGGGCTTTTTCTCACCAGTAAACACTTCAGTTTTTTGAAAGCTTCTTCATATTAATCCTACATGAATGTCCTGTGTCCTTTAAGTAAATTTATCATCATTACCTTTTGGGAATCCCCCCCTAAATTCACCATAACCTTCTGAGCTGACATCTCTGCCCTGAAATTTCCTTTGATGTCTTTCTCACCTTCTTAAGATGTTTGGTCCATCAGAAAATTGTTGATTTTTTTGGTGGGCCAGTGTTCCTGCAAACTTGTAGCAAAGACTCAGTGATGTGGAAAGATAGCCCACTTGAGTTTAGTTAAAAATTTGACATTAGCCTTGACTTCAAAATTATTTTTTTCCACAGTTATAAAAAGAGCCTGCTTTTTCATGGTACCATAATGAGACTAAGACAAGGGTATTACTGGAAGACCTTGTCAGTGGTCATCAGCTGATAGCAGAGATATGTTTAACATGCCTAGCTTGGAATAAACCCATACATTTATAAATTGGAACTCTAATGGAAATAGGGTTTTACACACTCTATGACATAGATGTTATGAATCATAATGGATTCAATGGGAACTAATAAAAACAGCAGGTGATATAAAATAAGAAAATTGCAAAGAATTTATTCATTTTGAGAGGTAGTACAATACAATGCAATGAAACTAAGAAAATGTACTCTCTCTCTTGGATTATATGATACAAACTATGACACCTTAGTATTTCTATCTCTTGAGAATTTTCTCACTATATAATAAACATGCTTTGCTTTGCATAAAATGATGCATATGTTCTTTTTATATTTGAAATATTCATGATATTGAGAAGTAGTATAAGTAAGGTTTATTATGTATTTATAGAAACAGCTCATAATATTGTGATAGTTTAGAGCACAGATTCTAGAGTAAGGTGGCCTGGATTTAAAGCATAGCTAGGTTGTTGTTACTAAGTGCCATTGAGTCGACTCCAACCCATAACAACTCTGAATAGGGTTTCCAAGGAGCGGGTTGGCTGGTGAGCTTGACCCACTGACCTTGCGGTTCCAACCAACTTTGCAGTCCAGTGCATTAACCCAATGTGCTACACCAGGTTTCCTCAAAGCATAGCTATGCCACTCACTAAATACCTGATCTTTGGCAAAAAAAACAAAAACAAAAACTTAATCTTATGTGGCACCAAGTAACTCAACTGAAATTGAGGTACAGTTGCACATACATCTTGTTAAGTGTTCAATAAGTTAATACAGGTAAAATACTTAGGACAATGTCAGGCATAATACTGGTAACTATATGTGTTAGCTATTATACTTAGTGGTTTGACTTACATCTTTATTTCCCCAGTTTTGTGTATACATAAAAGGAAAGATGCATAGAAGGAATTCATTCTTCTTCCCATCAATTAAATTCCTTCATTATTAATGTACCCATGACATTAAATTAATAGAAAGTCAGTATTGTATTTCTATGTTTCATCTTTCTTCTCATAGATGAATTTGTAAAAGTGAAAATAAACAAAACAACTGATTATCAATTAGAAATTCATCTTTTATGCAAAAGACTTAATTGCAAAGTAAGACATTTAAATGTGCCTCATTTCATAGGTACTTTGGAAGTAAGGGGTCCTTTGCAAAAGAAGGCACAATACATCTGTGCTGTCCTAGCCAGTAAGACAATTTTGTGGACACTAAAGATATTAGCTTTAATAGTCAAAATCTCCTTGTGTAGACACACGAAGTTCAAGTTAACTCATTGGTCTAGAAGCAGATATACTTATTGATTGTTAGTGTATCATCATTGAAAATTTGTTAGAAATTTAGACACTTGGGTTTTGTTAAGAGTTCATGTTTTCACTGAACATATCTAAGCAGTGGAGTTGCTTGTCCTATAGCAGCATTTCTGCGGGCACAGTCTGGTTTTTTTCAAGTTTAGCTCAAAAGATACATTTTACATATATTTCAAGAAACCTCCTTGCATAAACAACACTCCAGATCTACTTTGTTCTTATGATAGCTTGGCATGTGCTATGAAATGGGTTGAACATTACTTGGTCTAATTTACTAAGCCCGTCTCTGCTACTGTAAACTGTTTTGAATTGCATTATAGAGACAGTATGAACCATGGTCTTTTGTGATGTGCTAACAGTCACATTGAACCAGGGTTCCATTGGCACTGCTGTAACCTAGGGCTAAAATCAAAACAAAGTAAAACACAAATCAAAAAATTCCCTTCTCTGATGAGGCAGCTGGCAATCTTAGAAGACATGTGCATCATAGTTTATATCAAATAGCAACTGACCTTGTCCAAATTTTAACTTAACTCACTTACTTTACTTTAGGGATAATAAAGGCATGAAACTGCTTCTTAGAGGTCAACTGAGATTGTATTCTATAATTCAGAGAAAAGCTTTCCTTACAAACTCATGGAGCAGAAAAGACTCACTTTTATTCTGAATTAGATCCTTCCATCCCAGCTTTTTATAAAGTATAAAAATCACTATCTTAGAAAAATGAGAGGCCCAATAATTCTGCTTACAGAAATAATGGTTAATGAGAATTGGGGTCCATATAAGAGGAATGAGTTTGGAAATGATTTGTAATGATGTAAAATCTTACAATGAGCACATCCCAGACATTTTGTGGGACCTCTTGGAAGCCATTATTTGAGTGGAGAAAGGGAATAAAGAAAAACATGCTTCATTGGTTTAATTGCAAAATCAAGCAAAACAGGAGAGTAATTCAACCTACCATTAATCCCACCACTTGTCTGTCAGCTTGTCCTACTGTGCTGACATGCATGTTGCTCTGCTGCTGGAAGCTATTCCACCAGTATTTTAAATGCCAGAAGGGTCACCCGTGTTAGACAGGCTTCAGCTGAGCTTCCAGACTAAGAAAGATCAGGAAGAAGGAGAGACAGACTAGTTCTGAATGCTTAGCAACCAAAAACCTATGACTAGGAGTGGAACACTGTCAGATAATACCAGAATATTGCATATTAAAACATTATGAATTGTACCAGAATACTGTCAAATATAGTGCTGAAAGATGAGTCCCTCAGGTTGAAAGGCACTCAAAACACAACTGGGGTAGACCGGCCTCCTCACTGTAGAGTTGACAGAAAGATGCAAATCAAGTAAAGCTTTTGTTTGGTACCTTCATTGGCTAATGTGGCACAACTCAAAATGAGGATCAAGAGCTGTAAACACACATTAATAATCAGAACATTGAAGGTACAAAGTATGAATCTAGAAAAATTGGAAGTTGTCAAAAATGAAATGAAATGAAACATATAAAGTTCAGTATGTTAGGCATTAATGAGCTGAAATGGACTGGTATTGGCCATTTTCAATCTGACAACACATGGTTTGCTATGCTGAAAATGACAAATCGAAGAAGAATGGTGTCCCATTCATCATCAAAAGGAAACTTTCAAATATCTTGAAGTATAATACTGTCTATGACAGGATAATACCTACATGAAAGACCAGTTAATACAAATATTGTTCAAATTTACACACCAACCACTAAAAGCAATGATGATGAAGCTGAAAACGTTCTGCTGATTTCTCCAGTCTGAAATTGATCAAACATGCAACCATGATGTATTGATAATTACTAGTGATTGGAATGTAAAAGTTGGAAACAAAGACAGAGGGTCGGTTATTAGAAAATAAGACTTTGGTGATAGAAACAATGCTGGAGATCACATGATAGAATTTTGCAAGAATAGTGACTTCTTCATTGCAAATACCTTTAAGGTATTTGCCCCATATTCAAATTCAGGCTGAACCTGAAGAAAATTAAAACAAGTCCACAAGAGCCAAAATATGATCTTTACCATATCCCACCATATCCCATTTAGAGATTATCTTAAGAACATATTTGAAGCATTAGATACTCATGACCAAAGACTAAAAGAGTTGTAGGATTACATTAAGACATTATACAGGAGGAAAACCAAAGATCTTTAAGAAGACAAGATTTCTATTATCTCAATTACAGGAGCCTTGTTTTTTGCCAATGACTTCAGTGTGAGAAATATAAGTCATGACACAAATGGATACATGCTCACTCATGTTCACTGTAGCACTATTCACATTAGCAGTAATATGGAAACAACCCAAATGCTCATCAATGGATGAATGGATCATTAAACTATGTGAAACACACACAATGGAGTATGTTTTGTTGGTGTTAAGTGCGGTAAAATATGTTCTGACTCATAGTGACCCTGAATTGAGTTTCCAAGGAGCTGTTGGTTGGTTTGAATTGCCCAGCGTTGCAGTTAACACTCTAGTGCTGATCCTATAGACCCAAACCAGGACTTAGGAATAACAATGAATCTGCTGAGCACCTCATAACACAAAGGATCCTGGTGGGCATTATGCTAAGTGAAATAAGTCAATCACAAAAGAATAAATATCATATGACGTCACTATTATAAAAAGCCAAGAAAATATTTTAACGCAGAAAGAAGCATTATTTGATAGTTGATGGTGATGGGAAGCCAAGAGGGTTAGAAGCACTAACTAGCTGATGGTGGTTGTATGCCACCAGGTTGGTTCTGACTCATAGTGACCCTGTATAGTGTTTCCAAGGCTGTGAATCTTTACAGACACAGAAAGTCTCATATTTCTCCCATCGAAGAAATATTTCTTCATGGCTGGTAGATTCAAACTGCTGACAGTAAACAGATATTAAGGAGAAGGCATTTTATAATAAAAGAGAGGTTAGCTAAACAATGATGAAGGCAAAAGATGTTACTGAGAAGAGAACAGAGGGAAATGTTATTATATACACAATCACACAATCCTGTAATAGCAATTATCTGCTGTGGATGTATAGATAGACAGACATTCAAACTGAGAAATTATGGGAAGGAGAATAGGATTATATCCAAGAATATATACAGGTTTGACACAGACTATTTCCACATATGTAATTATCTATGCTGTAAATATATCCACAAATATAATAGAACCTACAGGGGGCTCCCAATGTAGCCCTATAGGATAAGCACGAGAATGCTAAATACAAGGTCAGCAGTTCAAACTCACCAGCTGCTCCTCAGAAACAATGTACAGGGTCACTATGAATTGGAACCAATTCCATGGCACTTAACAACAACCACCACAGGAGGCAACGTTATGAAAACTTCTTAGCCATAAATAAACATCTCAAGAGAATAGTCACTGGGCCTTGGAACTCAGGACCTTGGGGTGGACACAAAAGTAAATTGATATAGCATAGTCCAAGAAAACTATGTTCTACATTCTATTTGGTGAGTGACTGGGATCTTACAAGCTTATGAGCAGCCACCTGAAGTGCAATTATTATCATCTTCCCGTTTGGAGCAAAGAAGAGTGTAGAGAATTGAAAACATACTAAAACAATTAGCACAATATTCTTAAATTCCAAGACTCTGCTCTCAGAAGAACTAGATGGTGCCTAGCTGCTACTACTGATTGTTCTAAAAGGAATCACATTAGAAGTTTCTAGAGAAAAGGGAAAAGATGCGGAACAAAACTCAAAAACATAAAAAAGACCAAGCTTCCTAGTTAAATAGAGACCATGATCTTTCAGGTTTGGAACTAAACTCACCCTGTGGTTCAGTGTGTAGCTAGAGAATAGATACATCTTCAGTTTGAACAACAGCACAAAGATGATATACATTCCTTACAATAATCAACCATTTGAGATCAAAAGGAGTGGATCTGCCCAAGTAAAAAGGTCACAAAACGAGACGAGTTGGAAAAAAGTAGAAATGGAACCAGGAAACACAGGCAAGAAATGGGATAAGTCATGTTGCATGTGGAAATCACAACTAATGACAGGAAACAAAATGAGTATGAATTGTGGAATAAAAAATATTATTTGTTTGTTAAACCTTCACCCAATTCAAAAGAGAAAAGAAAAAAAAAAAAAAAATCAACTATCAAGTGTTGATCTTTCCATAGGATAAAATGAAGCTGAAAAGCAGAGCAGAGTAGAGTAAGTATTATGTAGTCTGTCCAGCTCAGCTCCAATCATTTCTTCAGATTTTTCTGGACTTTATACCATTCACACATTAATCTTCCAATTTATGAAGAATTTTCTTAAGTTCACTTGAACTTAAATTAGTTTCCAGTAGTTGTGGTTACGACTTGTAACAAAAAAATCTTACCCATCTAAAAAGCAACCACTGGTTTCTGCCTGCCTGAAGAAAAGAATGGAGAAAACTGAAGATTCAGAAAAGCAATTAGGCCAAAGGATTTATTAACCATGTTAATCCCAGTCTCCTCTAATTCCCCTAACTTGAAACCAGAACTTGACAATGCCTGATTATCACTACTGTCCATGATATTGTTGTTGTTCTTAGGTTCTATCCAGTTGGTACCGACTCACAGTGGCCCTATGCATAACAGAACGAAACACTGCCTGGGCCAACCTCACAATCTTTACTATGTTTGAGCTCATTGATGTTGTCACTGTTAAACTCATCTTGCTGGGGGTCCTTACTCTTTTTCGGTGACCCTCCACTTTACCAAGCATGATTTACAGCTGTTTCTCTTCATTTTAAGTTGTGCCCAATCAGCAAATGAAGGTACTAAGGGATTTACTCCACTGATGTCATCACAGTCTACTTTGAGGAGGCAGCTTTTCCCCAGTTACATTTTGAGGGCGTTCCAACCTGAGGGGCTCATCTTCTGGCACTGTATCTGACAATACCCTGGTGTTCTTCACCCTGTTTCAATATTCAGCACTCTGGTGCTGACAGTGTTCCACTGCTATCCATAAGGTTTTCAATGACTAAATACTCAGATATGTTTTGTCTCTCCTTCTTCCTAGTCTGTTTTCATCTGGGAGATCATCTGAAATCTGTCCACCATGGTTGACCTTGCTGGTATTTAAAATACCAGTGGCATAGCTTCCAGAATCACAGCAACACACAAGCCACCACAGTACGAAAAACTGACAGATAAGTGGTGGATTACCCATGCTGACCAGGCTCAAAACAGCAGGTCACAGTGAAAAGAAAACAGAGCAAACTTCAAATTAAATCAATCAATTAATAAATAAGACCAGACTTACTGATATGAAAGAAACTGGAGAAACCCCAGACTATTAGCCTCAGGCAACCTTCTAACCTGAAACTCAAGACACTTCCAGTGATCACCTCTCAACCAAGTAATAGACACACCAATAAAATAATAACAACTGTGGGGAATATGTGCTTTTTAGAGCAATCAATTAGATGAGACCAAAAGAGCAACATTTGCCCAAGAACAAAGATGAGAAGAAAGGGTGGTGGTGGCTGTGAGTCATCAAGTGGGTTCTGGCTCATAGTGACTCTGTATAGGGTTTCTGAGGCTGTAAATCTTTAAGAAAGCGGAAAGCTTCATCTTTCTCCCACAGAGCTACTAGGCAGATTCCAACAGTTGACCTTGGGTTAGCAGCCCAACTCATAATCCACTAAGCTACCAAGACTCCATTACAAGCATGGGAGGGACAAGAAAACTGGATGAACGCAAATGGGAACTCAGGAAGAAAATGGGTAGAGTGCTGATACGCTGATACGCTGGGGGATGGCATCCAATATCACGGAAGAATTCGTGTACGAGTTATTGATTGGAAAGCTAATTTAATGTGTATACTTTCATCTAAAGAACAATTGCTAAAAAGAAAAAAAAAAAAAAATCTTGCCAAAAAGTCACCTGACTATATTGACTGGCCCTAATATACAGGGTCGCTATGGGTCGAAACTGACTCGCCGGCACTTAACAACAATATGAAGGAGTCCCGGTGTGGCGCTGTGGGTTAATGCACCAGACTGCAAAGCCATTTGAACTGCAAGGTCGGCGGTTCAAGGTCACCAGCTGCTCCTTGGAAACCCTATACAGGGTCGCTATGGGTCGGAATCGACTCAACGACACTTAACAACAACAACAATATAACGATAAGGAGCTCTGGTAGCTTAGTGGTTACGAATCAGGCTGCTAACCTTAGGGTCAGCAGTTCGAAACTACCAGCTGTTCAATGGGAGAAAGATGAGGCTTTTTAATCCTGTAAAGATTTATAGCCTCGGAAACCCTGTATAGGGTCACTATGAGTTGGAACCGACTCCGTGGCACATAACAACAACAACAACATGAAGATAGCTGGACCACCAGTACTAAATACACACTTAAGAAACTGGTACCTATACACAGTAACATTCAAGCAGCTTTGGCCTTTCAAGGTGTATCTGTTAATAACTTTGAGTATATCATGCTGTAAAGTCTTAACGTTGGTGATCAGATGCGGTTGTGTCTGTACAGTTATATCTTAATTCATTTCCAGTTGGTCAAAACAATGAAATCAAGATCCTTTAATGATGTTTTTGAAATTACCCAAGTCCAGTGTTTCTGAAACTTCAGCAAACATAACAACTCTTGGGACTTGTAAAAAGTATAGATTATCAGTCCCATTTCTGTCATAATGAATCAAAATATGAAGGTGAGACCTGAGAATGATCATTTTGAACTTGTCCCTAAGATCATTTCAATTTAGTTAATCCAAAGAACATACTTGCAGGAAAACACTTTAGATTGTGGTTCTTAACTCAGGAGTGCTTATAACATTAACTTGGGGAGCTTTTTTAAAAAATACACATGCTGAGTATATTCATCAAAATGCACCATGAATTTGATGAATTGGAATTTCAGACAGTGTGTTTGTATGAGATTCCCAGGTGATGCTCAAGTGCACTTCTGGATAAGAACTGTAGATATGAGACACTCAAGTCAATTGATTCAGCTGTGTCATGACTATTGCCTCCCCCTACTTAGATGTACCCTGTAACATCAACATCTTGTTTCAAGGACCATGTTCAGTGTTTAAAACTGTTGGAATCCAAAGTATTCACACAATAGCTGCTTTGACCTATTTAAAATCAACTTTTAAAATACTGCCCCTTTCTTTAGTCTTAAGTCAGAAGCACGTTTTCTTTTCTAACTTTGAAGCTTGTCTACTACTTTAATTCAAATGGTAAATAATTTGAGATGGAATGTACTTTAGACATACTATTCACTTACTTACTTCAATTTATAGTATATCCAAATTCCAAGGGAGGTAAAAAAAAAATCCAGCTTTCCCAAAAGCAAATTCAATAGTTATTCCCTCTCTTCCCATTTTCTGTCACTTTTTTGAGATTGTATTTTAAAAGAAAATTAAGATCTTTAGATTAGTTACCAAGATCAATTAAAGCAACAATACTATTATATTGAATAATTTAGCACTTTTAAATTTTTTTGTTTTTTGTTTTTGTTTTGGGAGAGGACCGACCACTGGGAATGAATTTAATGAGAGTATAAAGTGCCCAGAAGTCTTAGTGGGGTGCTGCTATAAGGTAAGCACCAAACTGATAACTGCAAGGTTGATAGTTCAAATCCACCAGCCTCTCCTTGGAAGCCCTATCAGGAATCTCTATGAGTCAGAACCTACTCCTCTCCTTGATGGCTCTTATCAACAACATAAAAAGCCTGAATTTATTCAAACATGCAAAGAACACTGATTTGCATTTGTATCCAGAAATGGATACCTTCACTAGGGCTTTTGATTACCACCTCATCTAAATACTCATTGACTTTTTTTTTTTTTTTTTTACTTAAGTCCCTATCTATTTCCTTTAAGGCTATCCATATTATAGAACTACAAGTAACAGTGTATAAAGTTAAATGTATATATATTTTTGTGTATATATATGTAATATATATATGTATATATATAATCCATGGGCTTGTACACTTTCCTCCCAGCATAATTTATCATTGACTAAAGCAAACAAATAAGTGAACAAACGAACTAGACAACTTTGACTACTCATCAAGATGGACATGACGGAACCAAATTCTTGTATATTTATCCTTTCAAATAATACTCAACAATTAAAAAAGAAGAGGTCCTGGTATACTGCTGTGGGATAAGCAGTGCTTACTACAGTGCCAGCAGTTCAAACCCAATCGTTACTACTGGAAAACCCTATGCAGGGTTGCTATGAGTCAGAACTGACTAGGTAGCATTTAATAACATCAACATTAAAAAGAAACCACTATGTCTAACTAATTGGCACAAAGGAAGGTTCTTGACTATTCTGTATAATACTGTAATGGGGATATATGAGATTATGTATTTGTCCAAGCTTATGGTTTTCTATAACACAAAGAGTGAACCTTAAAGTAAGTTGTGAACTTTAACTAATCACAATGAATTAATATCAGTTCAACTTTAACAAATGTACAATTCACATTCAGAATGTTAGAAATAGGAAAATATGCAATGGGGAGAGGAGGAATTTGGAGTTCATTGACAATTTTGTTTCTGTGTGCCTGAAAATCTTATAGAAACTAAAGTCTATTCAAAAGCAAACTATAGATTAATGTATATAGTAAAGTTACTTAAATAATAACATCAAGAATATATATGCATATATGAGTTTATGTGTGTTTATGTGTGCAATAGGAGTTGTGAGCAAGGAAAATTTAAAATAAAATTGAACTATTAGTTCAAGGAGTAGACTTGAAATGTAAGAAAGTTCTTAATAGTGTCTTTAAGAATTTCTATATGGTTTTCTGCATAAGCATATTTTATTTTTTAATTTCAAAAAAAATGTGACAAGGCATGAAATGAAAAAAAGTAGATGAGTAGACAGTCAGAAATAGAGATGAGTAAAGATTCCTTGAAAAATGAAATAAAAATAGCAAGAATAAAGTATTAAAAATTAACAATAATTAAAAATATAAATTCTAACAACTAACATTTATTTTTTACTTCTTAAACATCATTTGTCTATCAGTTTGTCATACTGTGGTGACTTGCATGTTGCTGTATTGCTAGGAACTATACCACCAGCATTTTAAATATTAGCAGGATGACCAATGGTGGACAAGCCTTAGCAGAGCTTTCAGACTCAGACAGACTAGGAAGAAAGAGAGGCATATGATTACTAAATAGTTAGTCACTGAAACTCTAGGAATAACAGCAGAATATTGTCAGAAATAGTGACAGAATATGAAAACATTATGAATAGGGGAAAAATATTATCAGAGATAGTACCAGAAGATGTGCCCCTCATGTTGGAAGACACTCAAAATATAATTGGAAAAGAGCTGCTTTTTCAGAGTAAAGATGAACCCAATGATGTTAATGGAGCAAAGCTTTCAAGACTTTCACTGGTTGATGGAGTGTAACTCAAAACGAGAAGTAACAGTAGTTATTGTTGTTAAGTGCTGTTGAGTCAATTCCAACACATAGCGACCCTGTATAGATTTTCCAAGGAGCAGCTGTTGAGCTTGAACCACCAACCTTGTAGTTCAAATGACTGTGCAGTCTGACTCATTAGCTCACAGCACCACACCAGGACTCTGTATTAAGCTCCCATTAATAATCAGAAAATGGAATGTACAAAGTATGAATCCAGGAATTTTGGCAGTTGTCAAAAATGAAATGTAATGCACACAGAGTGATGGTACTGAGCAGAAATGGACTGGTATTGACGATTTTGAATAAGACATTAATGTGATTTACTATGACAGGAACGTCAATTAAAAATGAATAGCATCTCATTCATCATCACAAAGAACATACTGTATGTCATAGAATAATATCCATACACCTACAAGGAAGATAAGTTAAAACCACTATTTATACAAATTTACACATCAATCACTAAAGCCAGTGATGATGAGACTGAAGCATTCTACCAGTGTCTTCAGTCTGAAATTGATCAAACATGCAATCAAGATACATTGATAATTACTAGTGATTTGAATACACAGGTTGGAAACAAGAAGGATTAGTATTTGGAAAATATGATCTTAGTGATACAAATAATCTTATAGATCACATAATATAATTTTGCAAGCACAATGACTTATTCATTGAGAATACCTTTTTCAAGAACATAAAAAGCATGGACCTCACCAGATGAAATACAAAGGAATCAAACTGAGTACATCTTTGGAGACATATGGTAATACTGATCACCAAAACAAGGTTAGGGTTAGACTTTGGTATAGACCATCAATTAATTCATATGCAAGTTCAGGCTGAAGCTGAAGAAAATTAAAACAAGTCCACAATATCCAAAATATGACCTTGAATATAGACCATCTAAATTTAGAACCATCTCAAGAATATATTTGGTGAATTAGACACTAATGACCCAAGATAAGAAGAGTTATGAGATGATACCCTAGAACATCATGCTCAAAGAACGCAAAAGGTCAGTAGGAAGATATGAGTAAAGAAAAGACAAAAATGCATTTCAGAAGAGACTCTGAAGCTTGCTCTTGAATGTAGAGAAGCCACAGCAAGTGGGAAAAATTAGGAAGTAAAATTACTGAAAGGACAGCTCAAAAAGACAAAGTAAAATATTATATTGCAATGTGCTAAGACTAACAAAAAAGAAAACCAAAAGGAAAGAACACAGGAAGCATTTTTCAGTCTGAAAGATTGAAGAAAAAAGTCAAGCCTTGACTTTATATATTGAAGAACATATATGGGCAAAATATTGAATGAAGCAGAAAGCATCAAAAGAAGATGGAAGAACTATAAAGTCACTGTACAGAGAGAAATTGTTACTGTTCAAACATTTCAAGAGGTAGCATATGATCAAAAATATATGGTACTGAAGGAAGAAGTCTAAGATGCACTGAAGGAATTGGTGAAAAACAAGGATTATGAAGTAAATAGAATGAAAATTGAAATATTTCAACAAATGATACAGTGCTAGAGGCACTCATCTATCTATGCCCAAAATATTAGAATGATGTCTACCTGGATAATCATTTAGAAAAGATTAATATCTGTGCCCATTGCAAAGAGAGATAACCCAACAAAATGCAGAAATCATTGGACAGTATTATTTTTACTTGCAAAAAATTTTTGTTGAAGATTTTTAAAAACATAGCAACAGTACATTGATAGGAAACTACCAGAAATTCAAGTCAGATTTAAAAGAGGACATGGAGCAAGGGTTATCAATGCAGAAAACAGAGAATCCCAGAATGATATTTACTTGTGCTTTAATGACTATGCAAAGCCTTTCAATTGTGTGGATCATGACAATCTATGGATAATATTGATTAGAATGGATATTCCAGAACATTTAATTGTGCTCATGACAATCTGTACATAGTCCAAAAGGTAATCTTACAAACAGAAGAAGGGGATACTAAATGGTTTAAAATCAGAAAAGATGTGGACCAGAGTTGTATTATTTTACCATAATTATTCAATCTGTATGCTGAGTAAATAATTTGAGAAGATGGATTATATGGCACCAGGATTGGAAGAAGATGGTAATATATTCATTATACAATCTTGCTTGCTAAAAGTGAAGAGGACTTATACTTAACAGATAAAGATCAATGACTACAGCCTTTGGCATGACTTGTACATCGATGTAAAAAAAAAACTTCACCACTGGACCAATGCCTAACATCATGATTAATAGAAAAATGAAGTTGTCAAAGACTTCTGTTTGCTTGTATCCACTATCAACAATGGTGGAAGCAGCAGTCAAGATATCAAAGGACAAATCTGATGCACAAGATTTCTTTAAAGTTTTCAAGAACAAATATGTCAACTTGAGGACTAAGGTGTGCTTGACCCATCATAGTATTTTCAATAATCTCATATGGATGTGACAATTGGACAATGAATAAGGAAGACCATAGAAGAGTTGATACATTTCATATTGTAGAAGAATACTAAAAGTACTATGGACTACCAGAAGAATAAACAAATCTATGTCAGAAGAAGAACAGCCAGAATGTTCCTTAGAAGCCAGGACAGTGAAATTTCAGACATTTTATCAGGAGGGTACAATCCCTGGAGAAGGGCATCATTTTTGGTTAAGTAGAGCATCAGTGAAAAAGAGGATGACCCTCAATAGATGGACTGGCACAGTGGCAGCACCAATGGGCTTAAGCATAGCAATGATTGTGAGAATGTTGCATGACCAACTAGTGTTTCATTCTGTTATGCATAGGGCCACTAAAAGGTGGAATCCACTAAATGCCAACTAGTAGCAACAATAATTAATATATATATATACATATATATTAAAATCCATATATACTGCTTTATTTCTTTCTCTTTTTCTCTCCTTTACTTGTTCCCCCCCTCCCTTTTTCTCTCCAAACTCCCACACTTAGCAACACTCATGGCCTTGTTTGTTGTATCCTTCCCCAGACTGAGGGACTGCAGTTTGCTCTACAACTGGGCTTTACTTGTCTCATCTGTCTTTTCCCAAGCATTGACCCCAGCAGGAAAATTCTATGGACTGGAATCACGATCCTGCAACCAAATATATATTTTACCATATAAACATGCTAACAGTCATTAAAAAACAAAAAAAAAAAAAAAAAAACTTTACCACGGAACCAGGGATTTATAATTTTTTGTTTCTAATTTTCTGTGTTTTACCAATTTCTTAAAATAAGTATGGGTTGATTTTATAATCCAAATAAAACAACTAACTTAATAATTTATGTTTGAAATTTATTTAAAAGGCCTGAGTCTTTCTTTAATTAGGAGGAAAGTACTTATATAAGACTAATTACTTGTAACCTGAAAAAAAAACAATAATTTTGCCATTATAGATAGATTCATATACTTAGAGTAAGACTTCAGTAAGGTTTCAAAAGAGGGGGAAAAAAAGTTTTATTACAGTCATATATACAAGCAGTTGTCCATCTTCATGAAAACAGTGGTTCCTGATCATTTTTGGATCAAATACTTCCTGAAAAGTCTTATTAAACGTAATACCCTCTCTTCAGAATAATAGTTCTTTTCTTAATGACATACATTTTACAATAGTCCATATCCACTAACCCCTGATGTTGTATCAGTTCTAACTCATAGTAACACTGCAAGGACAGATTAGAAGGGATCCAAATGGTTTACAAGGCTATAAATCTTTATGGATATGGACTACCACATGTTTCTCTCATGGAACAGCTGGGGCTTTGAACCACCAACTTTTCAGTTAGCAGTCTAACACTTAGCCCACTATACCACCACAGCTCCCATTATAATTTATCCACAACCAAATTAAGCCCACTACAACTGACTCAATTCCAACTCATAGCCACTCTAAACAAGGTTCCCAACACTGTAAATCTTATTTGTTCTTGCTGTTACGTGTCATGAAGTCAGTTCTGACTTATACAAACCCTGTGTAGGGTTTCTCAGGAGTGGCTGGTGAGTTTGAATTACTGAGCTTGAGTTTCAAAATGACTTTGCAGTCCAGTGCTTTCCAGACAACATTATACCAGGACTCTTATAAATCTCACAAATACCAAAAATTCTTAAGCTGAGAACTCCAGTTTAAGAACCCTTTTGTGAAGGTTGATGAAAATATATGACGCCTGAACAGTGACCCTCATTAAATTTCATCATATAATTTCCAAGTACAACATAGAGAAACTCAAAAGGCAGGGAAATCTTACCACTAAGAACATTAAGATCCTGGGAGCATAGTCATTATGTGTTGAACTGCTAACTGCAAGGTCAGCAGTTCAAATCTACCAGTCACTGTGTAGGAGAAAGATGAGGCTTTTAGCTCCCATAAAGATTTACAGTTTCGGAGCTCTATGCGGAGTCTCTCTGAGCAAGAACCAGCTCGATGGCACACTAACACCACCACCATCCAAGATCATTAGAAAGATGTAGAAATGAAATTTCTTTAAAAATGTGCCTGTTTGAAAAGATGTAGGAGGAAGAGCAATAGTATACCCACAAATAAATACAAGTTTGAAATAGGATATTGGTATGTGATTTACCTTAGCTATGGTGGCTTAGTGGTTACAGATCGGGCTGCTAACCTCAAGGTTGGCAGTATGAAACTACCAGCCGTTCCGTGGGAGAAAGATGAGGATTTCTGCTCACATAAAGATTTACAGCCTCAGAAACCCTGTACAGGGTCAGTATGAGTCAGAACCTACTCCATGGTACTTAAGAACAACATAAACCTATCTATGAATGTGGTGGGGCATGTTGTTATTGTTAAGCATTGTCAAGTTAAGACCCATCATGACCCTTGTTAAGACCTATCATGACCTTTATAGGCTCTCTGAAACTGTAAGTCTTTACTTGAACAGTAAACCTCATCTTTCTCCCATGGATCTTCTGGTGGACTACAACTGCCATTCTTGTGGTTTGCAGCCCACTGCTTATCCTTACAGAGTCACCATGCTCCTAGTGGTGGAGTATTTGTTGTTGTTTTAAGTGCCACTGATATGGTTTTAACTCACAGCAACCCAGTTTAGGCCTTCTGAGGCTTTAACTCTGTGCATGAGTGAAAAAACTTTATCTTTCTTCTGGTGAGCACCTGGTAGGCATGAACCACAAACCCTGAGGTTTACAGCCCAGTGTTTATCATATGGTGCCACCATGGTCCCCAGGTGGTGGCGTACACAGGGAGCAAAACTGTGATCACTTCCTAGACATTACCAAGCACTTTGAGAAAATGAGTCCTGGAGTCTCAGAACAGTAGTCTTGGGAGACACCATGATCAGTTGACATAACATAGTCTCTATCTTAGGCTGAGTTCTCTAGAGAAGAAAAATCAGTGAAACATACATGTATAAAGAGAAATTTATATTTTAAAAAGTCTCACAGTTGTAGAGATAAGAGAGTCCCAAGTCTAGGCCACGTGAATCAAGATCAGCAGGTTGGTCTGGTAAGCAGATAAAAAATAGAACCAGAGGTTGGAGGATGACCCAGATGCAAGATCATGATCCCCTGGAAAAGAAAGCAAGCTTTACCCGTGTATCCATTATATTGGAAGCAGACCACACACTCAATGAAACATCCTTTCAAGTGATCAACTGGTTATAGTCAATCATCATGGCGTTAACTCTGCCTATGTTAGATTTCACCATGAGAATAAACATATTCCAACTACCAAACCACTGGGAATCCTAGCCCAGGTAATTTGACACAAAACCTTAGCTATTACAATCCACAAAGAAAATGTTCTACATCCTACTTAGGTGAGTTGTTGTTAAGTACTGTCAAGTTCGTTCCAACCCATAACAACCCCAGGTAGAGTTTCTGAGAAGCAGTGACCTTGTTGTTCAAGCCGACTTGGCAGTCCAGTGCATTTACACACAGTGCCACAGCAAAACTCTTTTGGAGAGTAGCGACTAGGATCTTAAAATCTCATGAGCATCCAACATATAACTATTGGTCCTTCCATGTCCCTAAGAAAGAAGCGTGATTGAAACCGAAGTAGCTTAGAATGAGTTAGTCTAATGGAACATGTGAACATCAGTCTCCACAACCCTGATACCAGAAGAATTAAATGGTCCTCTGCTAACACTACCAATTGTTCTAAATGAGATCACATTAGAAAGTTCTATATAGAGTGGCTGAAAATGTGGGACAAAATGAGAAATTATAAAAAAGACAGGACTTACTGGTCAGAAAAATATTGGAGGAACCTAAGACTATGGCCCTCAGTAACCCTTTAGGTAGATGGGTATATAATGTTGTTGTTAAGTGCCATTGAGTCTGTTCTGACTCATAGCAACCACTATAGGGTTTCTGAGGAGGGGCTGGTGAGTTTTAATCACTGAACTTGCAATTCAAACAAAGGTCAAGGTCGAGTGCTTACCTTATAGTGCCACATCAGGACTCAGATACAGTGGTGGTGGTGATGTGCTATGGAGTTGGTCCGACTCATAGTGACCCTGTATAGGGTTTCCGAGGCTGTAAATCTTTATGGGAGCAGAAAGCCTCATCTTTCTCCTGCAGAACTGCTGGTAGCTTTGAACTGCTGACCTTGAGGTTAGCAGCCCAAATCGTCAACACTACACTATCAGAGCTCCTTAGACAGGCATATGTTGTTGTTGTTAAGTGCCATCGAGTCGGTTCCTATCCATAGCAACCCTGGATAGGGTTTCTGAGGAGCAGCTGGTGAGCTTGAACTGCCAACCTTGCAGTTCGAACGGCTTTACAGTCTGGCACATTAACCCACAGCACCACACCAAGACTCCATATAGGGAGGACAAAAATATTAGTACAGTATGTTCACCATGGAAAGGTTAACCAAGCTAGATAAAAAGGGCATCATTTACCAAAGGAAACAGTTCAGACAGGTTGGGAAGGAGGATAACATGGAAACAAGAATCACTGGGACAAAGTAGGATAGCTGAGGGGGGATTACAGTGGATTAGAATCACTAAAATGAAATGAAATATATCATTTGTTGAATATAAAACTGATGATCTGCTTTGTAAACCTTAACTTAATTCACACTAAATATTACCAAGAAAAGGGAAAAAGCATCACCATAAACAACAAGAAAACATTTACTATCTCTTTTGAAAGACCTAATAAGTAGCCAGCAAAGATACTTGAAAACAAAAATAAAAACACCTTTATTTTTATCTCAATGGCAAAAATACAACAAGTGAGATATTTGGAAGACTGTGCCAATAGGGATACTGACTTTTTTGCTAGTATAGATAGATATAGGTTTCCACTGTTTCTCAACAGCTATGCAATTATTTAGACACAATAATGAGAACTCCAGGAAATTCACAGACTTGCAAAGTTTACCTGAATAGAATAATGAGAGTAATTGAACCCTCCCCCCAACGAGATGGATCAGCCAAGTGGCATAATTGATGGCGTCAATTGTGGCAGCGGTAGTGAGGTTGCCCCAGGATCAGACATTGTTTCATTCTGCTGTGCATGGGGTTGCTATGAGTCGGTTCCGACTCGATGGCACCTGACAACAACAACAACAAGCAACAGATTAAGGTGTTTTGTTTTTGTTTTATGACTTTTTGCTCATCTATCAGCTTGTCTTACTGTGAAGGTTTGCATATGCCTGTGATTCTGGAAGTATGGCACTGGTATTTAAAATACCAGAAGGATCACTGCAAAAACAAGTGACTGACTGTGAGGGTGGAAAATGTAAAGGTAGATGTTTTGTAGCAAAAGGAGGGGAGTGATTAACTTTGTAGTCCAGGAGTGGAGGTCTGTGGGACCATCAAGGGAGAAGAGCAGAGTGCAAGACCCTACCCAGAGAAACAGTGATGCCAGAGATGGAAGCAGAGACGATGACCTGGAGAGATGGAGCGGCTGGGGACTCTAGACCCAGAGAAGGAGAGAGGCTGTGTGCTGATGACCGGAGGGGGGTGGTGGGGCAGGCTTACAGGTTGGTTGATGATGCATGGAGCGGGGATTGTAGCCATGGCAGGGAAGCGATGTACAATACGATGAATGTAAAGTTAATGTTCTCCCATGTAAACTATCACATAATTCACAATAAAACATTAAAACAAACAAACATGTGAGAATCTTGTCTAGCCTCCCCTGGTCTCATATGGTGGAAAGAGAATTAAACTCACAATCAGTCCAAGCTCAATTTCTATAAAGCAGAGGTCAGACATGCTTGCACCTTACAACATTCTTTTATCCTATTCTGACACCAACCAAGCCTTTACACAGAACTTTCTGCTTCACATCTGGATTCAATAATCCATTTCAATGGCTGCACAGAACTCATAACCATACTTATGATGAAGGAGTTTATTAGGGAAGTGGCAGGGTATAATTCAAACTCAGAAGAGCTCAGGATGCAGCAGTTCTCCAGTCAGGAACATCTGTTGCCTTCTCTATTGCAGGCACAACTCACTTTTCTCTTAGGCCTCTCAGTCACATGGCCCCCTTAGTCTCTGCCCTACTTGAGAAAGTGTTAGACAGCTCTTTTTGCTAGTTTGTAAATGTTCAAAGAGCATGTTTTGTAAGGTGGTCTCCTGCCGGCAGGCACTTTACTCAGTCCATAGACCTAGAGCCTGCACATGCTCTGTCTCTCCATGCCACCACCTCAGTATCCCACCTAAACATATTCATTCTCTTTTTCTTTCAGATTTCATCCCTATGTAGTAATTGGAGGTGTTTCCAGAGATATCACAATACATTTCAGAACAACTCTAGTACTTCATCCTGCAAGTAGATAAAACATTGCCTTATTGCCTTAGTTCTCTTCTGTGCTATTTTGTAAGCCCTTGGTATCACTGACATTGTCATTACTTTGTCTGAGAACATATTCCCTTTACTCTGTTTTCTTTTTTTGTGCCCATCCCCTTAAAGAAATATCCACCATCATCAAGTCGATTCCAATACATGGAATAGTGTACACAGTAGAAGTAACCTTATAGAGTTTTCAAGACTGTGACATATCAGAAACAGATCATCTGACATTTTGCCAATACATCTCTAACTATTAGTACCAAGTGCTTAACTGTTTGTTCCACTCTTTTCTTTTGCTCCCCTCACCTATAAATCATCCCATAATATTCCTTGGTGCCATCCATGGGTCTGTCATTTATCATCTAAGTGGTCATACTTCAACAAGTCCACCCAAGTTGCATTATTGTACCGGAGCCTCCTCCTAATGCTCCCTCTGACTGTTCTCATAAGCACATTTGGCTTGTAGCAAATCTAAATTAGCTCCATTTCATCGATAACTCCTATTGCTGGCCACTGATCATCATCTCTCCCTATGTTGTTGTTTTTGTTGTTAAATGACATTGAGTATGTTCTGACTCATAGGAGGGACAGTTGGTGGGTTTGGACCACTGACCTTGTGGTTAACACTTCAGTGCTTATCCTACATCAAGCACCAACCTGAATCTCCCTGTTATTGTTGTTGTTGTTATGTGCCGTGGAGTCGGTTCTGACTCATAGTGACCCTGTACAGGGTTTCCGAGGCTATAAATTTTTACGGGAGCAGAAAGCTTCATCTTTCTCCTGCAGAACAGCTGGTAGTTTCGAACTGCTGACCTTGTGGTTCGCAGCCCGATTCGTAACCACTACGCTACCAGAGCTCCTTATTATTAGTTGCCTTTAAGTCAATTTTATTAGGGAAACAATGACCTTATGTGAGGTTTTAAAGAGGAAGTGGTTAGATACCAAGGTTTAGGAACTGTTTGTCCCATAGACTGTGTACTCTATGTTTCTGTGACTGGATTGAATTTGGTTCAACTAAAAATGAACACAAAATATGCAGAACCATTATCATATGCTCACCTTTAAGCACTGTGACTGATTCCAGCTTATAATTGGGTTATTTATCCCAGAGAAAATGATTTTCTGAAGACCTCACAATCCCTTTTTAAAATTTCACCCAAGATGGCAGTGTGTTTCATCAAGTAAACTTCCAGTACTAGGAATTGCACAATTGATCAACTGCATTGTTTCAGTTTCTTTACCAGGAAGTTCCTTTGCCTTTATAAATTAATTAATTCAAATATGCACTCTGGGTCACATATGTAACCCTTATTCTCTCAATAATGAAATTCTTTTTAAAATCTTACATTTATGTTGAATTTCATTGAGCTTGAATTGTTCTGATTGATATTTTTTAACATCAAAAGAGGATTTGAGAGGAGGCAGGGTTTAATGGCAGATTAGGGAGAAGTGCAGTGCAGACCTCAGCCAGCCAAAACACAGAATACCAGACAAATCAGGATCAGAAGATGGTATCAGAACTCTGAACTACATATAAAGGAATATTTAGAAATTTCAAAGGCTTACAGCCAGTGGAATTTGTAGCAGAAGAGAGAAAGGTGATATTTTCTGATTTGCAGCTGTCAGCAGATTCCATCTTCGGTGTGACAGAGCAGATAAAGGATCAGAGGAGTGCTTCCATGGCAGAGATCTGACCTATCCTCAGAGATATTGGTGTGGACATTTTGTTGTTGTTGTTGTTGTTGTTGTTGACTGGTCTCTCGCTGTTTGAGCACCTCCTCTGTGGTGACTATAGGGAGTGTCCGCATGAGAGGACACTTTTAAACCCCCTGATGGTTCTACTACACATGTGCATGAATCTGCTCAGCAAAGACCACTATGAGCAGAATCTAAGAAGGAGGACTAGACTGCTTAAAATGGAACAGTCTCCCAGAATGGCTCCAGCCAGGCTTGAACTGTTTATTACTAATAGAAAGTACTGAACAGTGTTGTAGAGTAGGAGTGATGAAAGAAATAGTCGAAAAATCAAATCCCAAATTACATCATAAGGAGCAATAGAAACATCTTGCAATTTCTTAGTCAGCCTTGAAGGCAAGAAATGGAGAGAGGGGCAATAAAGTTATACATGTATTTTGCTACAGATTTTTTTTTTTTCTGTTGTTTTGTCTTTTGCTACCCCCTTTTACCTTCAGGAGTCTCTTTCTTTCCATAGGTTACCTAAGAAGCACAGCAAATATGGTAATATACCAACTACAATCATATCCTATAAAATCCCACCATCTACACAAGACCCAGTACCAGCTGCTATATACCAGACAGACAGCAAATGTCTGCTACTGTTATTCTGAGTTGAGTAAAAAGAAAAGTGAAAAGGGAAGCCCATCTCCTGATCACAGCTACCTGGAGGCAATCAGAAAGCTTAATAATACATCTACATATATTTATCTAATTATTGAAAACATATCTAATTACTGTTGATGCTCAAGAAACAACTGATGATATCAGCACACATCCAGAAACAAGATAGAGTAACTGAGACAAATGACCTGGAAAGAGACCTAGACTTCCCATTGCCTGAGAAGGAATTCAGGAGAATGATACTGAGGTGTATCCAAGTGTTCCACAGAGGATTTGAGGTAAAAAGGAAGAAGTCAGGAAAATGCTACAGAAGCAATCATATGAGATAGATGTAGCATTGGAAGCAATTCAAAAACCTGCAAAAGGAAGTCCAAATGATTAATAATAAAATATCAGATATGGGCAATAAAATGAAAGGGGAAAGGACTAGAATGGAGATGGAAGCCAGAACCAGTGATCTGGAAGACAAATCTCTCAAGATAGAAGAACAAGCAGAGAAAAAAAGGATTAAAAAAAATTGAAGAAAGTCTAAGTTTCATGTGGGACAACATAAAACAAAAAAAATTGAGAATTATTGAAATTCCAAAATGGGAAGAATCACAGAAGTACACAGAGGAGACGATGAAATGCTTCTGGAAGAAACTTTCTCTAACATCCTGAAAAATGAAAAGATAAGCATTTAAGAAGCTCAACAAACCCCAGGAAGGGTAGACCCCAAAAGAAAATCACCAAGACATATCATAAGCAATCTCTCCAAAATCAAAGACAAGGAGGGAATCCTGAAAGCAGGGAGAATAGAAGTGGTTGCTTACAAAGGCAAGCAAATCAAATAAAGCTCGGATTTCTAAGCAGAAACCATGCAGGTAAGAAGGCAGTGGTGAAGGCATATATAAAAAAAACAAAAAACTACCAGTCAAGAATCACCTACCCAACAAAGCTGTCAGTCAAATATGATGGTGTAATGAAACCATTCTAAGATAAACAGAAGCTAAGGGAATTTGTCAAAGCCAACTCAGCTCTTCAAACACCTTGTAGGGAGTTCTTCAGATTGAGAAATAAGAAGAACAGACAGCAACCAGAGATTGACATATGTGGCAGCTCCATCTGGAACTCAATCAACAGTTGGAACAGTCCAGAACAGAACAAAACTATGAGAACAAATTCAGAGGCTCTGGGAGATCAGTCTATGATTAAAACTTTAACATTGTGAAAGAAGGTAAAAACATCAGAAGTGAGATAGAGGTGGTGAGGAGGTCAGGAAGATTGCACGATAAAATATACTTTTAAATGGAAGAAAAATATAATAGTATCTACTATAACCTCCAAGAAAATTAATAGTTCAAAACATACCAAGAAAATGAAAATCCAAGAAGAACATGGAAACATTAAAACTATGAAGAAACTGACAAGAAAGAACACACACACAAAAAAAAAACCCATGAACTCAGCACAGGAAGGCATGCATAACAAATAATCCAGCAAACCATAAAAAAATAAAAAAAGTTACAGCAATTAAATTATACCTATTGATAATTACACTGAATGTCAATGGACTAAACCACTAATTAAGAGACAGAGAGTGACAGAATGGATAAGAAAATAAGGTCCTTCAATCTGCTGTCTGCAAGAGACATACCTTAGACACAAAGATTAAAACAGACTAAAAGTTAAAATATGGAAAAAATATATATACCAAGCCAATTGCAATAAAAGACAAGCAGGAGTGGCAATACTTATGTCTGATAAAGTAAACTTTAAGTAAAAAACCAGCATAATAGATGAAGATGGATATAATCTCTTGATTAAAGGGTCAATTGAACAAGATGACATAGCCATAATAAATATCTATGCTCCCAATGAAAGAGCTCCAAAATATATAAACTCTAAGAGATTTCAAGAAAGAAATAGACAAATCTACAATGATTGTGGGGGATTTTAATACATCTCTTTCAAAAATGGATAGAACAACCAGAAAGAAACTTGACAAAGACACAGAGGATGAAATAACACAATCGGCCAACTGGATCTCATAGATGTGTACAGTGCATTCAACCCCACAACACAAAACACATTCTTCTCCAGTGCACATGTTAACATTCTCCAGAACAGAGTACGCCACAAAACAAGCCCCCATAAATTTTACAAACATCAAAATACTACAAAGCATCTTCTAACACCACCATGCTATAAAATTAGAAATCAACAATAGGAAGACCAAGGAATGAAAGTCAAATACATGGAAACTGAATAACACCCTGCTGAAAAGTGCCTGGGTAGTAGAAGAAATAAAGCGTGAATTGACAAAGTTCCTAGAAACAAATGAGAATGAAAATGCAACATACCAAATATTTGGGACATGGCAAGAGCAGTGCCGAGAGGATAATTTATCGCAGTAACTGCACACATCCAAAAAGAAGAAAGAACCAAAATCAACACATTAACACAACATCTCCAACAACTAGAAACAGACCAACAAAGTAAACCTTCAGATAACAGAAGAAAGGAAATAAAGATTAGAGCAGAAATAAATGAAATGGAAAAACTATAGAAAGAATCAATAGGACAGGAAGATGGTTCTTTGAAAGAATTAATAAAATTGACAAACCATTGGCAAACCTAACAAAAGAAAAGAGGGAGAAGACACAAATAACAAGCAAAGGAACCACATGAGAGATGTCACAACAGAATCAATAAAAAATAAAAAGGATAATAACAGGATATTATGAAAAGTTATACTCCAATAAATTTTGAAAAACTAGAGGTGATGGATACATTTTTAGAAAAGCACTGCCTATTAAAAACTGCATAGTGAAAGTAGAAAATGCACAGATCTGTAACAAAGGAAGAAATTGATCAGGTCACAAAAAACTCTTAACCAAAAAAATAAAATAAAATAGATCTTTTATCTCATCCTTACATTTTCTAAAGATTAAGGATTAAAATAATAACTCATTTTTATAATTTACTATATTCCAGGAACTATTTTAAACACATCACATCAAAACACTATAGTTATTATTACTATACCTATTTTCCAAATGGAAAAACTGAGGCAAACAAAGTATATGGTACTGTCCAAGATAACATAATTACAAAGTGGCAGATACAGAAATTGAACCCAAGAGGAATCCATACTGCTACATACTGTGTTTACTACCTCTAATGACTGACGCTTGTTGTTGTTGTTGTTGTTAAGTACCATGGAGTCGGCTCCAACTCATAGTGACCCTGCACAGGGTTTCCAAGGCTGTAAATCTTTACGGGAGCAGAACGCGTCATCTTTCTCCTGCGGAACCGCTGGTAGTTTCGAACTGCTGATCTTGCGATTGGCAGCCCGATTCGTAACCAATACGCTACCAGAGCTCCTTAAAGGATAGAAAATTAAAATTAAATGCATCTTATGATCTCTTCTCTCAGTTCATTATAAGCTATTTTACTTTTCATCATCTATGAGGATATAACTTTTTTGTATAATGATTTTTTTTTTCATCTCTAGCTAACTGCTATATGATTTTTGATGTCTGTTTAATAAAGACTCTTTGCCTTGTTTTTATTGCTTAATTACATGATCATATATGCTATTTGTTATTTTTTATGTACTGATTCTGAAATAAAGTTCATTCTAACAAATCTCTTATGTACCATGTTAACTATTGAGTTTCCATAGTCATGCACAGTATTTTCTCCTTTATAAACTGTTGAATAAATATACTGAACAAATTAATATCAGATAATGTGTTGGTGTGGCGCTGTGTGTGGGTTAAAGCGCCAGACTATAAAGCCATTTGAACTGCAACGTCGCAGTTCAAGCTTACCAGCTGCTCCTCGGAAACCCTACACAGCGTCGCTATGGGTCGGAAGTGACTCGAAGGCACTTAACAACAACAACAACAAATGTGCTCTATGGACACCTGGTATGGCACTGCAGGATAATCACTGGACTGCAAGGTCGGTTTGAACTACAAGGTCGGTGGTTCAAAGTCACCAGGTGTTCATCGGAAGCCCTATACAGGGTCACTAAGAGTTGGAACCAATCAGGAAGCACTTAACAACAACAGACTTGTGGGGTGGTGCTGCAGGCTAAGCACTGGACTATGAACCATAAGCTCAGAAGTTCAAACCCAACAGCTGCTCCTCGGAAACCCTATGCAGGGTCACTATGAGTTGGAACCAACTCCATGACCCTTAACAACAACATCAACAATATGCTAAAAGCTTAGGCTGAAAAGACAAAACGGCATTTGGTTCTTGACTTTAATTTAAAGATTATTTAAAAAGATACTCTTGGTGCAATGTAGTAAATGCTAAGATGCATAAACTTGTAGGGGCTGTGGAAGACCACATTAAAATTTGTGGTTCTATATGAGTTAAGAAAGTAGTTTTACTTTTAAAATAATGATACACATAAATTCAGTTTCTATATGTGCCCATATATATTCCATTTTCTTTCTTGTTCTAAAGTGACTTCTACTAACATATCTCTATGCTGTATGAAAATAGTTAACGAGAGACTGATTTGTCCTGATACACTTTATAAATTGAAATTTAAGTGGTCAGTATGTTGTCTAATATCTATTGTCAGAGTCTTGGAATCATTTGACATTGGTGGCACAGACTAATTAATATAAAGTTTATTCAAATAAAAGCTGTATTCCAAGGGGAATGTTATACATCTATTTGAGCTTTGTTCCCACTTAAATTTATTGGCTGTCTGACTTCAAATTGTGTATTTTCCTTTTTTATATTGGATTCTCTTAGACATATACTTTCTTCTTTGTTGGTCAATATACATTCTGGTAGTGAGTCAGCAATCCATTCCTAAAGGAGATTGCTAATCTCCAGTGCATGTTAATGCAGAGGACACTGAACTCTTGTCCCTATCCTCAAATGTAACGAAATCTTGCTAAAAACACAGGAAACAACTAACAATTGTTGTTGTTCCTAGTACCATTGAGTTGGTTCTGGCTCATAGCAACCCTGTATAGGGTTTCCAAGGAGTGGCTGGTAAACTTGAACCATGAACCTTGTGATTCAACCAACCTTGCCCTCTAGCACATTAACCAGCAGCACCCCATTAAAACAATAAAAGGTAATAAATACTAAGGAAATTAAATATGTGGAACAGTTTATAATTCCTAAAAATAGATTTTTCTATCCTCCATGTACAAAAAAATAAATCTCTTTCATTATCTTTATCTCTTTCTCCTTGTCTCTCTTGAAATATCTTAGATGTGTTATCAAGTCTAGGAAGCTTGGTAGATTTTCCTGATGGAACATCCAAGAGTAAAGAACAGCATAATAACAGCACGGCTAGAGTTCCATTGAAGAATTGTTTCTATATTGGAATTATGTCTACACCATCCATTCCCAGAGAAAAGCACTCTCAAGTAACTGACATGTGTTACTGTAAATACAATTCAATTCACTTGGCTTTTTCCTTCTCATTCACTATGGATATTTAATTGGTGTTATGCTATCAAAATTTCTAAAGATTACTCAAACCTAAACTCTCTTCTAAATTCTCAATTTTAGCCAAACTTGATTCCTTACCTCTAATCTCCAGTTACTTATTCAAATGTTGGTTGTTGTTATGTGCCATGGAGTCAGTTCTGACTCTGAGTGACCTCGCATAGGCTTTCCCAGGCTGTAAATCTTTCCAGAGCAGAAAGCCTCATCTTTCTCCCATGGAAAAGCTGATAGTTTCGAACTGTTGGCCATGAGATTAGCAGCCCAATTTGTAACCACTACATTACAAGAGCTCCTATAGTCATATGTTGTTGTTGTTAGGTGCCATTGAGTCTGTGCCAACTCATAGCAACATTATGCACAGCAGACCAAAACACTGCCTGATCATGGGCCAACCTCACTACTGTTGCCACACTTGAGCCCATTAATGCTGCCACTTGGCCAATCCGTCTCATTAAGGGTCTTCCTCTTTTTCTCTGAACCTCCACCTTACCAAACATGATATCCTTCTCCAGCAACTGGTGCCTCCTAACAATATGTCTAAAGTATGAGATGAAGTTTGGCCATCTTGGCATCCAAGGAGCACTCTGGCTACACTTCTTCCAACACAGATCTGTTGGTTCTATGGGCAGCTTATGACACTTTCAATATTCTCCTGCAACACCATAACTCAAAAGCATCAATTCTTCTAAGGTCTTCCTTATTCACTGTCCAGCTTATACATGCATATGAGATTATTGAAAATACCATGGCTTGGATCAGGACTCACCTTAGTTCAAACTGACATCTTTGCTCTTCAACACTTTAAAAAGGTCTTGTGCAGCAGATTTGCCCAATGCAATACATTGTCTGATTTCTTGACTGTTGCTTCCATGAGAGTTGAAAATTGATTCAAGAAGAACGAATGAAGTCCTTGAAAACTTCAATCCTTTCTCCATTGATAAGAACGTTGTTTATTGTTTCAGTGGTGAGGATTTTTGTTTTCTTTACATTGAGATGCAATCCATAAAGAAAGCTGTGCTCTTTGATCATCATCAATAAATATTTTAAGTCCTCTTCACTTTCAGCAAGAAAGGTTGTAATCATCTGCATATTGCAAGTTGTTGATGAGTCTTCCTCCAATCCTGATGGCACGTTTTTCTTCATAGAACCCAGCTTCGTGAATTATTTGCTCAGCATACAAGTTGAGAAAGTATTGCAAAAGAATACAACCCTATAGTACACCTTTCTTAATTTTAAACCATTCAGTGTTCTCATGTTCTGTTCGAACAACTTCCTCTTAGTCCATGTACAGATTCCTCATGAGCACAATTTAAGTGTTCGGGAATAAGCATACTTTGCAATGTTGTCCATAGCTTGTCATGACCCAATCAAAAGCCTTCATGTAGTCAATACAGCACAGATAAACATCTTTCTGATATTCAATGCTTTCAGCCAAGATCCATTACACATCAGCAGTGATATCCCTCGTTCCACAGCCTCTTCTGAATATGGCTTGAACTTCTGAAAATTCTCTGTCAATGTATGTTTGCAGCCGTTTCTGTATTACCTCTAATAAAACTTTACTTGCATGGGATATCAAAGAGTGTCCGATGATTTTCACATTTCATTGGGTCACCTCTCTTTGTAATGAGCACAAATATGGATCTCTTCCAATCAGACGGCCAGATAGTTGTCCAAATTTCTTGGTAGAGATGAGTGAGTGCCTCTTGTGCTGCCTCACTTTCTTGAAAGATTTAAATGTTTATTCCATCAATTCCTAGTGCCTTGTTCTTTGCCAGTTCCTTCAATGCACCTTCCTCTTTCAGTATCATTTGCTCTTGATCATGTTACCTCTTGAAAAGGATGAACATGAACAATTTCCTTTTGGTACAGTGACTGTGTATTCCTTCCATCTTCCCTTGATACTTTCTGCATCATTCTATAATTTGCCCAGAGAATCTTTCAATAGCTAAAGTCGAGGCTTGAATTTTTTCTTCGGTTCCCCCAGCTGGAGAAATGCTGAGCATGTTCTTTCTTTTTGGTTTTCTAATTCTAGATCTTTGCACATTTTGTTGTAATATTTGGATTTATCTTCTCAAACTGATTTTTGAAATTTCCTGTTCAGTTCTTCTACCTCCTCATTTCTTCCATTTTCTTTAGTATCTCTACGCTGGAGAACAAATTTCAGTATCTCTTCTGATATCCATTTTGACTTTTTCCTTCTTTCTTGTCTTCTTAATGACTTTTTGCTTTCTTCATGTATGATGTTATTGATGTCATCCCACAACTCTTCTGGTCTTTGGTCTTTAGTGTAGTTTTTAATGTATCAAATCTGTTCTCCAGATGATCTCTAAATTCAGGTGGGATGTATTCAAGGTCATATTTTGGCTCTCATGGACTTGTTTTCATTTTTTTTCATCTTCTGTTTGAATTTGCATATGAGTAATTGATGGTCTGTTTCACAGTCTGTTCCTGACCTTGTTTCCACTGATGATGTGGAGCTTTTCCATCATCTCTTTCTGCAGATGTAGTCAATTTGATTTCTATGTATTCCATTGGTGAGGTCCATATGTATGTTGTTAAGTACCATGGAGTTGGTTCCGACTCATAGTGACCCTGTACAGGGTTTCCAAGGCTGAAATCTTTAAGGGAGCAGAAAGCCTCATCTTTCTCCTGCAGAACAGCTAGTCGTGTCTTATGCTGTCTAAAGAAGGTATTTGAAATGAACAAATCATTGATTTTGCAGAATTCTATCATGCATTCTCCAGCATCATTTCTATCAGCAAGGCCATATTTTCCAATTACTGATCATTCCTCTTTGCTCCCAACCTTTGCATTCCAATCACCAGTAATGACCAATACATCTTGATTGCATGTTTGATCGATTTCAGATTGAAGAAGTTGGTAGAATTCTTCTATTTCATCCTCACTGGCTTTAGTGGTTTATGCATAAATTTGAATAATAGTGGTATTCACTGGTCTTCCCTTTAGGTGCATGGATATTATCCTATCACAGACAGTTTTGCACCTCATGACTGATCTGCATATGTTCTTTTTGATGATGAATGCAACACCATTCCTCTTCAATTTGTCATTCCCGGCATAGTACCCACTTTTATCTTCATTGTTTTCTGATAGATTACTATAATGCATACATAGAAAGAAATTAAGTTTTCTATGCCCAGGCAGAATCTAAAACAAGGAAAAATGAAGTAAGCACACTGTGTCCTATGTCTCTTATGGAATGCAGTTAAAATATACTTTGTTAGATGAAAAGACTCATTTAAAAAATAATAAAAAACAACCTAATGAAAATGTTACAATTGAGCAAAATGGTAACAATCGTAACCTTTTATGAGTGGGTCAAGGAACAGAGTAATATTAACAGAGAAAAGTGTCAGTGAATTAATAGATTATTTCACACTATATCCTGAGATATATACGTTTTCAATCAAAAATGAAAAAGTCTGAGGGATGTGTAGAACAATATCACAAGTATAAAGTGAAAGGATTTAGAGAACTAAAAGTAATGGAGAGTCTATTTCTCCTAAAACAAAGAGAAAGAGAGAGAAATAACAATTGAAAACTTCCCTAATGTGGTGAAAGACATAAACCTATAGATTCAAGACATCTTAGCAAAACTTAATATACGATAAACACAAGTAAATCAATGTCCAGACATATAATCAAACTTTTGTTAACTAAAGATAAAGGAAAAGAAACCTTCATAAAGACAGTGTTCTATTTCCTGCTTGGGTAAGTAACATCTGGAATCTTGAAATCTCATGA
>NW_006408588.1:2419845-2422386 GCF_000296735.1 Chrysochloris asiatica | reverse complement strand
AAAGTAAATAAATAAGTAAATAAGAAAAAAAAAAGTTTGCACACAGGGAAAAAAGACATTATCAATATAGGAATAATGATTTGAATGACTGACAATTTCTCATCAGAAATCATGACACATTTATAAAATGCTAAAATAAAAGTAAGAATACTGGTGTGGTGATTTAGGACAAGTACCTTTCTGTTGTAACAGAAAGGTCAGTGACTCAAATCCACCAGCTACTCCTTGGAAACCCTATACAGGGATGCTATGCGTTGGAACCGACTCAATGGCACTTAACAGCAACAACAACAACAAAATAAAAGTACTTTGATATTCTCCTCCAGATGTGAGACCTTTAGAAAATAAAGGAAAATAAGAAAATTAGTTATTGGCACACCAGTACTAAAAAAACTTCTAAGGGAGGTTTTATGAACAGAATGGTATTGATTCCAGAACAAAACTCAAATCTAAGAAATAAAGAACTAAAATTATAAACATCTATTTCAATCTAATAGAGTATTCCACTCATCAGAATTATTTTAATTTCATTTCACAGTTGAAAACAAGAGTTAAAAACATGCATTTGTCAAAACCCACGTTGTTGTTACATACTTTAGAGAGGATTCTTACTAATAGAAACCTTATTAACAAACCCTATTTACAGCAGAAAGAAATGCTATATCCGTTCCTGTACCATCTTCACAAACATTGCTCTGGCTGAGACCATTTCTGCAGCTACTGTGATAGTTATCTCATGGAGGGTCCTGTGGGGTTGTAGGATAAGTACAGAATTGCTCATCATAAAGCTGGCAGTTCAAAGCCAACAGCTGCTCCTTGGAGATCCTATACAGGGTCTCTATGAGTCAGAACCCCTTAAAACAATAAATACTTACTTTACCAAGCGACTTGTCTTTTTCCAGGGATTGGTTCCTCCTGAACATGTAAAAAGTATATAAGAAGACTTTTGGCATTTTGCTTCTAAGAAGCATTCTGGTTGTCATTTTTGCAAGGCAGGTATATTCGTTCTTCTGACAGTCCATGGTATATTTAATTTTCTTTGTCAACACCATAATTCAAAGGTATTAATTTTTCTTCTGTCTTCTTTTTCATTGTGAAACTTTCACATTCATTTGAGAAGACTGAAAATACCATGGCTTGGGTCAAGTGCACCTTAAGCCTCAAAATGACCTGTTTGCTTTTTAACACTTTAGAAGCTTTTGTAACAGATTTGCCTGATTCCAAACATTGATTTATTTCTTGAAAGGTGCTTCCATAAGTGTTGATTATGGATCCAAGCAAAATCAAATCCTTGACAACTTGAAACCTCTCCATTTATCATGATAGCTTATTGGTCAAATTGTGAGAAATACTATTTTATTTATATTGAGATGTAGGCTGTACTCTAGTGTCTTTGAACTGCATCATGCATCAGTAAGTGCTTTGAGTCTTCATGTTTAACCAGAAAGTTTGTGTCACTTGCATATTACAGGTTGAGACTTGTTACAATCCTGATATCGGGCAGTTTATCAGATTATTTCCTCAGTAAATTGAATTTAGTAAAAGGATACAACCATAATAGTCATCTTTTTCGATTTTAAACAATGAAGCATCTCATTGTTCTGTTTGAATGACTGCCTCTTGTTCTATGTACTGGTTCACATGAACACAATTAAATGTTTTTGATTTCCCATTCTTCTCAATATTGCCTGTGATTTGCTATAGTCTCCACTGTCCAATGTCTATGCATAGTCAAAATACAGGTAAACATCCTTTTGGTATACTTTGCTTTCAGTCAAGCTCCAAGTGATATTAGCAATGATACACCTCATTTCACACTCTCTTTTGAATCTGGCTTAAATTTCTAGCAGAACTCTATGAACGTAACGCTGCAATCATTTTAGAATTATCTTCAGCAAAATTTTACTTGTACATAATATTAATTTTATTATTTGTTGTACCACCATTCTTTGGAAGAAGATACAAAATCTCTTTCATGTGGTCAAACTCTTTATGACTTTACAACACAAACAGTGAAATCTAATATTAAATGATAAATTTAGTTTACTGATTCCTTAATTGCAACAAATGAACCACACAAAGACAAGATGTTAATATTAGGGGTAAGTATGAATTTTAATGGGAACTTTGTATTTTATGCATAATCTTTCTGTGCCTAAACTGTTTTCAAAAGTAAAGTTTACTTTAAAAGGATTAAACATATAGTTGCCTTTTTAAATTGTCACTGTATGTTTATTTTATAAATATAGAGTAAGCCAAAAAGTATTAATACAAAATCATAGAAATCTATATAAAACAAAGATAGCAAAATATGGAGAGACTGCTTCCCCACAAATCTTCCATCTAGGTCTACACACTTGTGAAGGTGTTGTTTCCTCTCTCTATCCCTTCCTGGTATGGAACTGCAGGATAAGCACTGGACCATTAGCTATAAGTCTGGTGGTTCAATTCTACCAGCAGCTCCCAGAAATTCTATACGTGGTCTCTGAGTCCAAACTGAATACATAGCACTTAACAAGAACAGTAATTCTTTCTGGAAGA
>NW_006408588.1:2414943-2418085 GCF_000296735.1 Chrysochloris asiatica | reverse complement strand
AAACAGATCTGTGTTGGAAGAAGTATAGAGTGCTCCTTGGAAGCCAGGATGGCCAGATTTTGGTTTTCATACTTCAGGCATATTGTCAGTAGGGACCAGTCACTGGAGATGGATATCAAATTTGGTAAAGTGGAAGGTCAGAAAAAAAATAATAAATAAAGGAAATCACCCAACAAGATGGATTGCTACAGTGACAGAAGTGAAGGGCTTAGGAGTAACAAAGATTGTGAGGTTGGCCCAGAACCAGGCAGTGTTTCATTCTGTTATACGTAGTTGGCAATGAGTAAGTACCGACTTGGTGGCATGTAACAACAACAACAACAAAATGAGTCTAAGACAAGTGTATTACTCAAAGAACTTCTCTGTAACCATCCACTGGTTGCAAAGGCAAGCTTAAAGGTGCTTTGGAAGAAATTGAACCATGTATGGAATGGAACCCTAGTCGTAATACTTTTTGACTCATCCTTGTACAAGACAACAAGAACATAACATATTTTACCACTTAAAAGGGTACAATAATTATTCTAACTAGGATAAAATAAGTATAATTCTATGCCTTATAATCCCTAAGGGGGTGGGAGACTTACACACTACACTTCAGTCTATTGTGATCCATACCAACCCTGTAGAATAGAGCATAACTGCTTCAAAGTGTTGCCAAGGCTGGAACTTTTGCAAAAGCAAATTGTCACAACTTATTACCACAGAGTGGCAGGTGGGTTCAAGAACCAGCCTTTCTGCTACCAGTTGAGTACTTTAACCTCTGTGTCATTGGGACTCTTTATCTTCTCTAGAGTTGTTGTTGTTGTTGTTAAGTGCCATTGAGTCAGTTCTGACCCATAGCGACCTTGTACAGGGCTTCGGAGGGTGTAAATCTTTACGGGAGTAGAAAGCCTGATCTTTCTCCCGCGGAGCAGCTGATAGTTTCGAACCACTGACCTTAAGGTTCGCAGCCCGATTCGTAACCACTACACTACCAGAGCTCCTTTCTCTAGAGTAATCCCCCAAAATACATCAAGATGCATAAAAATAAAAACAAACTGCAAGACATAAATTAAAATAGAACAGAAACAGTAGCTCCAAAAACTAAAAGCAAGGCAGAAAATAAAAAAATAAAGTACAAACAGAAGTCATAATATGATTAACCCAAATTCAAACATATTAAAAATTACATTAAGTATAAATGATCTAAACACACCACTAAAAGTCTGAGGGTGTTAGAGAATAAATTCAAATGGTTCAAATATGTACTATATAAAGAAATTAATTTAAAACCTTAGTTCCTTTATCCTCTCCTATTTATGTTATTGTTTTCTTATACAAGTATGAGTCAAAAAGTATTACTAGTAGGACCCCTTTCATATATGCTCCACTTTATTCCAAGGGAAACACCTTTAAACATATCTCTGTCATCAGTGAACAGCTACAGACAAGTTATTTAAGTGGTACGCTTGTCTTAGACTCACACAGGAGGTATCTTCAAAAAACAAAAAAAGGTCTACACAAAATAGTGACATAAAGGTAAAGTGATAAAAAAAAAAATGCCAGTCAACTGCAATAAAATGAAGTCTGGAATGGCAGGCAATATTATTGGATAAAGTGAAATTCAGGATTTGGGATATTACTAGGAACAAGGACAGATAATACTTAATGATAAAAGTATCACATTTACCAAGAGAATCTAACAATCCTAAATGCTGTACTACTAACAACAGAGGTTCAAAATACATTAATAACTCTCACAAAACAATTCTGGATAATAATTTGACTCCTTCTTATACAGTTAAATAAACACCACATAACTTAGTCATCACAATTTTGACTATTTTCCCTTAGGAAATAAAAATTATATGTTCACACACAAATATGAATAAACATTTTTATGTCAACTCCATTCATAATTTCCTAAAAGTGGAATGAATCGAAATAATCTCCATTGTCTGAAAAGACAAACTATCATACATCATAAAATGAACTATTACTGAGAAATAAAAAGAAATGAGTTGCTGATGTACAACATTTGGATGAATCTCAAATGCATTAGACAAAGTGAACAAAGCCAGTTTCAAAAGATTCCATACTTTATGATTCCTCTTATGTGTCATTCTCAAAAAGACAAACTATAGCAATGAGAAGCAACACATCATCAGTTTCAAAGACTTGTGAGTGTGGGTGTGTGCTGGGGAAGGTGTTATTATGAAATAACACCACTCAGAAAGTTTGGGGAGACAAGAAACTATATCATATCCAGATCATGACTATTATTACATGAATCTACGCATATATTCTAGTTCATTGAACTGAACACCATACAATAAGTTAATTTCACTACATGACAAATTTAAGATAAATTAAGTTTAAGAGCAACATTTAAATAGTTTCCAAATTTGTCTCAGGTCCTTAGATCAATCCATCCATACAAATACATTATAGACCCACTATTCTCAATATATGTTATATTCAATATTATTTCCTGATATTGAAAAAAAGAACATTTTCCTCTATATCAATTATTTTATTCTCCACCAAAAATTTTTCTACACAACACAAACATCAAAGTCAGCAAAGCTATTATCATTTCTGGGTAAAGGTAAAATTATTGGCAGGAAGATCTTGAGACTACTGAAATGTTGAAAAATGTTTAATATTTTGATCTTGGAAGAGTTTACACAAGTGGGTGCATCTTCTAAACACTGAAGTTTTTTGTGCTCTGTACTATATAAATAAAAAAATAAAGAAAAAATAAAATTTAAACTATCTTGTCCACTGTTTAAAAGTCATTTACAATGCTAATTCATTTGAATGGAACCCCAAACTCCTACTTTTTTAATACATCAACAATCCTGGGACCAGACGTCACTTATAAAATCTCTCATTTTACTTTAACAGTGCACACATCTATATAAATGTGAGTGTGTGTGTGTGTACATCTTCCTCATGTCTTTAACTGTTGTTGTTATGTGCTATCGAGTAGGTACCAACTCATAGCGACCTTATGTACAGCAGAACTAAACACTACCTAATCCTGGGACAACCTCACTACTGTGGCCACACTTGAGACCATTGATGCTGCCACTTGGCCAGTAGATCTCATTGGGGGTCTTCCTCTTTTTCTCTAACCCTCCATCTTACCAAATATGAT
>NW_006408588.1:2403365-2413193 GCF_000296735.1 Chrysochloris asiatica | reverse complement strand
TCTTCTGGTCTTCAGTCTTTAGTGTTTAATGTATCAAATCTGTTCTTCAGATGATCCCTAAATTCAGGTGGGATATATTCAAGGTCATATTTTGTCTCTTGTAGACTTGTTTTCATTTTCTTCAGCTTCAGTTTGAATTTGTATATGAGTAATTGATGGTCTGTTCCACAGTCTGCCCCTAGCCTTGTTTTCACTGATGATATGGAGCTTTCCCATCGTCTCTTTCTGCAGATGAAGTCAATTTGATTTCTATGTATTTCATCTCGTGAGGTCCATGTGTATTGTTATCTCTTATACTGTCTAAAGAAGGTATTTGAAATGAACAAATCATTGGTTTTGCAGAATTCTGTCATACGTTTTCCAGCATCTATCACCAAGGCCATATCTCCCAACCACTAATCCTTCCTCTTTGCTCCCAACCTTTGCATTCCAATCACCAGTAATGATCAGTACATCTTGATTTCATTTTGATCCATTTCAAATAGAAGAAGTTGGTAGAATTCTTCTAATTCATCCTCACTGACTTTAGTGGTTGGTTCATAAATTTAAATAATAGTGTTAATAACTGGTCTTCCCTGTAGGCACATGGATATTATTCTATCACAGACAGCATTGTAACTCATGACGAATCTGGATATGTTCTTTTTGATAATGAATGCAACACCATTCCTCTTCAATTTGTCATTCCAGGCATAGTAAACCATTTGGTTGTCAGATTCAAAATGGCTAATACCAGTCCATTTCAGCTCACTAATGCCTAATAAGATATCAATGTTCATGTGTTCCATTTCATTTTTGACAACATCATTTTTGAAACTTCCCAGATTTATACTTTGTGCATTCCATGTTCTGATTTTCAATATCTGTTTACAGCTATTTCTCTTCATTTTGAGTTGCACCCAATCAGCAAATGATGGTCCTGAGGGCTTTTCTACCATGGGCTTTACTCCTTTTGCATCATCATGGTCAGCTCTACTTTGAGAAGGCATCTCTTCGCCAGTTGCATTTTGAGTGCCTTCCAACCTGAAGGGCTCATTTTCTGGGACTATATCTAACAGTGTTTCTCTGCTTTTCATAAGGTTTTCAGTGACTAAATATTCAGAAGTAGTTCATCACTATTTCTTCTTAGTCCGTCTTTGTCTGGAAGCTCATCTAAAACCTGTTCACCATGGGTGACCCTGCTGGTATTTAAAATACCGGTGGCATAGCTTTCAGAATCACAGCAACTCACAGTACGACAAACTGACAGATGAGCTGTCGGTCTTTCATTGTAGGAGTAGGAAATATAAATTCCACCTCCTGGCACAGTGTTAGCATATAGCTGGCACCAATGAATGTATACTTAATGACTATTTAAATAGAAAATATTTGAGATTTCTGGTAAGTAATACTACCCTAAGCACTGATCTCTTTCTCTTGGCCTTTTATCACTGCCCATCCTTTCCTATTTTAAATATCACATGTTGCATTTTCTAAATAACTCCTTTTTTCTTTTCACTTGCATTCTGTACTTGATAGTCAATAGTACTTTGTTTATTTTATAAATGTCATAGAACTAATCCCAATCATATGAAATATGTATAAAAATGTATCTGAGAAAGTTAACATAAAATTCTTGAGATATGAGCACTCGTCTAGAAAAACATCATAAAATTATAGTGTATCACAATCTTAGAGGATAGGTCCCTGGGATATCCTTCAATTGTTTTGATTATCTGTGACTTCTTAATAAGGACTTGGTGTACATGGCTAGTAAAATAATGTGTTATAGTTCATCAAAGGAAGAAATGATTGTGAACTTCAAATAAAAATATCTAGCATAATTATTTGGACTTCTGGCGTTGTGCTGTAGGATCAGCACTAGAATGAAAACCACCAGGTTGGCAGTTCAAACCCACCAGCTACTCTTCAGAAACCCTATACAGGTTTACTATGAGCTGGAATCGACTCAAAGGCACTTAGCAACAATAACAACAAGCCTAGTTTTCTGGTGAAATTACCATTATTCTAACAATATGTCATTGAAAATTCTGATATGACTTTAACTTGTCAACTTTCAATTGGTTTACAATCAGAATTAAATTTGTTACTGTTTATCATAATTGTTTTGATGAATTCAGTACCAATGATTACATTTGCCATAGGAATTTTACATGATATAAGAATTTGTACTTTTCAGATCCCTGAAAAAATAAAAAGTTGTGTGATAGTTGGACCACAAGAGAAGAGTGGATTGATTTATGTAATCATCCAATTTCCATGTAAGTAATTTCTCATATTTACTAAAAATACACTGCTTCAGTTGCTTTTGAATTATCTTCAATTAATCTGCGATGGGATAAGTACAGGCAGGATGCTTCTTAGAAGCAAAAATAGTGAGACTATGTCTCATGTACTTTGGACAAGTTGTCAGAAGGGACCCATCCTTGGGAAGGACGTTATGCTGGTAAAGGACACGGTCAACAAAAAACCGGAAGATCCACAGTGAGATGGATTGAGACAGTAGCTGAAACAATGGCATACTCAATGGTATCTAACAAACAGCAGTGCCTCATGTTCTGTACTTAGATGCAGCATCAACCATTTTTTAAATGTTTTAATTGTTGTCAGTATAATTTTACTTCTGTGTAATATTACTGATATTGTAAGATGTAATAGGATTCTGTGTCAACTTGAATAGGTCAAGATTCCTATGGTTTAGCAGTTAAAATGTGTTAGTCTCATGGTGATGAAATGTAATACAGGCATATTTAACTCTATAATGAGTGGGATAAGCAGTCAGTTAATTAAAGGGCTGCTTCCTTCGGGGTGTGGCATACTCCCAGTTTAATGGACATGAGGGAAAGCCACTCTCTTCATCTGAAGACCTAGGAGTCTACATTGTAAGCTATTTCCTTAATAAAAATAATAAAAAAAAATAACAACTTCTCTTTATATATTGTTGTTGTTGTTGTTGTTGTTAAGTGCCATCGAGTCGGTTCCGACCCATAGCGACCCTGAATAGGGTTTCCGAGGCTGTAAATCTTTACGGGAGCAGATCGCCTCATCTTTCTCCCGCGGAGCAGCTGGTAGTTTCGAACTGCTGACCTTCCGGTTCACAGCCCGATTCGTAACCACTACGCTACATCAAATCAGTTCCAACTCATAGCGACACTGTGTAAGGTTTTTAAGAAGCAGCTAGTGAGTGTGAACCATCAACTTTGCGGTTCAAACCAAACTTGTGGCAGTTCAGTGCTTTATCCCATAGCCCTTCATGGATGATGGTTTATCGCTGATGAAGAGAAGACAGCAGTGCATTCGTGGCTCACAGCTCAGCTCAAAACATTTTTAAAGAAGGGATTATGAAAGCCTCTTGACAGATGGACAAAATGTATTGAAAAGCAAGGAGATTATGTCAGACAATGATATAACTGTCTCTTCTAAAAGTTGATTATAATAATTCCTAAAGCCAGATGGCAGATAAATTTTGACCTACCCTCATTTGTGTGTGATATAATATATACTATTGATGTTGTTACGTGCCGTCGAGTCGGATCTGACTCATAGAGACCCTCTATAGGGTTTCCAAGGAGCGACTGGTGAGTTTGAATGCTGATCCTGTGGTTCAAACTAACCTTGCAGTTCACTAATTTATCGCACAGCACCACATGATACTATTACTTGCCGTTGATTTGGTTCTGACTCATAGCAAACCTATGTAGGGCTTTCAAGGAGCAGCTGGTGAGTTTGAACTGCCAATCCTGTGATTCAAACTGACCTTGCAGTCCAGTGCTTACCCAATGGCACCACATCAGGACTTCTCAAATATGTAAATATATGTACATACACACACATGCCCACACATATGAATTACGGTGGCTCTGTGGCTAAGCACTGGCCTGGGAACCACAGGTTGGCAGTTTGACTCTACAAGCTGCTCATTGGGAGAAAGATTGAGGTTTTCTGCCTCCACAAAGATTTACAGCCTCAAAATTCCTATACACAGATGCTATGATTTGGAACCAACTCAGTGGCACTTAACTAACTCAATTTAAACATATACATATATATGCATATGTATATATGTGTACATAGATAGATCTCCTGATATGGAGATGTAGGATAAGCACTGGACTGCTAACCAAAATGTTGGCTGTTCAAACTCACCAGTTAGTCCTTGGAAACCCTTCATCAGGCTCGCTATGAAACAGAACCAACTCAGCAGCACTTAACAATACACATCCACATATATAAACTGCATTTGTTTTGCTTCTCTAGATAACGCAGCTTAAGACAAACATCAAATTTGAAAAAGGAGAGACCCGCGTTTTGGAAGAAGTGCAGTCAGAGTGCTCCTTGGAGGCCAGGATGGCCTGGCTTCATCTCTCATACTTCGGACATGTTGTCAGGAGGGACCAGTTGCTGGAAAAGGATATCATGATTGGTAAGACGGAGGGTCAGAGAAAAAGAGGAAGACCCCCACCAAGATGGATTGGCCAAGTGGCAGAATCGATGTACTCAAGCGTGGAACAGTAGTGAGCTTGGTCCAGGATCACAGGGTAGCTATCAGTCGGTACTGACTAGACTAACAATGATACTAACAACAACAACAACAAGCCCACAAAAAAGGAAGACCCTCAAAATGAATTTGAACAGTGACTGCAACAATGGGTCAAACCTAGCAATGACTGGGAGGCGAGGGCAGGGCAAGGCAAAGTTTTGTTCTCTTATCACTATATGTCAGAAGGATCGATGGCACCTAATAACAGAAAGTACCCCTTGACCTCAAACTTTCATTCTTCTCCAAATAAATCTGTCATGGGATAACCTTTTTCAAATGAATATTGACTCCAATGCAACAGAACCACTAGCAATTGCCTGGTATATGTTATTTTTATTATGTTTAAAAATGTTAAAACTCCAAAGAAAAGGAATGGCGCACATCAATAAATGTGCAGAATTGAAAAGCACAAGTTTACAACAAAAGCTGGACTTAGCTTTGTTCTCCAGGCCTGATGTAATGTCTACAAGTTAAATAAAATCCTAAGTAGTTGCAGAGCTCCATGTAGAGAACAAGCAAAAGTTTCAAGACTTAGTCACCTGTTTTTTTGTGTATTAAAAAGGAGGAAATAAATGCCTGCTGCTAAGCTGGTTAATATGTATAGTGGTTGTTGTTAATGAATGCTTTAAAGGAATAATAATAATTAGAATAATAATGCTAAGCTGCTAGAAAATGCTTTTTATCTTCAAAGCATTTCTCAAAAAGAGTATGTTGTTAATCTCTGTACCTTAAAAGCAACTTGCCAAAATATTTTGTTTTACAACAGATGCATTTCAGAAGGATTTCACTCATCTTTACATTTTCTTGGGCATAACTCTGAATGTTAAAAAAAAAAAAAAAAAGAGGGACTTCATAAATTAAAATCCATCAAAGCCTTTCTTTTTAATGCAAATAAGCTTCTTTCTAGAGGAGAGAAATGTTCAATTGAAACTGACTATAATACCAATTTGGTTGAATCTATGAAATAAGGGTCATTATGTTCAAGGGCTGAAGTTCAGCTGTTGTTCTACACTTGCGTCTCAGCTAATGGAAACAGGCTTAAAAGGCAAAGGGCTAAGCAAATATCTTTTTAAACATATACTGCCTTGCAAGAATGAAGTTCACTTAAAATGAAAATGTTTACTATAATGTACTAATTTAGAAAGCAAACTGAACCTTATTATTTTGATGGAATCAACCCAGTCTTTCCAACTACTTCTGGAAACGCCTTTTCAGATATACCCAGAGCTAGCCTGGCATGAGAACACAACAATGTAACTAGAAGAATCAGAGCGTGGGATTCCTGTAGCACAGTCTGGGGAAGTAGGTGAAGTACTGCTTCAGTGTCCTGCACCTCTAGTCTATGACTCATTACTTGCATTTAATGCATCCCTGCGTTAACATCTCCCTCCAGCAATAGAATGCACACATTCAGCATTCCTCTGATTCTTTATTTTTGTTTCATGGTCTTTAAATTGCATAAGCCTTACATGTTGACCATCAAAAAATTACATTTAGAGAGGCAAATACAAAGTAAAGAAAAACAAGTGTCTCCCTCATCCCCACCAGAGATAACATTGCTCGATTCTTACACACTTTTCTAATACATTAATATTTCAGCTAGCATGGAGTCCTGGTTTTGTGCTATAGGATAAGAACTGTACCATGATCCACAAGGCTGGTGGTTCAAAACAACCAGCTGCTTCTAGAAAACCCTATACGGGGTCGCTAGAATCAGAACCAACTTGATGGCACTTTAACTACATTCTGGAAGCAAGTCATCACACATACCCTTGGGTTCACTTGGAGTCCTGGTGTGGTGCTGTGGGTTAATGAGCTGGACTATAAGATAAGTTTGAATTGTAAGGTTGGTGGTTCAAGCTCAACAGCCAGTCCTCGGAAACCCTATACAGAGTCACTATGAGTCAGAACTGACTCAACGGCACTTAAACAAACCGGTTAAACTCTACTTGTATACTTTGACCTTATTTTAAAACTTATGATTGTTGTTGTTGTTGTCAGGTGCCACCGAGTTGGAACCGACTCATAGCAACCCCATGCACAGCAGAAGTAAACAATGTCCGATCTTGGGCCAACCTCACTACTGATGCCACACTTGGCGCCATCAATGATGCCACCTGGCTGATCCATCTCGTTGGGGGTCTTCCTCTTTTTCTCTCACCCTCCATCCTTCCTCCCCAGCATGACATCTTTCTCCAGTGACTGACTGTTCCCTCCTGACAATATGTCCAAAGTATGAGAGACGAATCTTTGCCATCCTGGCCTCCAAGGAGCACTCTGGCTGCATTTCTTCCAAAACAGATCTATTGATCTTATATAGTACCAATTTATACACAATTTTCCTAAGTACTACATTGCATTTTATAAAACATCACTTTATAAAAGCAAAAAATATAATTAAATACAGTGTATTATTGTTTAGTGCCACCTAATCAGTTCTGACTCATAGTAACCCAGTATAGGGTTTCCGAGGAGTGGCTGATGAGCTTGAACTGCTGACCTTGCAGCTCAAACCAAAGTTGTGGTCCTGCACTTACCCTACAGTGCCACAGCAAGACTCCAAATAGTGTATAACAAAATTTAAATCAGCATTTCCCAAATAAACTACAGAAATTATAGAAAATATATATTAAGACTCCTGGAGACTCAGATACTGTTCATCTAGGTAAAGGAGTTGTTACGGCTATTATCTTTAAGTGATTCTCCAGATTATTCTTATGATCTGATAGATTTTATAACTATTACATTTATTAATATTGCTCTAATATGATCAAGTGTCAATGATAATGAAGGAGAAAGTCCAAGGTGCATTGAATTGGCAAAGAACAAGGCACCAGGAACTGATAGAATAAGTATTGAAATCTTTCAAGAAAGAGGCAGCATAGGAGGCACTCACTTATCTCTGCCAAGAAATTTGGGGGGGAAAAAAACTACCTGGCCTTCTGAATGGAAGAGATCCGTATTTGTTCCCAGTTCAAAGAGAGGTGACCTAACAGAATGCAGAAACCATAGGATGATCTCTTTGATATCCCATGTGAGTAAAGTTTTGCTAAAGGTAATACAGAAATGGCTACAAGCATACATTGACAGAGAACTTCTAGAGGTTCAAGCTGGATTGCGGAGATGCTGTGGAATGAGGGATATCATTGCTGATGTCCGGTGGTTCTTGGCTGAAAGCAGAGAATATCAGAAAGATGTTTACCTATGCTTTATTGACTATGCAAAGGCTTTCGACTGTGTGGATCATGACAAGGTATGGACAGCATTGTGAATTACGAGTGCTCCTGAACATTTAATTATGCTCATGAGGAATCTGTACCTGGACCAAGAGGCAGTTTTTCAAACAACATGGGAGCACTGAATGGTTTAAAATTAAGAAAGGTGTGCAACTCTTCCACCATACTTATTCAACCTGTATGCTGAGCAAATCATCCAAGAACCTGGGTTATATGAAGAACAACGTGGCATCTGGATTAGAGGAAGACTCATTAATAACCTGTGATATGCTGATGATACAACCTTGCTTGCTGAAAGTGAAGAGGACTTAAAATATGTACTGGTGAAGATCAAAGAGCACAAGTTTCAGTATAGATTACATCTCAATGTAATCTATACTGAAAACAAAAATCCTCACCACTGGACCAATAAACAACATTCTTATCAATGGAGAAAAAATTGAAGTTGTCAAGGATTTCACTCTTTTTGGATCAACTATCAACACTCATGAAAGCAGCAGCTAATAAATCAAACAAATTATTGCATTAGGCAAATCTGCTGCACAAGACCTTTTTAAAGTGTTGAAGAGCAAAAATGTCAGATTGATGACTAAAGTGTGCCTGACCCAAGCCATGGTATTTTCAATAACCTCATATGCATGAGAAAGCTGGACAATGAATAAGGATGAATAATTGATGTTTTTGAGTTATGATGTTGGGGGAGAATACTGAACATGCCATGGGATGTCAAAAGAACCTATAGATCCGTTTTGGAAGAAGTGCAGCCAGAGCACTCCTTGGAGGCCAAGATCGCCAAACTTCATCTCTCATACTTCAGACATATTGTCAGGAGGAACCAGTCACTGGAGAAGGATATCATGTTTGGTAAGGTGGAGGGTCAGAGAAAAAGAGAAAGACAGCCAACGAGATGGATTGGCAAAGTAGCAGTATCAATGGGCTCAAGTGTGGCAACAATTGTGAGCTTGGCCCACGATCGGGCTGTGTTTCGTTCTGCTGTGCATAAGGTTGCTATAGGTCGATACCGACTCGATGGCACCTAACAACAACAACAATACTTATCAGGACTCCTGGTGTAGCACTATAGAATCAGAATGCAGCACTATAGAATCAACAGTTCAAAAAACACTAACTGATCCTCAGAAAACATGAGCAAACTTGCTACGAGTTGGAACTGACTCAATGGCACATAACAACACCACCAATACTTATTAGATCTACTCATTGTGTACTAACTTGATGCTTTTCTTACTCAAAATTCAAAGAAATAAAATTGATAAAACAGTTACACATTTAAATTATTTTAGCATATTTTTCCAAATTGTTCTCAATCAAAGCTATAATGATTTCACAACGACATATATCAAGTCTTATGTGCATTTAAACACATGTAACATTGCGAAGTATGAGTATTCCAGAACACTTAATTTTGCTCATGAGGAATTTGTACATGGACCAAGAGGCAGTTGTATGAACAGAACATGGGAACACTGAATGGTTTAAAATTAAGAAAGGTGTGTGACAGGATGTATTCTTTCACCATACTTATTCAATCTGTATGCTGAGCACATAATCCAAGAAACTGGGTTATATGAAGAAAAATGTAGCATCAGGATTGGAGGAAGACTCATTAACAACCCGTGATGTGCAGATGATACAACCTTGCTTACTGAAAGTGAAGAGGATTTAAAATACTGATGAAGATCAAAGAGCACAGCATTTGGTATGGATTGCATCTCAATGTAAAGAAAACAAATACCTCACCACTGGACCAATAAACAACATTCTTTTCAACGGAGTAAAGACTGAAGTTTTCAAGGACTTCATTCTTCTTGGCTCAACCATCAACACTCATGGAAGCAGCAGTCAAGAAATCAAACGACATATTGCATTAGGCAAATCTGCTGCACAAGACATTTTTAAAGTGAGCAAAGATGTCAGCTTAAGGACTAAGGTGCAACTAACCCAAGCCATGATATTTTCAATAACCTCATAAGTTAGCAAAAGCTGGACAGTGAATAATGAAGACCGTAAAAGAATTGATGCATTTGAGTT
>NW_006408588.1:2381954-2402990 GCF_000296735.1 Chrysochloris asiatica | reverse complement strand
TAACTAACAACAATTAGCAGTGGGTTAATGAGCAAGACTGCAAAATTGCTTTGAACCACCATGTTAGTGGTTCAAGCTCACAAGCTGTTCATTGAAATCCTATACAGGGTCATTATGAGTCAACAGCACTTACCAACAACTAGCAGTAAAAAACAAAAAAGGATGAAGTCTAAAATAAGTTCATCTTATCTTGTATAAAGTACCAGTTATGAACCTTAAAAATAATTACTTGTTCAATTTCCTCTTGGCCAAAATGCTGTATCTTAAATATTCATTATGAATTTTGAAAAGAGGAATTTGACAAATCTTCTAAGTCAATATTATTCAAATTTTGTTATTCATTAAAATGATATGGAATTATATTTTAAAAGAGAGAAAGAGATTTCACAGACAACCTAAATTGGTGAAGGGTTTTTTGGATATTTGTACTTTGTTGAAACTTCTTACAAGCTTTCCATGTTGTCAAGCTCTTGCCCACATCCTCTATTTTGTAGATTATAAAAATTAGCTGAAGGAAATTAATTTATTGGTCATATGTATGTATGTTGTTGTTATTAAGTGCTGTCAAGTTGGTTACAACTCAGAAACCATATATAAGATTGCCAAGGCTGTGAATCTTTCCAGGAATAGAAAGCTTCATCTTTCTCCCATGGAACAACCGGCAGGTACAAATCAGTGTCTTTGTAGCTCACAGTCCAGTGTGTATCCTACAGAGCCACCTCACTCCCACGGTAGATGTGAGTGAATGGCAAAGCTGTTAATAGAACTCATATCTATATCTGTAGATAAAGCAGTATTTCTGGTATAATATGGCATGCATGATTAAGTCTATTCGTGTATCTCAAATCTATTTTTTATTAAAATATTTCAAGGTGAAGATATTATTTTACAGTTTAGATTACACATAGATACATGAAATTTGATAAAGTAGTGAATACTGCTTTAATAGTCAATAAAATAGCACTTCACCTAATTGTTTTAAAGTGTTAAGTACAGCTTGCATATTCATCGGAAGTAATGACAAATATTTTAGAACTTCATGCATATATAAAATATTTTACAGACCTCTCTGCTTTCTCTCCAAAGGTCTGAACCAACTCGATGGCATTTAACAACAACAACATTTGCTTTTCTCCAAAGAACTCTAGATTTCAATGCATCCTTTAAATTCTGACTCTCTCAGTGAAAGAGACTTACTTCTGTGGTGTCCTACTTCTGTGGTGTCCTGGTATGGCATTGTAGGGTAAGTGCTGGACTAAAGAACTGCAAAGCCTGCAGGAAACAGAACTGACTCAAGACACTTAACAACAACAACAATTTTTATAAAGACTATATTTGTTGTTGTTGTTAAGTGCCTTTGAGTCGGTTCCGACCCCTAGCGACCCTGTACAGGGTTTCCAAGGGTGTAAATCCTTACGGGAGTAGAAAGCCTCATCTTTCTCCCATGGAGCGGCTGGTAGTTTCAAACCACTGACCTCCTTAAGGTTCGCAGCCCAATTCGTAACCACTACGCTACCAGAGCTCCTTAAAGACTATATGTAAGTAGTCCTTATAGTCTTTCTTTCCTAGCTTTTCAAGTCTTCTCTAACCAGAGGCATTTCCAGAGTTTAGTGGAAACCCAAGATAGGCAGGATGGAGGGGCTTAAGAGAAGGGAGACAATAGAAAAAAAATATATTTTTTTATCATTTAATTAAAAGGCTTATTTTAAAAGATTTTCTATTACTGATTGTCGGTAATATTATTCACAGTGCATCATAAATACCTATATTTCCTTCCTTAGTTTCCTTATTTTAAAATGTATATGACTTAAACTGTATTATATTATTGACCTTGTTGTAGCTGTTGTTGTTGTTACTAGGTGCCATCAAGTCAATTCTGACTCATAATGAACCTTTGCACAACAGAATGGTTCTTGTGCCATACATACTCAATCTCTGCTACACTTCAGCTCATTGCTGCTGCCACTGTGCCAATACATCTTTTGGGGGGCCTTCCTCTTTTTCATTGACCCTCTACTTTACCAAGTATAATGCCCTCCTCCAGTAACTAGTCTGTCTTGAAAATATGTGCAAAATATGAGCGATGAAGTCTCACCAACCTGGCTTCTAAAGAGCATAGCATTATAAAAGAAAAAGAAAGAAAGAAAGAGCATTACGACTTTACTTCTTCCAATACAGATTTGTTTCTTCTTCTAGCAGTCCATGGTACTTTAATATTCTTCTCCAGCACCATAACTCAAATACTTCAAATCTTCAACAGTCTTATTTATTCATTGTTCAACTTTCATGTGCATATAAGGCTTAGCTCAAGCACAGCTTAGTCTTCAAACTGACATCTTGGTCGTGAATACTAAAAGAGGCCTTGTGCAGCCAATTTAAGTCTGTCCTTTTGATTTCTTGGTCAAGTGGTGAGGATTTTTGTTTTCTTTATAGTGAGGTGCAACTCATCCTGAAAGTTGTGGTCTCTGATCTTCATAAGTTAGTAGTTTAAGTCCTCTTTTCTATTGTTGACTTGCCATGGGTTCTGATTCATAGTGACCCTATATAGGGTTTCTGAGGTTTTAAATATTCACAGGAGCAAAAAGCCTCATCTTTCTCCTGCATTATTGATTTAGGTTCTTCAAAAAGTTCAAGGAAAATGGAATTAAAATAAAATGGAAGTTTTCCAGGAAGTTTTTGAAGCCCCATTGTATGTATAATTTTTGTTCCAAGAAAAACTTTAAAGTTACATTTAGTCTGTGTATGCAATTTAACCTGTTCACTCGGGATTACTCGGGGGAAACCATATTCTCCATGATATACATCTCATTAACGTTCTAGCATTTTAGGGGCATTTCCATTCTGAGCCAATATTTCCATTACTTTTATCTTCCTCCAAAGATTACTGTTCTGAATTGGAATTTCTCATAGTTGACATCACCCTGACAAACTACTAACTCTGCATGAGTGATGTGAATGGAAAATAAATGTATTTTTTTAAATTATTGTTATCACTGCAAATACTGCCTTAATGATGCATTTTGAGGGAACAGTGTTGTTTCAGGAATTTTCTAAAAATTCAGCTGTGGACAGTATAAAGTTCTTTTATTTAAATTTATAGTTTTAAAACGTACTGCTTTTAACAGAAACACACACATACCATCAAGGTAAACATATCTTGAGAAAAACAGGCCCTTTATATATATGCTGAACCATTTATCATTCCTATATGTAGTATGTGATGGATGAAAAATAATATATACATATGTATTTGCAGATAGAAATGTAACAGACAGATACAAATGGTAGATGATAGATGTTGATAGATAGATAGACAGACAGACAGATAGATAGATAGATAGATAGATAGATAGATAGATAGATAGATAGATAGACAGCTAGTTAGAGAGAGAGAGAGAGAAAGAAAGATGTTCTTGTCTTGTTAGGTGAAGTCAACTTGTTCCAACTCATAGTGACGCTATATACAACAGAACAAAATACTGCTTAGCCATGAACTATTGTCACAAATGTTGTCACATTTGACCCCAATGTTGTTGCCAGTGTCAGTTTATCTCACTGAGAATCTTCTTCTTTTAGGCTGATGCTCTACTTTTTAAAGCATGATGTCCTTCTCCAGGCACTGGTTCCTTCTGATGACATGTCCAAAGCAGGAGAGACCATGTCTCCCCATCTTTGCATCTAAGGAGCATTCTGTCTATAATTTTGACAACATGAATCTACCAATCTAAACAAAATGAAATTGGGTTAGTCATTGGTTCTCAATAAATGAGAACCCTGAAAATGAGGAAGTTAATTTAAAAATTAGTCAAGGTGACTTTATGGTCCTAGAAGGAGAAGAGGACAAGAAGGATTGTTGTGGTTGTTAAGTGCCGTCGAGTCAATTCCGACCCATAGTGACCCTGTGTAGAGTTTCCGAGGAGCAGCTGGTGAGCTTGAACCGCCAACCTCGCAGTTAAAATGGCTTTGCAGTCTGGCGACAAGAAGGATATAATATGCTTAAACCCACTCAGATAGTTATCTCAGGAACTAAGCTTCTGAGACCCTAAAGGTAAAATGTTTGACGAACTTTATTGTGTTGTTCCTTTTTCCAAAGAATGCTATCCTGATGTTAATATAAATTGTGTTCATCCAAATGTAATTTATCCAATATAATGTACCTGCTCTTTATAAAAAAAAACAAGACAATCTTGAGAGATTATTCTCCTGTCCTCTAGACTGCTGGATTGCTGTTAATACAGCTTGGATTGGATCTCTCCCAGACTCTGTGATAGACTACAGTGATAGCCTACAAATCCTCATTTCGGTTTGGCAACATTTTCCCCAACATGTATTTGTTTGTTCCTCTAGCAGACCACAATGCTGTCAACATTCTCCTCCAATACCATAACTCAAATGCATTGATTCCTCTGTGATCTTGCTTATTTTTTGCCCAACTTTCATGTTCATCTGAACTGAGTGAAAGTATCATGACTTGGGTCAGGCACACTTTAGTCCTTAAACTCATATATATGATCTTTAACACAATAAAGAGGTCTTTGGCAGCAGATTTACTAATGCAATTCAACTTTTGATTTCTTGACTTTTTCTTCCATGAGTGTTGACTGTAGATCCAAGTAAAATGAAGTTTTTGACACCTTGAATCTTTTCTCCATTTATCACGATGTATTTCATTGATCTGTTGTGAGGATTTTTGTTTAGTTTGCATTGAGATGCATTTCATATGGAAGGCTGTAGCCTTTGATCTTCATTAGTAAATAATCCAAATCCTCTGTGCTTTTAGCAAACAACATTGTGTTATCTGCATATCTCATATTATGGATAGGTCTTCTTCAAATCTTGATCCCAGGTTCTTCATATATTCCAGTTTTTCAGATTATTTACTCAGCATGCAGATTGGATAAATACGGTGAAAGAATACAACTCTGGCACACACCTTCCCTGACTTTATATTGTTCAATATCCCCTTGTGTTCTAACAACTGCCTCTTGGTCTATGTACCGATTCATCACAAGCATAATTAAGTGTTCTGGACTGCTCATTCTTCATAGTATTATATAAAGCTTGTTTATGATCCACACACTGGAATGCCTCTGCACAGTGAATAAAACACAAATAAACTTCTGGTATTGTCTGCTTTCAGCCAAGGTTATGCAACATTAAAAATTTATATTCCTTGTTCCACATACCTTTCTGAATCTGGTTTGAATTTCTGGAAATTGTCAATGTATTGCTGCAACATTTTAAAATTATTTTCAGCAAAATTTTACATGCATGTGATATTAATTATGTTGTTAAATGAGCTCTACATTTCATTGGGTTATCCTTCTTGGAATGGGTACAAACACAGACCTCTTCAAATCAGTTAGTCAGATACCTCTTCCTAATTTCTTGACCTAGATGAATGAATGCCTCCAATGCTACATCAGTTTGCTTAAACATTTCAATTTATATTCTGTCAATTCCTGGAGGCTTGTTTTTCACCAATGCCTCCAGTACAGTTGGATTTAGTCACTCAGTACCATCGATTATTGATCATTTGTTACCTCTTGAAATAATAGAACATCGACTAATCCTGGTGTAACATTATAGGACAAGGATTGCACTGCTAAGTGCAAGATAAGTTGTTCAAATCCATCAGTTGATCCTTGGAAACACTATACAGAGTTGCTATGAGTCAATAGCACTTAACAATTCTTTTTGGTTTAATGACTCTGTGTATTATTTCCATCTTCTTTTGATACCGTTTTCATTATTTAAATTTTTCCCATAAAATCCTACCATATTGTAAGTCAAGGCTTGAATTTTTCATCTTGGTAATTGCTGATTGTGCTCTTCTCTTTTGGTTTCTAAGTCTTTGCACATTTCATTATAATATTTGACTTTGTCTTTTCAAAGTGTCCTTTTGAAATGTTCTGTTCTGCTTTTATATGTCATCATTTCTTCCATTTGCTTTAGCTTCTCTACATTAAAGTTTTAGAGTTAGATAAATATATTTTATTAAACTACTTTCTAAAAATAGAACCAAATATCAAGTTACCATTTGGGACACTTAATGGAGTCCTGATGTGGCACCATAGGATAAGCACTAATTTTGAAGTTGTTATACAGTTATGCATCTGGTTTTGACAATCTTTCCTACATGTATGTTTCGTTAACTCTAACCTCTTGCTTGATTGTAACTGACGGCCTTAAATCTTCTTTCATAATTTATCTGAACATTAACTTCAAGTCTAGACAGATATTTCTCCTTCATCTCCACCAAGTACCATGACTAAAACCACAAACTTATTATTTTGAGGAAAGGTTCTCCTCGTCTGAAAAAAGACACAGGGAAAACAATGTCAGAATTTTTTTTAAGTTTTCTGAAATATCACTCCCCACCTTATAAATGTTAGAGAACTGTAAGATAGCAAACATCTATTCATTTAAAAAAATATATATTTATTTTGTGAAAATAAGAATTTAAAGTCTTCCCTGTGAAATACATTGCCATCTATATACAGGGAATCTGATTAGAAAAAGAAAATTATGCAACCAGTTTAAATAAAAAGAAACCCTATCCTGGTGTGGTGCTGAAAGATAAGCACTGGACTGTTAACCACAATGTTGACTGTTCAAACTGACCAGCTGCTCCTTGGAAGGTCGCTATGAGTCGGAACCAACTTGATAGCACTTAACATGTTAAGATTCTGATTTTTCTCCACAACATTAAAATATTGAACTTCTTTGAAGATTTCTGCTATTGATTTTATTCAATATACAGATCATATTTCTGCTTTCTTTGTATGTAAGTGCTTCTCCAGACCTTATTTGCAATTCACAAATGAACATGCCCACAGGTTCTCTTCTGCATTCTAGTTGGACTCAGCTGGTGGATTAGGTGCTTTGCCTCAGTACCTTCTTACCTAACAAATTCCACTTGATAACTTCCTGTAAAATAGTACACAAAAAGGCTGCAAATACCTCAACAAGTTCCATTCTGGTTTTAAATCTGTTATATAAGGAACTTACCCAGTCATCGGCTGTAAAAATGTCACATGAGAGTTGTTGCCATCAAAAGCAAAGTGAGATCCAAATAAAAAATGGATTACTTATGTTAACATTGACTGTTGTTTGTGTCTCCGTATCTGTTCTTGGTTACATATTAGGAGAACATCTTGTTTTAGTTAAGTACATGGATGGCAAAAAATTAAACATATTTCTGAACTTATTTTACAGCTAGATGTGTTATCTAAGCTCTGGGCAAAGGGTTGTAAATGAAAGTGTCATGTGAGAACAATTATATGAAAAACAGATACATATGTATCTCTAATTATTTATCTCATATCCAATACTACTGACTAAAATTGAAAAAATTGTTAGCACTTTGTAGCATGCCGTGAAGTGAATTATTTAACATCTTTTCCAGGCACAGTCTTTGTATCCACACACCAAACAACTTCTTCCCGATGGGCCTGTGAAGGTGAGGGAAGATGCTGATAGATTATATGAACTCTACTGTGAGTTATTGTAAAAGGATAATTGTGATTAGAAAAACTTAGAACTTTTAATGAGGGTATAATAAAATAAGTCATCTTAGAAACATAAGGGTGGGAAGAATTTCACTACTATTGAAGAGGAAGAGCCAGTAGTGGACTCCAACATTCCTGGACATTAGACCTCCTTGACCTAAGGACAAAAAGCTATGACACTGGAGGAGTGGAGGAGAAGCAGCAGCAGGAGAATCAAGAGCTGGAACATGAGACAGAGTGGTTGACTCGCTGACCCACAGAGCTAGTAAAGCTGAGTGTCTTTGGGCAGGAGGCTTGCTTGCACAGTGGACTGCCTCCAGGCACTTAATTGGGGGAGCTACGTTTGCTGACCTACAGAGCTAGAACTATGTGCCTTTAGAATGAGCTTTAAGGTAGAATGGTGTGCCCTGTGGGCATTGATCAGCAGCCCTAAGATAGCTTTGTAACACTGCTGGAATAGGGCAAAAGCCAGGACCAAAGGCCAAAGATGAGCCTGTCTGTGCATACAGTAGAGGAGAGGTTGTTCTGACTGGAAGAACTATACCCTAAACATGTCTGTTCCTAAATTGTCAACTATTAGTTTCCCTAATACACCTCATAATGTTGAGTACAGTGTTTGAGTTCTATGTGACAAGCACAATAAATGATCAAATATAGCTGAATATAGAATACTTGGGAGGGACAGACGGTGCCATATTTAAAAACCATTTTAGACAATGTAGTTAACATGGAATTGGAAGTCATATATGACAAAATACTAAGAAAAAAGAATCCCAAATATTCCATTTTATTGAAACTTAACAGAAAAGTAAGTTTCCATTTTGGTTGGATATTATTCTTTATAGGTTTCTCATTAACATGCATCTGGACCTAATCCTGACAAATACACTTACCTACTCAGGGTGAATTAAAAAGAAAAAGTTAATAAAGATGACACATGAAATATTCTTGAGATGGTGTCTGAATTCAGGTGGGGTATGTTCAAGGTTATATTTTGACTCTCATAGACTTCTTTTAATTTTCTTCAGCCTCAGCCTGAACTTCATAATAACAATTAATCTGTTCTGCCATCTTCCCTGGCCGTATTTTGGCTGATAACCAGGAGCTTTGCTATGAACTGTTCCCACAAATGTAGTCAGTTTGTTTTCTGTGTATTCCATCTGGTGAATATCATGTGAATTGTTGAATTATTTAATGTTATTTTTAAAAGGTGTTTGCGATAATTGTTATTGGTCTTGCAAAATTCTATCATGTGATCTTCGGCATCACTTCTGTCACTAAGTCCATATTTTCCAACTAGTGATCCTTCCTCTTTGCTTCCAAATTTTGTATTCTAATCCCCAGTAATTATTTACACATCTTAATTGCATGTTTGATCAATTTTGATCATCAGTGCCTTTAGCTGTTGGTGTGTAATTTGAGTAATACTGATATTATCTGGTCTTCCCTGTAAACATAAAGCTATTACCCTATCACAGAGAGCATTGTCCTTCAAGATAGATTTGAAAGTGTTCTTTTTGATTATTAATGCTGTGCTCTTGAATTTGTCATTCTAGGTATAATAAACCATATGATTATTGGATTTAAAATGTCCAATGTAAGTCCATTTCAGTTCACTAATTTCTAGGATACTGATCTTCATGCATTTCGTTTCATTTGTGACAACTTCAATTTTCTTGGATTCATACTTTGTACATCCCATGTTCAGATTATTAATGGATATTTACAGCTTTTTCTCTTCATTTTGAATTGTGCCCCATCAGAAAATGATTTTCCGAAAGCTTTATTCTATATTTGTCATCACGTTCAACTTGATTTTAAGAAGTTTTTCTCCATCAGTATTTTGAGTGACTTTTAATCACAGGAAGTCATTTTCCAGCACTATATATGACAATATTCTGGTGCTTTTTGTAATGTTTTCATCTTCTGGCACTGTATCTAACATCTTCCACTGGTTTTCAGTGGATAAACATCCCGAAGTAGTCTGCCTCTTATATTTCCTAGTCTGTTATCATCTGTAATCTAGGCTGAAACCTATTCACCACGAGTGACTCTGCTGGTCTTTAAAATACCACTACAGTACAACAAAGAGACAGATGAGTGATGGATGGATGGATGTAGGAAAATTGATATATAGGGAAGCATAGGTGTATACAATGGTGAAAATAGAATCTAAGTATCTAAGCTGTTGTTAAGTGCCATCAAGTCAGTTCTGACTCATAACAACCATGTATAGGGTTCCAGAGGAGTGGCTGGTAGGTTTGAACCACCAACCTTGTGGTTAACAGTTCTGTGCTTTTCCTACAATGTCACATAAGTACCCTGCAGTAACTACAGGTATATGCAAATACAAATTTAAATGCCAGGCACATAAATTCAGGGAAGACAAAAATACAGACACTCTTTGTTGTTGTGCTTGCTGTTATGTGCTGTCGGTTGTGACCCATAGTGACCCTGTATAGGGTTTCTGAGGAGCACCTGGTGAGCTTAACCCGCTGACCTTGCAGTCCAGCACATTAACCTGCAGCACCACACCAGGACTTCACAAATACTCCTTAGACATAACCAAATACTTTATAAAGTGGTTCCCTTGGGTGTGAAGGAGCAGAATCCTATGAAACAACTTAATTAATTGGCACGACATAATTCACAAAAATCAAGATTTGCATCCTTGTGAAGTAAGTAGCACGTGGTGTCTTAAAAGCTTATGAGTGGCCAAATAAGACACAATTACAGGCAAGGTCGGTGGTTCAAGCTCACCAGCTGCTCCTTGGAAACCCTACACAGGGTCGCAATGGGTCAGAATTGACTCAACGGCACTTAACAAGAACAGCAACTTGCCAAGAGCAAAACAAGGCGAGGGTCACCAAAAGCTCTGACAAGAAACAAATCTGGTCTCAAAGTATATTTCATAAGATTAATTTCTCTGTCCTCAACATGGTCTGAACATGGTCACAATAGTTGTTCTCAAATAATTATCTTGGAAAAACTGGGTAAATGTGGATAATTTAATTTTGTTTTAAGCGCCAAACTGAAACAGTACAGAATAGCCGAGTATACCCTGAGATTATCACCATAAAACACTGTTTAAATCTAGAATTGAGCCTATTCTATTATATCACCATTTAGCAAAATGGCAGAATGACAGACAAAATGAAGGGTATAACACAAATCATTGGTGTCCTACTTAAAAATCATCTTCATGAGGCCAAAAGCTCAATAATCATTCTAAAGCAAAGATGAAAAATAAACGAGTTGGGAAACGAGTATACTAGAAAGAAAACAAACTGATTACAATAAAAGAGAATACTAACACTTTCTAATAAATGTTAAATAAAGTTACTTAGCCATTTGTGTGGAAATTGTCAAACTAGTCACTCTAACCATTTAAAAGGACAGTGTCAAATGTGAACTAACCTGTACAAACTTTCAACATAACTCAATAAAATACTGGTTTTCAAAAAGGCACTTCAGTTTGTGTATATGTCTTTGTGAAAAGTATAACAATTCAGTATTAAATTAGACAAAAAGATATAAAGCATGTTCCAGAACATACAGCACACACTGAGTGATCAACAAAAGTAGCTCTCTTCTCTTTCTCTTATTTGTTATTGTTGTCATTGTTGTTAGGTGCCATCTAGTCAGTACTGACTCATAGTGATATTTTGCACAGCAGAATGAAACACTGCCCAATCCTGAGCAAACTTCACTATTGTTGCCATGCTTGAGCTCATTGAGGCTGCCACTTGGCCATTCCATCTCGCTGGGGATATTCCTTTTTTTCTTTAACCCTCCACCTTACCAAACATGATATTCTTCTCCAGGACTGGTCCCTCCTGACAATATGTCCAAAATATGAGAGATGAAGTTTGGCTATCCTGACCTCCAAGGAACACTCTAGCTGCATTTCTTCCAACACAGATCTGTTGGTTCTATGGGAAGCCCATGGCACTTTCAATATTCTCCTCCAAAACCATAACTCAGAAACATCAATTCTTCTATGGTCATCCTAATTCACTGTCCAGCTTCCGCATGCATATGATGTTATTAAAAATATCATGGCTTGGGTCAGGCGCACCTTAGTCTCAAGCTGACATCTTTGTTCTTCAACATTTTAAAAAGGTCTTGTGCAGCAGATTTGCCTAATGCAATAAATCATTTGATTTCTTGACTTCTGCTTCCATGAGTGTTAATAGTTCATCCAAGAAGAATGAAGTCCTTGACAACTTCAATCTTTTCTTCATTGATAAGAATGTTGTTTATTGGTCCAGTGGTGAGGACTTTTTTCTTTACATTGAGATGTAATCCATACCAAAGGCTGTGCTCTTTGATCTTCATCAGTAAATGTTTTAAGTCTTCTTCACTTTCCGCAAGCAAGATCTGAATATTGCAGGTTGTTAATGAGTCTTCCTCCAATCCTGATGCCACGGTTTTCTTAATATAACCCAGCTTCTCGAATTATTTGTTCAGCATACAGGTTGAATAAGTATAGTGAAAGAATACATCCCTGTACCACACCTTTCTTAACTTTAAACCATTCAGTGTTCCCATGTTCTGTTCAAACATCTGCCTCTTGGTCTATGTACAGATTCCTCATGAGCACAATTAAGTTTTCAGGAATACTCATACTTTGCAATGTTGTCCATATCTTGTCATGATCCACACAATCAAAAGCCTTTGTATAGTCAATAAAGAACAGGTAAACATTTTTCTGGTATTCTCTGCTTTCAGCCAAGATCCATCGGACATTAGCAATGATATCCCTCATTCCATGGTCTCTTCTGAATCTGGCTTGAACCTCTTGAAGTTCTCTGTCAATGTATGCTTGCAGCTGTTTCTATATTACCTTTAGTAAAACTTTACTTACATGGGATATCAAAGAGATTGTCCAATGATTTCTGTATTCCATTGGGTTATCTCTCTTTGGAAGGGGCACAAATATGGATCTCTCCCAATCTGTCGGCTAGATAGTTGTCTTCCAAATTTCTTGGCAGAGATAAGGCAGTGCCTCCTGTGCCGCCTCACTTTCTTGAAAGAATTCAAATTTTAGTGCATCAATTTCTGGTGCCTTATTCTTTGTCAATTCCTTTAATGCACCTTGGACTTCTTTCTTCGATATCATTGACTCTTGATCATATGCTACCTCTTGAAACGGGTGAACATCAATCATTTCCTTTTGATACAGTGACTCTGTGTATTCCTTCCAACCTCTTTTGATGCTTTCTGCATCATTCAATAATTTACCCAGAGAATCCTTCAATAATAATAGTTGGGGCTTGAATATTTTCTTCAGTTCCCCCAGCTTGAGAAATGCTGAGCGTGTTCTTCCTTTTGGTTTTTTGACTCCATATCTTAGCATATTTTGTTGTAATATTTGGCTTTATCTTCTCAAGCTGATCTTTGAAATTTTCTGTTAAGATCTTGTACCTCTCCTCATTTCTTCCATTTGCTTTAGCATCTCTACACTGGTAAGCAAGTGTCAACGTCTCTTCTGACATCCATTTTGACTTTTCCATTTTTCTTGTCTTCTTAATGACTTTTTGCTTTCTTCAGAAATAATGATGTTCTTATTTACATTATTATACAACCTTAAACATTCACCACATAAAAAAATTTGCATTGTAGTAACCTGTCATCAATAATGACAGTCCTTTCCTCCATTTCAAGTGCATTTTTCTTCTCTTAATATGCATTAGGCACTAATAACTGAAGGCCAGAAGAGTTGTGGGATGTCATCAAGAACATCATACAGGAAGAAAGCATAAGGTCATTGAGAAGAAAAGAAAGAAAGAAAAGGCCAAAATGGATGTCAGGAGAGAATCTGAATCTTGCTGTTGAGTGTAGTGTTGTTGTTGGTGGTGGTTATATGCCGTGGAGTCAGTTCCAACTCATAGGGACTCTGTAAAGGATTTCTAAAACTGCAAATATTTATGGGAGCACAAATTTCTTCTATGGAAACGCTGGTAGTTTCGAACTGCTGACCTTGAGATTAGCAGCCCATGTAGAGATGCTAAAACCATTGAAGAAATGATGAGTTAAAAGAGATGAAGAGGAAATTTCAAAGAGCAGCTAAGAAGACAAAGGCACGTATTATAATGAAACATGCAATCACACAGAGTTAGGCAACTGTAAAGGAAGAACATACTCATCATTTCTAAAGCTGAAAGATCTGAAGAAAAAAATCAAGACAACTTGAAAAATGGAAGTATTCTGAGGGCAAAATATTGAATGATGCATAAAGCATGAAAACAATATGGGAGGAATACAGAATCTCTGTACCAAAAATAAATTGTTGATATCCATTCATATCATGAAGTAGCATATGATTCATATCCAATGGTACTGAAGAAATAAGTCTATAGTGCACTGAAAGCATTAGCAAAGAACAGGGTTTCAGGAATTAATGGAATACAAATTGAAATTTGTCAACAAACTGAGACAGCACTGGTGGCCGTTAGTCATCTCTACCAAGAAATTAGGAAGACAGCTACCTGGCCCATTGATTGTTAGTGATCCATATTTGTGTCCATACAATAGAGGGATGACCCAATGGTGTGCAGAAATATCAAATAAATTCATTAATATCACATGCAAGTAAAACTTTGATGATCATTAAAAACAAGCTACCATCGTATATCGACAGCGAACTGTCAAAGGTTTAAGTCAGATGCAGACAAGGATGTAGAAAAAGTTGCATCATTGCTGAAGTTGGATGAGTTCAGAATATAAAGCAAAGGCTTTTGACTATATGGATCATGTGAAGCTATAGATAATATCCAGTATAATTGGTGTTTCAGAACACTTAATTATGCTCATGAGGAACCTGTACATAGACCAAGAGGCAGACATTCAAATAGAAGGGTTTAAAATTAGGAAAGGTTTAAAAATTAAAGATTTAAAATTAGGAAAGGTTTGTGTCAGTGTTTTAGCCTTTCATCATACTTATTCAATATTTAAGGAGCTCTGGTAGCATAATGGTTACGAGTCAGGCCAATAACCTCAAAGTCAGCAGTTTGAAACTACCAGCTGTTCCGTAGGAGAAAGATGAGGCTTTCTGTTCCCATAAAGATTTTGTTGTTAAGTGTCATTAAGTTGGTTCCGACCAATAGCAACCCTGTATAGGGTTTCCAAGGAGCAGCTGGTGGGCGTGAACCACCAACCTTGCAGTTCAAACAGCTTTGCAGTTTGGCACATTAACCCACAGCACCACATAAAAATTCACAGCCTTGTAAATCCTGTGCTGGGTCGGTATGTGTCAGAACCAACTCCACGGCCCACCACCACCACCACCATTCAATCTCTATACTGAGCAAGTATCTTGAAAAGCTGGATTGTATGATGCAAAACACATTGCGATTGGAGAATGACTCATTAACAGCCTGTGTATGCAGAATTTTGGCTGAGAAAGTGAAGAGGACTTGAAAATATTTACTCATGAAGATCAAAGACCACAGCCTTCAGTCTGGGTTGCACCTCAATGTAAAGGAAACAAAAATCCTCACCGCTGGGCCGATAAGTAACATCCATGATGAATGGAGAAAAGACTCAAGTTATCAAAGACTTCATTTACTTCAATCCACTATCAGCACTCATGGAAGCAGCATTTAAGAAATCAAAAGACGTATTGCACTAGGCAATTCTGCTGCAAAGTAACTCCTTAAAATGTCCCAGATCGTAGATGTCAGTTTGAAAACTGAAATGCTGAGCATGGTCTTTCCTTATGGTTTTCTAACTCAGAGTCTGTGCATATTTCATTATAATACTTGACTTTGTCTTCTCAAGCTGACTTTTGAAATGTCTGTTTAGTTCCTTCATTTCTTTCATTTGCTGTAACAGCTCTACACTGTAGAGCGCTTGTCAGTCTCCTTTGACATTTATTTTAGTCCGTTCTTTGTTTTTTGTCTTCTTAATTACTTTTTATTTTCTTCCTACAAGGTGTTCATGATATCATCTCATAACTCTTCTAATCTTCATCCATTAGTGTATAGTGCATCAAATTTGTGCTTGAGATGATTTCTAAATTCAAGTGGGATATGTTCAAGTTCAAATTTTGGCTCATGTGGATTTTAAAAAGTTTTCCTCACCTTCAATGTCAACTTGCATTTGAGGCATTGATGGTCTGTTACATAATCTGCTGTGGCCTTGTTTTGGCTGACAATATTGAGATTTTTCCACTGTCTCTTCCCACAGAAGTAGTCAACTTGATTTCTGTGTATGCCATCTGTTGAGGTCTATGTGTATACTCATCTTCTGTGTTATTTTTAAAGGTATTTGCAATGAAGAAGTCATTGCTATAGCAAAATTGTATCATGCAATCCCTAGAATCATTTCTATAACTAAGGCCATGTTTTTGAACTACAGGGCCTTCCTCTTTGTTTCCAAATTTAGTTACAGTGCATGGAAATACAATCAATACATCTTGAATTCATGTTTGATCAATTTTAGATTAAAGAATTTGGTAGAAAACTTCAATTTTTATCATTGCTGGCTTTAGAATTCATCAATTTTTATCATCACTGGCTATAATGGTTGACGAATAATTTTGAATAATTAACTGGTCTTGCTTATAGGTATATGGGTATTTTCCTATCACAGACAGTGTTTTGATATGTTCTTTTCAATGATAAATCTGACGCCATTCCCCTTGAATTTGTCATTCCCAGCATACTATACCATATGATTGTCAGTTTCAAATAACCATGCTTATTGGAAATAAATACGACTTAAAATATAAACTAATGAAGATCAAAGACTACAGCCTTCAGTTTGGATAGCACTCAATGTTAAGAAAACAAAAATCCTCATAACTGATTTAAAAAATAGCATCATGATAAATTGATAAAAGACAGACGTTACCAAAGACTTCATTTGGCTTGGAAGAAAGACTGGAAGCAACAGTCAAGAAATCCAACAATGTATTACATTGGCAAATCTCTTGTACAAGGCCTCTTTACAGTGTAAGGAGCAAAGATTTCAGCTTGAGAACTATGGTGCAGCTGACAAATGCCGTAGTATTTTCTATAGTCTCATATGTATGTGTAACTTGGGCAATAAATAAGACAAATTAGATTACAATTGATGCATTTGAATTGTGTTGTTAGAGAAGAAAGTTAGCAGTACCATGCACTGTCAGAAGAGCAGCCAGATCTGTGTTGGAAGTAGACACAATCCTCTGCAGAAGCCCTAATGGTGAGACATTGTCTCTCATACTTCAGATATGTTATTAGGAGGAGCCAGTGTCTACAGGAGGACATCATGGTTAGTAAAGTGGATGGTCAGTGAAAGAGAGGAAGACCCCCAGTGAGACAGATTGTCGCAGTGACAGCAAGAGTGGGTGCCAACATAACAATTGTGTATGCTGCAGGACCGGGCAATGTTTCGCTCATGGTCCAAAGAGGTGCTATGAATAGGAACGGACTAGATGGCATCTAACAAGAACAGCAATTCGTCTGTATGGCATCACTCTTAATCCTGAGGTGTCTATTCAACAACCAAGCTTCAGTGATGCTATTAGAACTCAATGCCATGGTGTCACTCCTCTACTAACAGCTATCAAATGGTTCCCTCTTTTGAGCGGAGTTTAACATTGTGTCTGTTCTGTAGTCTGTAAAACCCCTTATGAATTGGAACCTAGTGTAGTGCTATAGAATAAGCACTGGACTACTATCCAAAGGCTGGTGATCAAAACCCATCAGTCACTCTTCAGAAACCCTATACAGTTCGCTAAGAGCTGTAATTGATGTGATGACACATAACAAGAGCAACAACAGTACCTTTGAGCACTAGTGGTGCAGTGGGGTAAATATTGGGCAGTTCACGCCCACCAGCCATTGCGCAGTAGAAAGATGAGGCCATCTGCTTCTGTGTAAATGGACAGCCTTGAAAACCTAACAAAGCAATTCTACTCTATTGTTATACAGTCACTTTGAATTCAATTATTTCCAGAGCAATGGGTTTGTGTTTTTGGTATTCTAACACATATCACCTTTCGAGTTTCATCTCCTACTCTCCTTACCTCAGTCACGCAGTTATCGGGTTGCTGGCTTCTTAAAAATCGCCGCCCCCCCCCCCAAAAAAAAAAAAAAAAAAAAAACTCAGTGTGAACCAATGGCTCTTTTATCAGTTTAGAAGGCTGTAGCCCAGCATTATCTCAGCACCACCTTCAAATATTTGCTCTCTTGTCACCTTTTCAATAAGAGAACCATTCTGTTTAAAATATAGTCTCCCACATTTCTGATTTTCCCTTACCTTACATTGCTTTTCCATAATATTTGTAATCATAATAACAAACTAGTTTCTATTGTTATTGTCAATCATGCCTCACTGCTATATAACCTCAATGAGAATAGGGTCATATTCCTATTTTATTACATGAATGTCCATTACTTAGAACAGTTGTTGTTGTTAGGTGCTGTTGAGTCAATTCCCACTCATAGTGTAACCCAATGTACAACAGAACGAAACACCACCTGGTCCTGCACCGTCCTTAAAACTATTGTTACATTTGAACCTATTGCTGCTGCTAGTGTATCCGTCCTTCTCATTTGGGGTCTTCATTTTTTGCTACCCTCCACTTGTCCAAGCATGATGTCCTTCTCATTTGGGGTCTTCTTTTTTTGCTACCCTCCACTTGTCCAAGCATGATGTCTTCTCCACGGATGGATAGCATGTCCAAAGTATGAGAATCCAAGTCTCACCATCCTGGCTTCTAAGGAACATTCTGGCTCTATTTCTTCAAAGACAGATTTGTTTGCTCTTCTATCAGTCCATGGTACTTTCAATATTTTTTGCCAGCTTACCTTATAATTAAGAATACTTTTTCTCATCAAAATTTAAGGTGTTTTTATTGAGAAACATCTACTTCGTAAGATTGCTGAAGGGGCTCCCATGTAATAGGAGATCGTGAAATAAGTGCTTAAATTTTATGTCTTATTTTGGACTTACATTTTATTTCTACATTCTCCTTTTAGGACAAATTAAAAATATGATGTGACGGATGGAGACCTGGTTGATCAGCAATGTGCCAGGTCCAGGGGACTCTTGGGCCCAGAGTCAGTGACATAGCCATAGAGGACTAGGGTGGAGAGTGAAGCATCCAGCTGATAAGAAGAGAGGGCACATGCATAAGTACACCCACACTTGCAGATAATACCCACTTGACCTGGCTTCAATGGCTCGATGATCAGAGCTCAAACAGAAGAAGAAAGAAGAGGGAAAAAAGAATAATCTGATACAATTTGATGAACTTGACCTACACCTATGGAAACAGTAACTCAAAAAAGTAAACAATCTTCACAGCAAGGATCATTCCCACCTCCTCTGCACACGGAGAGGACAAGGATGGGCAACTTGGACGTTGGTTACCCTGAAAGGGTGGGCTACAGAGGCAAGAAGTGACTGGCTTACAAGCTTTCAAGAGGGAACCTAGATCCACAGGGCGTGGAGCAAGGTAGAATCTCCACTGAGTAGTATCCATTCTGCCCAGTCAGGGCTGATGAAAGGAGATGTGGATAGGTCTCTTGCAATACAATAACGAATAGTTGTTATCAGGACTTATTGTAGGGCTGGAAGTGTAAAGGTAGATGATTTGGGGCAAAGGAAGGGGAGTGATTAACCTTGCAGTCTAGGAGCGGAGGTCCCAGGGACCATCAAATGAAAAGAGTGGAGAATGGAACCCTACCCAGAAAAGCAGTGATGCCAGGGATGGAGGCAGAGACAATGACGTGAGAAGATGGGGTGGCTGGAGACTTTGGACCAGGAGAGGGAAAGGGGTGGTGTGTGGACGACCGGGGGCGGGGGGCGTGGGGAGGCAGGCTTGCGGGGTATATACCTTTTGGTTGATGGATAATTCATGGAGAGGAGTGTAACAATGGCAAGGAAACGATAAACGACGGTATCAATATGAAGCTGATGTCCTCCCATGTAAACGATCACATAATTCACAATAAAGCATTAAAAAAAAAAAAAAGTGAAAAAACTAAATCTGTTTGTAAGTCCAATTTTGTTTTATTTTCTGACACAGATTTTGGTTATTTTAATTAAGAAAATGACATCCAATTGCTGACTGCCTTCTTAAATGATCTTCATTTTCAAACTGTCTAGTTATAAAAGGTATCTTTCCTTTGCTTTAAGGGGGAGAAATATGTATTTATACAAATATCATTCTGTCTCTGGAAAAGACAGATGTCTACAGATAGATTCCCTAATGAAAGCAAAAGGACTTACTTCTCCTATAGCATATTTATCCAAGGGTAATTCATTTTCATAAATATGACTCAGGGAATTTTGAACCAAGTACCTTTTGGATTCTAATCCTGAGCAAGTCACTGACTTAAAGATGGGTTTTATTTCTCATGTGTGTTAATGTTACTGGCTGTGAAATGAGAAAAACACATTCTTCCTCAGTGTGTTGAAAATCAAATGAAATATCCCAAGAAAGGCATTTACAACTGTACGAAGTGTCATAATGAAAAGACAGTCTACAAATTGTTATAAAATTAAGGGCTACACAGTACATAGTTTTTGTTTTTAAAGGACATCAAGTTGGTTCTGATTCATAGAGACCCTTTAAAGGTTTTCCAAAGAACAGTCGGTTTGTTTGAACCAATAACCTTGTGGTTAACTGCCCAGGGCTTATCCTACAGTGCCATACAAAGACTCTATTCAAATACTAGCACACATTACTTATTACACGGACTGCGTGCAACAAAGAGCTACATTAGTGGAGAGTTGAGAAGTGATAAGCCATCATCTTTTCAATTCCCTCTTTAAGTAGGTTATTTGTTATTTGAGAAGACAGACATATAGACAAACTATTAACTTTAAAAAGCATTGCTTAAGCTTACACTGTATGACATATCCTGATCTAGCCACTGAGGGTGCAGTAATGAGGAAAACAAAGCAAAAGCCAACAAAATTACTTGTAATAAGGATGAAATTTTAATGGGTGAAGCAGATAGCAAAAAGATAAGTAAGTAAACATATTCATATCCAACAAAATTAGTGCTTAAGTTTTGTTTTTGTTTTTTTAATCAAGGAAGATAGAAAATACTGACAGTCTGGGAATTTTAGGCATCTACTTAGAGAATGGTGCTGTAGGATAAGTCTTAAGACTGGCAGTTCAAGTCCACCAACTGCTCTTAGAAATCCTTTATTGGGTCATTCTGGGTCAGAGTCAATTTGGTGGGACCCAACAAGGAAAAAAAAAGAAAAAAAAACACAAAACAAAACTAGAGAATATGTAGTTTATCTGAAAGAAATGAAAAGCAAATAATACTTCTAAGAGAAGGAAGGTTTTGGGCTGAAGTGGCAAGAACTGAAAAGACCCTGAGGTATTTTTGTTGTTGTTAGGTGCCATTAAGTTGGGACACCAGAACGAAACACTGCCCAATCCTGGACAAACCTCACCATCATTGCCATGCTTGAGCCCACTGATGCTGCCATTTTGCCAGTCCATCTCACTTACAGTCTTCCTCTTTTTCTCTGACCCTCCACCTTACCAAACATGAGATCCTTCTCCAGCAAC
>NW_006408588.1:2376719-2381157 GCF_000296735.1 Chrysochloris asiatica | reverse complement strand
GAATATTCCTACTTTACAATGTTGTCCATAGCTTGTCATGATCCACACAAACGAAAGCCTTTGCGTAGTCAATACAGCACAGGTAAATCGCTTTCTGATAGTCTATGCTTTCAGCAATGATATCCCTCGTTCCACGGTCTCTTCTGAATCTGGCTTGAACCTCTGGAAGTTCTCTGTCAATGTATGCTTGCAGTCATTTCTGTATTACTTTTAGTAAAACTTTACTCGCATATCAAACAGATTGTCTGATGATTTCCGCATTCCATTGGATCACCATTCTTTGTAATGGGCACATATATGGATCTTTTTTAATCAGTCAGCCAAATAGCTGTCTTCCAGATTTCTTGACATAGATATAAAGATGTCTTATTTCAGAAACTGAAGTCACAGGGGACACTTAGGAAAAGAATGCAATGACTTTATAAGAATATCATTTATGCAATCAATATTTATTCTTCACCCATTCTATATGAGGAAGTGTGCTTGCCAATGTCTATACCATGATAAACATGACAGTGAAGATGAACACTGATTCTAACATGATGGATGTGGATCAAGAAGAAGAAAGACACAACAACAGCATATGGTACTTGTCCTAATCTAGGCTAACAATGTTTTGATCAAAATGATAATCTTGAAAATTGAGATGAAGTAATAAATCCAAGAAATACTTAGAATGCAGAACCAACACAACTTCTATAGTGAGGAGGCTCAAAATTTCAGGAATCTGAGGTAATATGTCACTGGAATAATATTCTATCACTGGAATATTATCACTAGAAAGAATATTCTAAACAACCTTGTCATCTTTAATTCCCATTATGCTCTCCCTCTCACTTTATCTTTAGCATTGCAGTATCATGCCTATGTGGAGTCCCACATCTATGTGACTTTGCTTGTGCAACCCTGATTTTTCCATCTTGCTTACTCTTACCAAGTTAAATCTTAAGATTCAGCTCAGATATGATCCTATTGAGTAAATCTTTCTGACTATATTTTTAGGTATATCCACTTTTCATGTACCACCCATAACAAATTTTTTTTTCACCTGGATTATATGACACTTAGATCATATTTCTGAGAATTTCTACTTTGGAATGTTAATTACTATAGGTTGTTTGTTTAGTTTTATGCATGTTAGTGATTAAAGGGAGTATGTATTTGTAACTTTACCTACTCCTCACTTATTGGCTATCTTGTTATCTGACATTTTGTATGACAATAGTAAAAATCTATCTGTACTAACATATATGCAGATAGGGTAAGCCCTAAGAGTATAGGAACATGGCCACCACAGCTATGAACCCAGCCTAGGGACTGGTGTGGGTCAATCAACAAAGCATATTAGAGATATATACTGTCACTGTGAAGGTTGGACTCTGGTGCAAAATGAGGACCTGGGCAAACAAGAAAAAAAAACTATAAAGTTTTTATAGTTCTTTTGCCTTCCCTGTCTCCTCTTCTTCTTCCTCTTCCTCTTCTTCCTCTTCTTCTTCTTTTTTTTTTTTCTTTTTTCCTGATATGCTTCTTAGAATTCCATTAAGTAGTTCCTGCTGGTAGATCCCAGTTTAGGGTATGTGTGAACCCTTGATAGTCAATTATTTATTCTACAGGGATTTCAGTAGTTTCTGCTGTGAATGCATCATATCAGTGTTCTTACTACCACCAGCCCTAGGACAACTATTTCTACCATTTGGAAATTATATTTCTCTTTTCACTTTGGAAAATAAGAGAAATAGACAACGCTAAAGGAACTAGAAAAACTACAAGTTTGGCAGTTCAGACTTACCAGCTGCTTCTCAGAAACCCTATACAGTGTCTTTGTGAGTCAAAACTGACTCTACAGCACTTCACAACAACAATCGAGATGTTTGAGTTGATACATGATCTTCTCTAGCTCAAACTGTACCTTTACACTTATTACTTTTTATTTTGAAATTATATTTTATTTTCTGTCTTCCTGAACCCACCTCCTTGATACAAAATACTACAAAAAGATATTTCATAAGTAAAGGATCAAATCCATTCATATATTCCTAGAGTTTCTACTGTACAAAAGACATTAGGATCTGCGTTCTAGGTTTACAAGAATGACAAAATCATGGGTTCTGATGTCAATTAGGAGAAACTTATGCAAAGGAGGCAGAATCTTTAAATAGATAGTTCTACTTGAGCAAAGGATAAAAATTGAGTTTGTAAGCAAAATACTAAATAATAATATACAGTTAATTGTACAATAGGAAATTTTAAACCCATATGATAACCATACCCACCCAATGGATTTTCTTTTCTAAGCATCTACTTCTGGCATATTTCAAATATCTTCATTAAAATATTTAAGTGATTTTACTTACTCATATAATTACCTGAATTATAAGTGGACACCATAAAGTCTCAAAAGAGTTGTACAGCCATTCAGATATATACACATACACAAAACATAAACCAAGACAAATCTGATAACCTAGCTCTTTATTCCTTATTAATAAATCTGAGTCATTCAAAACTGATTGAATTGTCATTGAACCACTGATTGGTTGTCATTGAACCACTTTGATTCATGGAAACTCCATATATTTCAGGGTAGAACAGTGGTTCATACAGTTTTTACTAGCTGATTTTTAAGAATTACATTACCAGGTCTTTCTTTCCAGGCACCCCTGGATGGACTTGAACTGGCAAGCTCTTAGTCAGCAATTAAGCATGTTGACTATTTGCACCACCCAGAGTGACTTCAAAGCTTAAACAGGCTATCATTGAGGGCAAACTCTGGACTAAAACCTATATGAACAAAGTACTATAGTCATAGTATGTTGTTGTTGTTATGTGCCTGGAGTTGGTTCCAACTCATAGTGACCCTGTACAGTTTTTCTGAGGAGCAGCTTGTGGGTTTGAACTGCTGATCATGTGGTTTGTAATCCAATGTGGATACTAAAGTGCCACACCAGGATGGGCAATAAATGGTATGTATATGTATCAGTTTTGGTAGTGATAGTCACTGATTTTTTATTCTGCTCCCTAAAGCTTTCTATTTTAGGCTTGTTCATAGATTTAAAATGTGTTTTATAATAACCCATTACCTACCCATTTTAGAAAAATCTAAATTTGGACAAAAGGTTCTAAAAGTTCTCATGTTACATTTAAAAGCACTTTAAGCACAGTTCCCATTTAAAGGAATCAAAATATTTTTGGGAAAAGATTGTAAACACAATAGCACACAAAATTAGGAAAAGCAATTAAAAATCATTTAATGTGACTTGACACAGAAAATATATCATTGAATATTCTGCTTCATATGAAGATGAATTCTGTTAATAACTGGGAAAGGCTTTGCAATCTGTGACTACATCACTACATCACATTTTCTCTCCCTTTTAGTTCTTTGTAAAGACTCTTCTCCAAGAAAATATTCCATTGCCCTTATATCCTGATTCATCGTCTTCAATGTCCTGTGTCAGGGTAACTCTCATTCATCTTTCATATGTCCTATGCATTATTCCTTTCTCCAGAAGGTCTTCACTGACTGCCTTATTGTTATGACACTTTTGGGACCTACATTTGCTTATAGACCACAACTCAAAATGAAGAGCAACAGCTACAAATATTCAATAATAATAGGAACATGAAATATGTGACATGTTTATTTAGGAAAATTAGAAATTGCAAAAAAAAAAAAAAAAATAGAATGCATTAATGAGTAGAAGTGAACTGGTATCTACCATTTTGAATCAAAGAATCTTATGGTTTCATATGCCAGAAATGGCAAATTTATGAGGAATGGTGTTGCATCCATTGTCAAAAGGAAAATTTCAAGATCTTAAAGTACAATTTTATCTATAAAAAGCAATATCCACACATCTACAAGGAAGACAAACTAATACCACTATTATTCAAATTTATTCACTGACCACTAAAGCCAGTGATGATGAAATAAAATAATTTGACCAATTTCTTCCGTCTGAAATTGATCAAACATACAATCAAGGTGCATTGGTAACTAATGGTGAATGTGAACATTGGAAATAAAGAGGAAGGATCAGTAATTGGAAAAATATGACCTTGGTGATAGAAATAATGATGAAAATCACATGATAGAATTTTGAAAGACAAATTGCTTATTCATTGCAAATCCTATTTTTAAACAACATAAAATGTGACTCTACATATGAACCGCAAGGTCAGTACTTCAATCCCACCAGCCGCTCCTCAGAAACCCTACACAGGGTCACTAAGTGTCAATACCAACTCTACAGTACTTAACAAAACAACAACCCAAGAATCTCACCAGGAAGAATACACTGGAATCAAATTGACTACACCTGTGGGTGGAGATGGTGGGAAAACTCAGTATCATCAGTCAAAACAAGTCCAGAGGTAGATTGTAGATCAGTTCATCAATTGTGTGTATACAAGTTCAGGCTAAAGTTAAAAAAAAAAA
>NW_006408588.1:2369721-2376114 GCF_000296735.1 Chrysochloris asiatica | reverse complement strand
AATCTTTCAACAAATGGATACGGTACTGGAGGTGGTAACTCATCTATTCCAAGAAATTTGAAGACAGCTTCCTGGCCACCTGATTAGAAGAGATACATATTTGTACCCATTCCCAAGAGAGGTGACCCAACAGAATGCAGAAATCATTGAACAATATGGTTAATGTCACATGGAAGTAAAATTTTGCTAAAGATAATTCAAAAACACACAAAATAGTACATCAATAGAAACTGCCAGAAATTCAAGCTAGATTCAGAAAAGGACATAGAGCTAGAGCTATCATTGCTGATGTCAGCTAGATCTCGGTTGAAAGTAGAGAATAACAGAACAGTGTTTATTGGGCTTTCAACTGTGTTGTTGTTGTTAAGTGCTGTTGAGTTGTTCCGATTCATAGTGACTCTGTATAGGATTTCTGAGGAGCAGCTGGTTGGGTTGAACTGTTGATATTGTGATTCACAGTCCAGTGCTGTTTCTACAGTGCCGCACCATGTGTAAATCATCAACTATGGACAACATAGCAAAGTATGAGTGTGTGACGAAAACAAAACTCAGCACAACTGAACCAATTAATAACATCATGATAAATGGAGAAAAAGAATGAAGTTGTCAAAGATTTTATTTTGCTTGGATCCACAACCACCACTCCTGGAAGCAGTATTTGAAAAATCAAATGACATACTACATTAGGCAAACTTGCTGTACAAGACCCGTTTAAAGTCTTTAAGAATAAAGATTTTGGTTTGAGGACTAAGAAAGTGCCTCGTCCAAGCCACTTTCAATATCCTCATATCCATGTGAGAGTTGGACAGTGAATAGTATAAACCCTAGAAGTATCAATGTATTTGAATTATGACACTGAAGAAGGATATTTACAGTACCATCATCTGCCAGAAGAACAAACAAATCTGAGCTGGAGGAACTATAATCAGAATGTTCTTTGAAGGTAGGATGATAAGACTTGTCTCGCATACTTCAGAAACATGTTATCAAGAGGGTCTGGTCTCTGGAGAAGGATAGCATGCTAGGTAAAGTGGAGGGTAAACAGAAAAAGAGGAAAACCCCCAATGACATTGACTGACACAATGGCAGTAGCAGTTGTAACAGCATTTCATTTCATTGTTCATAAGGATGCTCTGAAGTGATTCACTGGCACTTAATATCAACATGCATTATTCATTTTTCCATAAAGTCTTCAATGACCACCAGTACTTGATGAAATGTTCTTTCTTTATATGTCCATGTTATTTTTGTTGTTAAGTGTTGTTGAATCAGGTTCCACTCAATATGACCTTGTATACAGTTTTTGAGGAATGGGTGGTGAGTTTGAACTGCCAACCTCACAAATCAAAGTGACCTTGCAGTCCAGCGCTTATCCTGTACACCACACCAGGACTCCAATGCATTTCCACAATCCCTTAAAATTCTCTATTATAACCTTTACTTATTGATTGAAGTAGACATTTTCTTTCTCAGATCCATTATTACATTGTAATAATTTTATGTTGTTGCTGTTTTTATGTGCCATGGTGTCGGGTCCAACTCATAGCAACCCTATACAGGGTTTCTGAGGCTGTAAATCTTTTTGGGAGCAGAAAGCCTCATCTTTTTCCTGCAGAACAGCTGGTAATTTGGAACTGATTTCCCTAAGGTTAGCAGCCTGATTCGTAATCACTATGTTGTTGTTGTTAAGTGCCGTCGAGTCGGTTCCGACCCATAGCAACCCTGTACAGGGTTTCCGAGGGTGTAAATCTTTACGGGAGTAGAAATAGAAAGCCTCATCTTTCTCCCGCGTAGCAGCTGGTAATTTCGAACCGCTGACCTTAAGGTTCGCAGCCCGATTCATAACCACTACGCTACCAGAGCTCCTATATCCACAATTTTTTAGCCTAGTGGCTCATAGTGGTGGTGGTTATGTACTATGGTGTTGGTTCCTACTCACAGCAACCCTGTATAGGGTTTCCTAAGCTGTAAATCTTTATGGGAGCAGAAATTCTCATCTTTCTCTCATGGAACTGCTGATAGTTTTGAATGGCTGACCTTGATGTTAGCATCCTGACTTATAACCACTACGCTACCAGAGCTCCTTTTAAATAGTAGCCATCAAATAGTTGGTGGAAGCATTAAAGCAACTTGGCTGATTTTCAAAAATTCTAATTGGCAACCATTTCATTACAGGCACACTGATTTTCCAACTACTTTCTAACTTATTTTTTCATAACAGTCTCCCCACATCTTCCTCTCAATCTGAAGAAGATAATACCCACATGCAGAACAAGAAAAAGGGCAACATTGTTCTGTGTGTAGCTTTTCTTTAATCTTAGAGACCATTTACTACTCTTCAGAACTATTGTGCCCCATTAAACCCTGTCACACCAATTTTTTTTTTTCTAACAAATCTGTTCTATGTTCCTCGAATTCCTCAGGCAACCGAAGAACATCAATTAATGTCCTCTCCTGTTAATGTGGAACAGACTCTCAATTACTCATATGCAAATTCAAACTGAAGCTGAACAAAATGAAAACAAGTCAACGAGAGCGAAAATATGACCTTGAATATACCCCACCTGAATTTAGAGATCATCTGAAGAATAGATTTGATACATTAAACACTAAAGATTGAAGACCAGAAAAGTTGTGGGATGACATCAAGAACAACATAAATGAAGAAAGCAAAAAAAATCATTGAGAAGAAAAGAAAGAAGAAAAATGTCAAAATGGATGTCAGAAGAGACACTGAAACTTGCTATCCAGCATAGAGATGCTAAAGCAAATGGAAGAAATGAGGAGGTACAAGAACGAAACAGAAAATTTCAAAGATCAGCTCGAGAAGATAAAGCCAAATATTACAACAAAATGTGCAAAGATCTGGAATCAGAAAATCCAAAAAGAAGAACACACTCAGCATTTCTCAAGCTGGGAGAACTGAAGAAAAAATTCAAGTCTCGACTTTCATTAGTGAAAGATTCTCTGGGCAAATTATTGAATGATGCAGAAAGCATCAAGAGAAGATGGAAGAAATACACAGAGTCATTGTACCAAAAGAAAATGGTTAATTACCATTTCAAGAGGTAGCATATGATCAAGAGCCAATGATACTGAAGGAGTAAGTCCAACGTGCATTGAAGGAATTGCAAAGAAAAAGGTACCAGGAATTGATGGAATAAAAATTGAAATCTTCTAAGAAAGTGAGGCAGCACAGGAGGCACTCACTCATCTCTGCCAAGAAATTAGGAAGACAACTATCTGGCTGACTGATTGGAAGAGATCCATATTTGTGCCCATTCCAAAGAGAGGTGACCCAATGGAATGCGGAAATCATCAGACAATCTCTTTGATATCCCATGCAAGTAAAGTTTTGCTAAAGGTAATACAGAAACGGCTACAATCATACATTGACAGAGAACTTTCAGAGGTTCAATCCAGATTCAGAAGAGGCCATGGAATGAGGGATATCATTGCTGATGTCCCATGGATCTTGGCTGAGTATATCAGAAAGATGTTTACCTGTGCTTTATTGACTATGCAAAGGCTTTCGATTGTGTGGATCATGACAAAGTATGGACAACATTTCCAAGTATGAGTATTCCTGAACACTTAATTGTGCACATGAGGAATCTGTACATGGACAAAGAGGCAATTGTTTGAACAGAACATGGGAACACTGAATGATTTAAAATTAAGAGAGGAGTGCGACAAGGTTGTATTCTTTCACCATACTTATTCAACCAGTATGCTGAGCAAATGCTCTGAGAAGCTGGGTTCTATGAAGAAAAATGTGGCATCAGCATTGGAGGAAGTCTCATTAACAACTTGCAATATGCAGATGATCAACTTGCTTGCTGAAAGTGAAGAAGACTTAAAATGTTTACTGACGAAGATCAAAGAGCATAGCCTTTGGTATGGATTGCATCTCAATGTAAAGGAAACAAAAATCCTCACCACTGTAACAATAAACAACATTCTTATCAACAGGGAAAAGATTGAAGTTGTCAAGGATTTCATTCTTCTTGGAGCAACTATCAACACTCACAGAAGCAAAAGGCAAGAAATCAGCTGACATACTGCCTTAGGCAAATCTGCTGCACAAGACCTTTTTAAAGTGTTGAGCAAAGATGTCAGCCTGAGGACTAAGGTGTGCCTGACCCAAGCCATAGTATTTTCAATAACCTCTTATGCATGCAAAAGCTGGACAGTGAATAAGAAAGACCATAGAAGAACTGATGCTTTTCATTTATGGTGTTGGAGGAGAATATTGAAAGTGCTATGGGCTGCTGAAAGAACCAATAGATCCGTTTTGGAAGAAGTGCAACCACACTGCCCTTTGGAGGTCAAGATGGTCAAACTTCATCTCTCATACTTCGGACATATTGTCAGGAGGGACCAGTCGCTGGAGAAGGATATCATGTTTGGTATGGTAGAGCTTCAGAGATAAAGAGGAAGACTCTCATAGAGATGGATTTGCCAAGTGGCAGCATCAATGGACTCAAGCGTGGCAACAGTAGTGAGGTTGGCCGAGGATCAGGCAGTGTTTTGCTCTGCTGTGCATAAGGTTGCTATGGGCTGGTACCGACTCGACGGTACCTAACAACAACAACCTGCTAACGAGCAACCCAACATTTGGAAAAGGATATTGACTTAATAAACTGATTTCAAATTCCTGCTTATCTATTTCCCAATTCCATGCCTTTGGCATTGTATTTAAACTCTGCAAACCTACTCTATACACCTATAAAACAAGAATATTTATACATAACTTTAAATGTTTTGGGGGAAGACTAAATGTGAATACATGTAAAATATCTACCCAATTTATTCATATATAACCATAGTTGTTCTTCAGTGCTGTTGACTAGGTTCCAACTCATAGCGACCCTGTATAGGGTTTCCAATTTGGCAATTACTCAATAAAATTATTTTTGTTATTATTGGCATGATCATTATCTGAGAGAGAATAAATTAAATTGATATACCCATACATTGTTCTTAACAAAATACTACAATATATTTTTTTAAATTAAGTAACTGAATAGACAACCAAAGCAAACATATTTAGTCTACAGGAGTTTTTGATAGTTCTAAAATTAATTCACATATGTTGTCACATATCCTGCTTCTTTTTTTTTCCTGACAATACTGAATACTTTACTTCTAATGATGTTTTTTAAGCACTTTTTAAAAAATGTCTAGCTTTTGGCTTTTTTCTATTATTGCAAGTGATAAAAAAAGGTGAAAAATTATATTAACAAGCACTTGTTGAGTGACTACCATATTCTGATGCTATTCTTATTGTTGTAGATATATCAGTTCACAAATTGGAACAATTCCTGTTAGAATGAAAAAATATTCTACTGGCATAGGAAAATAATAAGCAAAAATAACTGAAATAATAGAAAATCAGATAACATATGTGCAAAGTTTAAAACAACAAAGACAGAGGGTTGAAATTTTGATAGTGTGGGCAGGGAGGGTTTCATGAGAAGCTGGCATACAATTTAAAATGTGAAGAAAGTGAACAAACTAACCCTGTTGACATCTAGGGAGAGAATATCCCAGAAGAAAGAAAAGCAAGAGCAAGGTCTCTGAAGTACATTTACTCCTGCCATGTTCAAGGGTCAATGATAAGTTCAGGTTCTCTAGAGCACAATAAGTAAGGAGACAGCACAAGGAGATGAGGTCAAAGAAATAATAGAAGGCTGAGCACCAAAAATATACCAAATTCTTAAAAGTGGCTTGAAGAAAAACATATTGGATTTAAAGGAGTAGTGGTAAGGCCCACATCTGCATTCTCCATAGAAATAAAAGTGGCAAAGAGACAACAGAACACTATCTTGAATAAATAAAATAACTGCCAAGTAAATATTCTATATCCTTCAAATATGTCTATCAAAAATAAAGAGGAATAAGACATTCAGATAAATTAGTGTAATCATTGTTTTCTAGTAAAAATACCCAAAACAAAAAAAGGTCTAAAGGAGTGGGATGGGGAGTGGAGGGGTTAAGGTACTAGAGATAAATATCTAAATATCTGAAATACAGAATGAAGAAGGACAAATATATGGTTATAGTTAAATAATTTTTAATTTTAGAAAAAATATTCACAAAAATATGAATGTATATAGACTTATAATACAAAACTTTCAAAAGGATATTAAATTAAAAAGTGAAAGTGGTTATTTAAATTAAACTTTAATAAATCAAAGAACCATATTATAAGCTATTTATTGTTGTTGTTAGGTGCCATCAAGACAGTACTAGCGACCCTATGCAGAACAGAATGAAACACTACCCGATCCTGGGCCAACCTCACAATTGTTGCCACACTTGAGCCTAGTGATGCTGCCACTTGTCAATCCATCTCACTGGGGGGTCTTCCTCTTTTTCTCTTACCCTCCA
>NW_006408588.1:2364947-2367676 GCF_000296735.1 Chrysochloris asiatica | reverse complement strand
GTTGAATTAGAGTCCTGGTGTGGTGCTGTGGGTTAATGAGCCAGACTGCACAGCCATTTGAACTGCAAGGTTGGTGGTTCAGTCGCACCAGCTGCTTCTTGGTAACTCTATACAGGGCCGCTATGGGTTGGAACTGACTCAAAGGCACCTTATATGGGGTTTCCAAGGAGCAGCTGGTGAGCTTCAATGACCGACGTTGCAGTTCAGCTGGCTTTGCAGTCTGGCGCATTAACCCACAATTCCATATTATCAGTGGTGGTGGTAGTGGTGGACCATGGAATCGGTTCCAACCCAAAGTGACCCCGCTTAGGGTTTCTGGGGCTGAAAGTCTTTACAAAGCAGAAAGCCTCATCTGTCTCCTGCTGAACATCTGGTAATTTCAAACTGCTGTCCGTGAGGTGAGCAAGCCGACTCGTAATCACTATCTACCAGAGCCAGGTCAAACATTTTGCAGAATAACATTGAAACTGCAACATATCAACACTTAGCATTGTGGCATGAATGAGATTACTATGCTAGTGAGAACATAGGATCATAAAAGCATGTAATAAAAGAGACCATATATAGATCAATAATCTAAGTATCTACCTCATAAGGGAACATAAAGACAAAAACAAATTATTTCCAAAGAAGAAAAATTCTAGAATTAGAATTTAAAGAACTTAAAAACAAATCAACATTTGTTTGTTAAAACTAATGATCAAAAACGAATACTGTTCGTAGATTTCTAATATGATTAATAAAGAAATTAATCTTGGCAAATGCACATAAATAAATACACATAAGAGAAATACACATATATTTTAAGTAGGCAAGACCTCTTATTTCCATTCAAATCAGATACAAATATTCCTTTGTATTTTATTTTAGTTATATGCAACTATATGTAGACTTTTTGTGTGGCCCTTTGCATTATGTGCTGGACTGCATGGTAAGTTTGTAATGCAAGGTCGGCAGTTCAAGCTCACCAGCCACTCTTCAGAAATCTTATTTGGGGTCACTATGGGTCTGAACCAACTTGATGGCAATTAGAAACAACAAAATATATACAAAAACACATTTAAATATATCTCATATATATTGATTCAAATATACTTACTATGTTTGCATATACTTTCATTGGAGTACTGGTATGGCACTGTGGGTTAATGCCCAGGACTACAAAATCATTTTGAACCACAAAGTCAGTGGTTGAAGCACACCAACTGCTCCTTGGAAACCTTATACAGGTCGCTATGAGTCGGTACCGACTTGATAGCACTTAACAACAATAACAAATACTTGCATTATAAAATAAAAAAGAAAATTTTATGACTGATGTAGGCCAAAAAAAAAAAAAAAAGTGATTAAGAAAGTACTCAATACTTAAAAACAAGGCAATACCATAGTGTCAATTGTAGTAAAATAACCACTTCATGTGAAATATTTTGAATGAAAGGAAAGAAATAATGTCTCAATTGTGACAAAACTCCATGTTGACTTTTATAGTTGGTACAAAATCTCAATCTGTTTCCTTGGATGATAGTTTTACATTCACAAACTAGATATTTAAAAATATGTATTTATGAAAAGATGTATTTTCCATTGAGATTTAGAAAAATAAACAAAGGCATAACTCTCCCCTACTATACATGATTAAAGAAAGTTTTCAACCATGACTTATGAAATATTGCTTCAAATTGCAACTATAAATAAAATAGTAAAAGAAAAAATATAAATGAAACCACAACAGGAGGTGTATACTGTGTACAGCAAATTTTGGGCCCATCCAAAGGCATGGTTTGAGGATTCTGTGGCCATAAACAAACCATCTTGTGATGCCATTTTCTTTTCAGCATAAGTAGCAGTAAATTTTGCACTAAAACTCTGTGGTTGTACTGCCTGTGACTCTTCCCTTTTACATTTCTTGATTTCACAGCCCCTGCCATTCTGGCAACTGCTTCTTAGACAAAGCATTGTTAAGTAACACTCAACTAGAAGTTCCAGGGGTCTTTCTATTGTCACTGACCTACAGAAGAAATTTCTAAAGTTAGGTTAGAGAAAAAAAAAGAAGAAGCACAACACATTTATTTGGACCATAAGATACTCATCTATTGTTGTTCTTAGGTGCCATTGAGTCAGTACCAACTCATAGTGACCCTATGCACAACAGAATGAAACAATGCCAGGTCCTTGGTCAACTTCACAATCATTGCTATGCCTGAACTGCTCATCTAGGGATAATATTTATCATGGACCCCAAATGAAGTCTGATGGTCCATATAATTACTTTTGCTTTCCTAGCTATAAATGTTTTAAGGAATTATAAAAGTAGTCAATCTTTTCAAAAATGTATGCAAATGTTCCATAAACTCCCATCGACCTGGAGATGAGAGAGAGAAGAGAAAGAGCTGGTTGGTCCAAAGTATGGTGAGACCTGGGGACTCTGAAGCTCATGCACAGAAACATGGCCACAGAGGGCTGGAGCTTAGAGTGAAGCATCCAGCTGATACAACGTGAGGGGAGATGCACAAGGATGCACAAACTTGCACATAGTACCCATTGGACCTAGCTTCAATGGCTTGATGATCAGAACTTGACTAAAGGAAGAAAAATAATTTAATAAAGGAAACAAGTGCAAATTACTATAATTTGATGAACTTGACCTATATTTATGGATGTAGTAGCTCAAAATACCAACCAAGAGGGAAGGAGTCTTCACATCAATGATCAAACATAGCCCCTCTGTA
>NW_006408588.1:2356116-2364692 GCF_000296735.1 Chrysochloris asiatica | reverse complement strand
AGAGGACCCTAGGACCATGAAGGGAAAAGAGAAACAGCAACACCAGAGATGGAGGCAGAGATTATTACAGGGAGAGATAAAGCAGCTGATGACTCATGGAAAGAGAAAGGCTGTGTGCTGGTAGCCAGGAGGCAGGCTAGCAGAATGTGTCCTTTGGTTGTTTAAATACTTATATATGCCTGAATGTTTATGTGTACATTAAAAAACAACAACACATAGGGAATAGAAACAAATATTGTAGAATGATGATGCACAGAGGGGGACTGTAATCATTGGAATGAAATGAAATACGATAGGATGAGTGTAAAACCAATGTTCTACCATGTAAACTATTACTCAATTCACAATAAAAACTTTTGAAATATCTAGGCAAAGTATTTTTTGATCTTCAGTAAAACCTAAAGATTGGCTAAAATATACTATTGTTTTCAATTAAAAGAAAAAAATAATTGAATGACTCACATTGTTAATGAAAAGTCCAGATCAGTTTTCATGATTTTTTTATGTTTTTAATTATTACAGCTCAACTAGTTTCTAAACTAACCTCTGTTGTCTTCATCCAATTTTTGTATTCTACTTAAAACTAGAAATGACTATTTACATTCACTTCTAGCTTTTTGTTTTATTTTTAGTTTTAATAGCTTAAAATAATAGCTTAGAATATATTTCAAGTAAAGTTGCATTATTCGGTAAAATTCTTGTTGTATTTTAGTATCATTGAAAATGTTCACCTTCTAGTTATTTTCAATTTATCTTTAGCAGGGAAAGACTCACTTTCAAAATATTTCAGACAGTTTTCAATTGTACAACTTGTGTGTTCTCACTTTTTCCTTCTACTCAATAATATCTGGCCAAAAAGAATAGGAGAATATTTTTTAAATAATTACAATATAAGCCAGGCTGTGTTGAGATGAACCACAGGAAGATGTTAACAGTGGTTAATAAACAATAAATATATATTTATTGGGTCCCTTTAATGTGTATAATAGTGTCCTGGTGTGGTACTGTGGGATAAGCATTGGAGTTATTGCTGTTGTGTTTGGTGCCTTTTGAGTTGATTCCAACCCATAGTGACCCTGTGTAGGGTTTCCAGGGAGCAGCTGGTGAGCTTGGGCCACCAAACTTGCAGTTCTGATGACTTTGCAGTCTGACTCATTGGCCCATAGCGCCACACCAGGACTCCAAAGCTTTGGAGTGCTACCCCAAAATTGGCAGTTCAAGCCTCAGAACCCTATAGAGAGTTGACACAAGTCAGAACCTGCTTGATGACACTTAACAAAAGTGTGTCAAATACTGTTGTGAAATGCATCTATTGAAAACACAAACAAATAAACTAAAAAAAAAAACAAAAAAACAAAAAAAAAAACCCCTGTATTCATAAAGGATATATTCTAGTAGTTGGCTGTACACGATTAGATAATGTTTTTTTGCATGATTAGATAAATGTTTTTGGTTTTTTCTTAACTATAATTTCTAATTTTTGAATAACAAACATATATTAATTGCTTTTATAATAAAAGTTGATACATTTTAATTAAAAACTTTTTTTCTCTCTCATCGTTTTAGATTTCAGTCTCTATATTTGGACCATTTTTTTCTTTGGCAAATAACTCCTATTATGGTATGCAAAAAAATAATTGACCTCAATATATAACTGCTGTGTAAGGGAATGAACCTAAGTATTTGTATTTTAATTAATGTCTCTTCCAGTAAAATGTAAACACAATGAGAAATTAATTTGTTGCTATATTTTCAGGTTATCTAGTATTATTATTAAACATGAAAAAGAAATTTAAAAATTTATTTCAGAGGTACTCTTAACAGGGGAGTAAATTACAATGTAGACAATGTATTATAATATATAGTCCCCATAGTATAAAAATATCTAAATTGATCTGCCACAGGGGAGGGATTTATTTGAAAACTAATGTAGTTTCTCAATTTTGTAGCAGTTCTTTAGCTGAATGTAAACTCTTTGTTGTTGTTGTTGTGTGCCGTGGAATCGGTTCCGACTCATAGCGACCCTGTACAGGGTTTCTGAGGCTGTAAATCTTTACGGGTGCAGAAAGCCTCATCTTTCTCCCGTGGAACAACCAGTAGTTTCGAACTGTTGACCTTGCAGATTGCAGCCCGATTCACAACCACTACGTTACCAGAGCTCCTCAATGTATACTATACTAGCAAATAAGCCAAGGTCTTTAAGAAAATAATTTTGTTTTATACATACATACTGGGTAAATATATTGAAATGATTGGCTCACAAAATATTTTTAATAAAAATGATGTAAAAATGGAAATACAAGATACTTATTTTTATATGTCATGTACTATTAAAATTACAACACATAGAACATTTTTTCTGAAGTAGATTCTATATTTATCCCCATTTCACCAAAGGGAAACTGAGTCATAGAAAGGCCATCTAGTTTCCAAAAGTGCCTCATGAGTAGCAAAACAACATTTGAATCAAGTCATTCAGATTTCATAGTCCCTGGACATTAATAACAATCCAGCAACAGATTTAGTGATATAAATGATGGGCCATTATATTAAAAGTCACAGGAATTACTAATGAAGGAAACTTAAAACATGCAAACACATGTTGCTATTATTTAACAGATATGTGGTTGCAGTTTGCATTTGATTTTCAAATTTTATTGTTATTTAATTTGTAATTTTGTTTTATTTCATTATTTGATAGGTAAATAAGTATTTTATATCTGGTCTTTTATCTGTATGGACTTCTGCTGGGGTGCTATAGGATCAGCAATGGATTCAAACCACAAGATCAGCAGTTCAAACTCACCAGCTGGTCCTCAGAAACCCTATAACAGCATTGCTATGAATGAGAACAGACTCAATGGCACATAACAACAACAAAACATTGTATCTGTCTATATCTTCCCTGTCAGTTTGTCATACTGTGGTGGTTTGTGTGTTTCTGTGATGTAGAAGCTATGCTCCAGGTATTTTAATACCAGCTGGGTCACCCACGGTAGACTGGTCTCAGCAAAGCTTCCAGACTAAGACAGACTAACTAGGAAGGAAGTGAAACATGCTGTTTCTGAATGCTTCTTCGTATTGTTATTGTTATAAGTGCCATGGAGTTGGTATCGTCTCATAGTGACTTTGTATAGGGTTTCCAAGGAGCAGCTGGTGAGTTTCAGCCACCAAACTTTCAGTTCAAACTGACCTTGATATGGAGGGCTTACTTTATGGCTTCACAAAATCTTATGAATAGCACCAGAATATTGTCAGCTAGAGCACCAGAAGATGAAAACTTTATGAATAGCAGTAGAATGTTATCAGATATAGTGCTGGAAGATGCAGCCCTCAGAAAACACTCAAAATATGCTGGGGAGCAGCTGTCTCCTCAAACTAGAATTGACCATTATGATGCAAACCGAGGAAAGCTTTTGGACCTAAATTTGATGACTAGGCACAACTCAAATGAAGAGAAACAACTGTAAACATCCATTAATAAATGGAGAATGGAATGTATGATCTACGATTATAGGAAAATTAGAGACTGCTAATTTCTTCACCTGGCTCCAAGTATTTATAGATACCAACAGAAATCTTTCAACAAACTGATTCAACATTGATGTACTTACTCATCTGTGCCAAGAAATTTGCAAGACAGCTACCTGGCCATCTAATTGGCAGAGATCCATATGTTTGCCCATTTCAAAGAGAGGTGACCTAATAGAATGTGGAAATCACTTAACAATATCATTAATAACTCAAGCAAGTAAAATTTTGCTGATGATAATTCAAAAATAGAAATAACAGTACATTGCTAAGGAAATGTCAAAATTCAAGTCAGATTCAGGAAGGAACATGGACTAAGGGATATCACTACTGATGGCTGATGGATCATGGATGAAAGCAGAGAATACAAGATGCTTTCTTGTGCATTTTTGACTATGTGCATTCTTTCAACTTTGTAGATCATATAGCATATTGATAACATTGCAAGGAATTGATATTCCAGAACCTTTAACTGTGCTCATGATTATGTAAACATAGTATGTGTACATAGACCAAGAGACAGTCATGAGAAAGGAAAAAGGGTAGTATACAGGATGGTTTAAAATCAGGAAAGGTGTATGCCAGAGTGTCCTCTAATGTCACCATACTTATTCAATCTGTATATGGAGCAAAGAATCAAAGCAAATATTTAAATACTTCATTTGCTTTAATCCATGATTAACATTCATGGAAGTAAAAATCAAGAAATCAAATGAAGTATTGAACTAGACAAATCTGCTGCAAAAAGCCTCTTTAAAAAGTGTTCATGGCAAAAATATCAGTTTGAAGACTAAGGTGTGCCTGATTCAAGCAATGAGAGTTTTCAGTAGCCTCATATGCAATTGAAAATTGTACAATGAAAAAGGAAGGCCACAAAAGAATTGATGCATTTCAGTTATGCATTCCAAAAATATTAAGAGTCCCATGGACTGCCAGAAGAACAAACATGCAATTTTAAATGTTTTCCCCCAATACCATAACTAAAGCACATTTGAAGTATGAGGCATGTTATCAGAGGGACCATTCTCTAGAGAAGGATGTCATCCTTGGTAGAGGGTCAGTGAAAAAGAGGAAAACCCCTAAGGAGTTAGAATGGCACAGTGGCAGTAACAATGGGCTCATGTGTAACAACAATTATGAGGATGGTACAGAACTAGGGAGTATATCATTCTGTTGTGCCATGGTTTCTATGAGGTCAAGCTGACTTGAGGGCATCTAACAACAACAATCTCTATATATGTAAACAGTATTATAACAAAAACTAACAAGCATATACTGAGCAGCTACATTTTATTCCTTTAAACAGGCCCATACATTATCTGTGTTTCAAATACATACTTTGTTATAAATGCTTTTTAACAACTTACATCACAAGTAATAGTTATGTACTTGTTTGTCTTACTACTATTTGTTTTTGTATAGTCTTTATCATATTCCAGTTTGGACTTTAAAACTAAATCACAGCACATTGATTCTGTAGTAGTTGACACATAAAGGTTTATGGTAGTTATACTTAATGGTGGTTTACACATAATATGAATACAAATAATGAGCTCTTTTTATATTTATATTTTTGTTTTCTTAAAATTCTGTCTTGAATTCTACATTGTATGGAATTATTTTTCTCAGCACACTTCTCCACTTGCTTGCTTTTGCTTAATATGCTTTTTAAGGGTCTTTTAATGGCTTTTAACATTTTGTTAGGCATATATTTCTTTAAGAAGCTTATAGCAGATGTTCCGTTTTCAATTCAATCTGAGAGATCTATTGTTATCTTTTTGCCATAACAGATATGTTAGCTTTTTCCTCAATCGTTTTGCTTTATGAGTGTCACTTATGCATCTTGTCTTCTTGTTTTCTACCGTCAGACTTATGTGCTTCATCTTCTTTGTGGTTAGCTTCTCAGCTGAAATATGAAGAATCCAGTCCAAGTGGAATTCAGTAAGTAAAAATGGAAAAACTAATTCTGAAAGCCAAGTTTCTGAATCCCGTTCCTTCTACCTTGTTTTCTACAAGAACCATTCATCAAGATAAGGTTATGGATGTGGATCTCAAGTTCTTCTGCTCCGTTAGGGTATCTTGAGAATATACTTCAGGTCTATAAGTGAATTTGCTTTCCTGGCTCAATTTTCAGCCAAGCAATAGATATGTATTTAGGGGAACCACAACTTAGTGAAGCAAGTACAGCATAGAATGGACAACCATTCAAGATTAAAAGGGCAATAGTCACCTAATGAGGACATTCAGAAGAGTAGGGGTGGGGAGGGGAAAGGAGGAATGGAACAAAAGAAACACAGAGAGGAAGTGGGATAAATGAAACCATGAGGATTACAATCAACGAGATGAAGCAAAGTGCGTGATTTGTTGAATGTAGAACTAATGATCTGCTCTGAAACCTTCACTCAATTCACAATAATAAGTTGAAAAAAAAAAGGTGTCTTGAGAAACTGAGCCTTTGAGTCTTTGTGATGTGTTTGTTGCTATGATTTTCCCCTGGGAAGAATGGAGCAAATTTACCATTTGTCTGAGACTTCTAGCAGGTAAATGCTAGATGGAACTCTACTGACCATTCGCTATGCATAACAAAGACTTCTTAAAGTTACTAATGAAAGGGCTAATGGAAGAGAAGCTTAGTGGGCAATGGAGAAATGGGTTCCAGTTTGTGTGGAAAGAGGAAATATGCTCTTTGCTGTTTCGTCCTGGAGAGAACTGAGGATGGTGGGAAATAAACTCTTCATCAAGGAAACAGATTTTCTAATAGGTTACTCACTATCACATTAAAATTAAACTGCTATCAAAGCCTGTCCACTTCACCACCATTATAGAAAGCCTAACATTCTGCCCTGTAAGGTTTCTGAAAACAAATACACTTAGCAAAACTACCATGCCAAATGAAATCCATCAGTAATAATCTCACAATCCATTTAAAAGGATTAGAATGTATTCAACTAAGTATGGCACTGTAGGAAAAGCACTTGACCATAAAGTCAGTTTGGACCTCATGATCAGTGGCTCAAACTCACAGTCTGCTTCTCAGAAACCCTATAGAGGTTTACAATGAGTCAGAGCCAACTCAACAGAACTTAACAAGAAAAACAACAAAGGAAACTAAAACTTATAACAACAGTATCTTAGTTAGAATGAATATGAGTCAAAGTGTAAAATACCGTTTCCATAAAAATTATAAGTAAGTTTTTAAAAGCATTCTTATTATACTTTGAATTAATATTGATGCAAGTGTTAGAAATACCAATCAAATTAGCTTTAAAATATCATTATTTATTGGCAGAGCATGGCTGAATCCAAGTGAATAAATTATATTGACAAGATATTTTTTTTTAACCTTTAACTTTAAATGTCACTTGATTTCAGGCAACATCTCTATATGTTTATCTTAACAAACTTAAAAGTAGATATACAGCCAATCAGCTTCCAGTTCCTAAGAAAAAGATGATTTGTTATCCAATAGAATCAAACAGAAATCATGGGTTGAGTTTCTCTGAATCAATCTAGACTCTCTGTCCTTCACAAGAGGTAAAACATTTGGGCAAGACAGGGAGGCTTATAGACAGGGATGGGTGCTCAACATTTTAAAAGTTGTCTACTTTGTATTATTGAAATAAAAGCATGGAATCTTTTTAATTACATGTAATGTATTATTTTCCTCTCAATGTGTTATTGTTCTTGGTTTGAGATCTAATAAAATATTGTATTAATATTTTTATTCCTTGCATTATATATCTTCTCATTAAGAATTGTGGGTTGTTTCCAATGTCATTTATATGACTTTCAAAAAATAAGAGAAAACAAACAAACTCCCCAATCAATTCTAAGTCATAGCAAGTCTCTAGGGCAGAGTAAAACGACTCCAGGGGGATTCTAAGACTGTGAATCTTTACAGGAGCACACAGCCTAATCTTTCCCCATGGAATGACTGCAAGTTTTGAATCATTGACCTTGAAGTTTGTAGACTAACACTTATCCTAGTACACAATCAGGGCTCCATTGGTGGTGGTTATGTGCTGTGGAATCAGTTCTGACTCATAGCAACCCTATATAGTGTCTCTGAGGTGGCAATCTTTACGGAAGCAGAAAGCCTCATATTTCTCCCATGAGCAGCTTGTAGATTTGAACTACTCACCTGGTACTTAGTAACCCAACTAGTAACCCACTATGTTACCAGAGCAGAGCACCTTTTTGTTAAGTGCCGTCGAGTCGATTCCGACCCATAGCGACCCTATATAGGGTTTCCGAGGGTGTAAATCTTTATGGGAGTAGAAACCTCATCTTTCTCCTGCGGAGAGGCTGGTAGTTTCGAACCGCTGACCTTAGGGCTCCTTTATGTGGCACTATAGGACACTGTAGGTTCAGCACTAGACTGCTAACCACAAAGTGATGGTTCAAATTCACCAGCTGCTCTTTAGAAGCCCTATACAGTTTCACTATGAGTCAGAACTGACTCGATGATATTTATAACAACATATGAACATTTATTATATTACTTATCTCACTGTGCAATTGATTTAAATGCCAAATAATAACCCTTTCATTTATACTTTTATTATTTTCAGATTTTATATTTAATTCTCAGCTATCAGCCAAGAGTGTGGATTAAACAGGGATTCAACATTTTTAAATGGGTTTTGGTAGAGTAAGCACTGGACTTCTAACTGCAAGTTTGGCAGTTCAAACCCACCTGTCACTTCTTGGACACCCTATACAGGATCGCTATGAGTTGGAATCAACTTAACAGCACTTTACTACAATGAAACGTTTGAAGAATTCAGTTATTGAGTATATAGGAACAGAAGTTATGTTTCCAAGGAACAACAACTAAATTCAGCATAGTGTTTATGTAATATATATTTTTAATTATCCTACAACAAGGTGAAGAGAAAGAATGATGAACTAAATAGAAAACTTCTACTGAAGGATAGTTCAAAAAGATAAAATATTATAATGAAATGTGCGAAGACTTGGAGTTAGAAAACTAAAAGATGAGAACATGCTCAGGATTCTTCAAGCTGAAAGAACTGAAGAAAAAA
>NW_006408588.1:2342426-2354406 GCF_000296735.1 Chrysochloris asiatica | reverse complement strand
GACATCAAATGATTTATTACATTTAGAAAATCTGAGGCCAAAGAACTGTTTAAATTGTTACAGAGCAAATAAATGACTTGAAAGGCTGAAGTGTGCTTTACACAAGTCATGATCTTTTCAATCAATTCATATATTTGTGAAAGCTGAACAATACGTAAGTCAAGAGAAAAATTGACACATTTCAATTATGGTGTTCGTGAAAAACATTAAATATATTGTGGACTGCCTGAAAGATGAACAAATCTCTCTGGAAAGAAGTATAGTCAGAATATTCCTTAAAAGTGAGAACAGCAAGACTTTATGTCAAGTACTTTGAGCTTGTTATCATGAGGGATCAGCCCCAGGAGAAAGATAATATGTTTAGAAAAGTAGAGTTTCAATGAAGAAAGAAGATCCTCAAACGAGATGAACTCAGTGGTTACAACACTATGCCCAAATAGTGCATCAAGTTTGAGAATTTTACAGGGCTAAACAGTGTGTCATTCTGTTAGACAAATGGTTACTATGAATCAGAACTGACTTGATGCCACCTAACCACTACAATAACATACTAAAACCCATGAAAGAGAAGACAAAGCAGCCATGTCATTCTACATTCTACACTGATGTATCAGTCATATATTCTTATTAAGGTTTGAAGAGAACAGATGTGGGAAATTTTGGGATTGGCTACCATGAATGATTTCATTAAAAGCAGAGTCCAGAGGCAGAATCATGGCAAGGCCAAGTGACATGGATCCTGAAAGTGATTATTTCATCAATATCAGGATCCCTGTCAGAAACAAAGACAATGAAATCGAGTTGAGATTAGCTCTCGTAACTGAAGAAACAATTATCTTAATTCTAGATTTATTTCCAAGATGGAAAGGACTAGCTTCATTGTTGTTATGTGCCATTGAGTCCGTTCTGAATCATAGCGAACATACACACAAGAGAAGGAAAACACTGCCCGGTCCTATGCCATCCTCACAATTATTTTTACATTGGAACCCACTGCTGCTGTCATTGTGCCAACCCATCTCTCATTGGGGTCTTTGCTGACCCTACATTTTACCAATCAGGATGATCTACTTCAGGGACTGGTTCTACCTGACAACATGTCTAAAGTATGAAAGAGAATGTTTCGCCATCCTAGTTTCTAAGGGTTCTTCTGGCAGTCTGTGGTATTTCTAATATTATTCTCTAATATTATTATTCGTAACTCAAATGCATCAACTCTTCTATTCTTTACTCTTTCTTCTTGATTGTCCAATTTTCACAGGCATACGAGACTATGCAAAATATCATGGCTTCAGTCAGGTGAACATTGAATCTCAAACTGACCTCTTTGCTCTTGAACACCTTAATGAGGTATTTTGCAGAGTTGTCTAATACAATATATTTGATTTCATGATGGCTGCTTCTATGTGCATTTATTGTGGATAGAAGCAAATCTTTAACAACTTCAAACACTTGTCTATTTATCATAATTTTATTTATTGGTCCTTTCTTTAAGATTTTTGTTTTCTTTACATTGATGTGCAATCCATGTTGAAGGCTGTAGTCTTGATCTTCATCAGTAGGTATTTTAAGTCCTCTTTGTATCCAGTGAGCAAGCTTGTATCATTTGTACATTACTGGTTGATAATGAATGTTCTTCAATCCTGATGCTACGTTCTCCTTCATATAATCTACCTCTGCATACAGAATGAATAAGTATGGTGCAAGAACAAGCCTGGTGTGCACCTTTATGATTCTAAACCATTCAGTAGCCTTTGGTTCTGTTCTAACAATTGCCTGTTCATCTATGCCCAGGTTGCTCATGAGCACAGTTAAGTGGTCAGGAATACCCATGCTTTGTAATGTTACCCGTAGCTTGTCATGATCCACAAGTCAAAAGCTTTTCATAGTCAATAAAAGCAAAAATCTACATATTTCTGTTTTTCTTAGCTTTCATTCAAGATCCATCTGATGTCATCAATCACATCCATAGTGCTACGTTCTCTTTTGAAACTGGTGTAAGTTTCTGACAATTTCCTGCAATGCGTTTCAACCATTTTTTAAATATCTTCATCAAAAATTTACTTACATGTGATACTAATGATATTTTTGAATGATTTCTGCTATCTGTTGCACCACTTCTCCTTGTAATAAGCATAAATATGAATCTTTTCCAATTTGTTGTCCAAATAATTGTATTCCAAATTTCGTATCATAGACAAGTAAATGCTTCTAGGACTGCATCAGTTTTTTGAAAGATTTCAATTTGTGTTCCTCATTTTTTTGAGCCTTGTTTTTCATCAACATCTTCAGTGCAGCTTGGAAATTTTCCTTCATGTTCTTGATCATATGCTATCAGTTGAAATGGTTGAACATCAATCATTTATTTTGATTCAGTGTAATCCTTCCATCTTCTTTTTATTAAAATGTTTTATTGTGAATAATGTGATAGTTTGCATGGGAGAACATTAGCTTTACATTCATCCTATCGTATTTCATTTCAATGGCATGGTTACAATCCCCTCCATGCATCATCACCAACCAAAGGGTATACCCTGCAAGCCTGCACCCCACCACCCGACCCCTACCCCCCGTCGTCAGCACACAGCTCCTCTCCCTCTCTGGGTCTAGAGTCCACGGCCGCTCCATCGCTCCACATCGTCATCTCTACCTCCATCTCTGGTGTCACTGCTTCTCTGGGTACGGTCTCGCACTCCACTCTTCTCCCTTGATGGTTCCTGGGAATTCCTCTCCTGGACTGCTATGTCAATCACTTCCCTCCATTTCCTACAAAACATCCATCTATACATTTACATTTCCAACCCTCACTGTCAGTCCTGATAACAATTATTCACAATTGTATCACAGGGTCCTGTCCCCATCTCCTTTCATTAGCCCCGTCCAGACAGATGGGATACTACTCAGTGGAGATTCTACCTTCCTCTGCATCCTTTGGATCTAGGCTCCCTCTTGAAAGCTTGTAAACCAGTCACTTCTTGCCTTTGTAGCTCCCCCATTTTGGGTAGCCAGTGTTCAAGTTGCCTGTCCCTGTCTACCCTGTGTATTGAGGGGGTGGGAATGATCCTTGCTGCAAAGATTTGTTCCCTCTTTTGAGCTAGTGCATCCATAGGTGTAGGTCAATCCATCTTCTTTTAATGCTTTCTACATCGTTCAATGTTTTTTGCCCATTGTTGTTTTGAGTCGTTTCTGACTCTTAACAACTCTGTGTAAGGTTTCTGAGTAGCACCTGGTGAGTTTGAACTACCGACTTCATGTTTCAAACCAACCTTGGGGTCGAGTGCTTATGTCACATTGCCATGTCAGGATCCTTCAATATTGCAACAAAAGACTTGAATTTTTTTCTTTAGTTATTTCAGCTTGAGAAATGCTGAGTATGTGCTTCTGCTTTAGTTTTCTAACTACACATCTTTGCACATTTCATTATAATATTTGACTTTGTCTTATAGAGCTGTCACTTGAAATTTTCTGTTCAGCTCTTATACTTCATTTCTTCCATTTGCTTTATCTCCTATATGTTCAAAATTGAGTTTCTGGGACTCTCTGACATCCGTTTTGACATTTTCTTTCTTGTATGATTTTTTTATTTTTTTATGTTTTTGCTTTCTTATTGTATGATGATCTTGATGTCATTCTACAACTTGTCTGGTCATCAGTCATTAGTTTCTAGTGTGTCTGTCTTTGAGATGGTCTCTCAGTTCAGGTGCAATATATCCAAGGTCATTATTTTGGCTCTTTAAAATTTGTCTTAATTTTCTTCATTTTCAGTCTGAAATTGCCTATGAGCAATTAATGGTATGTTCCACAGTTACCTCCTGGTCCTGTTTTAGCTCATAATATTGAGCTTTTCCACCATCTGTTTACACAGATGCGTCAGTTTGATTCCTGCGTATTCTACCTGGTGAGGTCCATGTGTATAGCTGCCTTGTATGTTGTTTAAAAAAACTATTTGTAATGAATAAGTCATTGGTCTTGCAAAATCCTTTCATGCAATCTCCAACAACATTTCTATCACAAAGGCCATATTTCCACTACTGATATTTGCTCTTTGTTTCCAACCTTTGCATTCCAACCACCAGTAATTATCATACATCTTTGGTTAATTTCAGACTAAAGAAGCTTGTAGAATTCTTGAATTTAATCATAACTAGCTTTAGTGTTTGAAGAGCAAATTTGTGTAATAGTAGTATTAACAGGTCTCACACATGTTGTGGTTTTTGTTAAGTGTCATTGAGTTGATTCCGAACCATAGAGACCCTATATAGAGTTTCCAAGGAGCAGCTTGAACCACTGACCTTGCAGTTCAAATGACTTTGCAGTCTGACACAATAGTCCACAGTGCGACACCAGGACTACCTTACTTGTAGGTTTACGGACATTATCCCTTCACATATAGCATTGTACTTCAATATAGATATTGACATGTATTTTTTTTAATGATGAATGTGAAAGCATTTCTCTTGTCTTTTTCATTCTGGGCAAAATTAGTCATATGCTTAGTGGACTTAAAAGTGTCCAATACTAGTCTATTTCAGCTCACTAATTCCTATTATATCAATCTCTACAAATTCTATTTCATTTTGACAACTTCCAATATTCCTGTTTTCTTACTTCATACATTCTGCATTCCGATCATCAATGAATGTATTCAATTGCATCTCCTTATTTTGAGTTGTACCCTATCAGTAAATGAAGCTCCCTAAAAAGTTTACTCCATTTATGTCATATGGTCAACTCTGCTTTGAGGTAACAGTATTGCCCCAGTCATATTTGAATGTCTTCCAACCTGTGGGTCTCATCTTCTGGCACTGTATCTGACAATGTTGGGTTGCTGTCTATATGGTTGTCAGGAACTATACATTCAGAAGTAGTTTGCATCTCTCCTTTATAGTCTGTCTTAGTCTGGAACTCTATTGAAACCTATCCACCATGGATGACTTAAAATCTAGTGACATATCTTCCAGCATAATAGCATATGCAAGCCACCATCGTGTGACATCCTGACAGACAATGATGGATGGCTTCATTAGGTCCCGTGAAAATTTTGTATTGAATTTTTTAATGTAAAAAGGAACGACTATAACATTAAGTCTTTTGTTTTCTCCCCTGCTTCTCAATATGATAGACATTTCCTATTGTTTTCAGGTTCAGTTTTACAGAGGCAAAGCAATTATCAATCAGATAATGTCATCTATGTTCATACATTTTTAAGTCTACCTGGCTACTCACGCAGATTCATGTTTTCTCTTGAAAATTCTGTTTCCCAAAATGGGTCATGACTGAATCTGTTTTAACTAAGTTAGATTGAAGTATATAGTTAAGTCATTTTTGCTTTTCTTTCATTTTTCTAAATTTACTATTAAACATTTGCTCATTATGTCTGCATCCTTTGTAATTACTTATCATTTCTGTGAACATAGTTACTAATGTAAAATACATTTTCTTTATAACATATCTATCATATTCAGATACTATCATCTGCATCTTAGAAAACTGTCTCATGATCACTGCAGTTAAAATTTTCACAAACAGAACTGTATACTTTTTTGAGAATTTAAATATTTAGCTCTGGAGAGTTAATACAACTATTAACAAGAAACTTAGATGGAAAATAAGAATGTGATATCGCTGCAATTTTAATAATGAATAAAAATATCCAGTAGTACAGGGATCAGAACATTAACAATTTATGTTAATTTTCTAGCAGTTGTCTGTTCAGTCTTTTATTTCTAAGCACAACATTCCCTAAACTGTGAAACCATTAATACATAAGACAAAGGCAGTTTTCAGTTACGGTCTCTCACTTTATCCAAATAATATAGTCTGTAATATTTTATGGTGTTATCATAAACACATTACTCTATATTACAGAGTATCACCACATTATGCAAAATAAACAATCAGACTTATCGACTCACTTTGTTATGCACGCATTTATTTGGAGAATACACGTGTATCAGCATCATGTATCTCACATATATCCCATATGCTAGATACTTAGACATGCAAATGTACAGAATAAAATAACCACTAACTTGGTCACAACTCAGCGAGTTCTTCCTGTGGACAATACAAAACTCACTATAATACAAGAAACAACATACAGCAAAATATAGTAACAATAGGATAGTCTCTCCTTATATCATTTCCATGACCATGATCCCTTCCATTAGTAGGTACTTTATTTAGTGAGGAGGAGATTCCGTTTTATTATGTTTAAATGTTTCCATCATCCCCATGGTGTTTAAAAAACAAAACTAGAAAATCCTTAGGAAACTCTGGAACTCCTAGTCCATTGTACAAAAAATATACGGGAAAATATAAAATTCATAGCATCCTATTAAATACAGGGGGAAAAAAATTGTATTCCCGCTGTGAACAAAATATAAGCCTCTTCACTGACAGGAAAACCTCCATTTTTCATCTCTAACTGACAGGCTGATCAACATTTCCAATTTGCCGTCCTTCTTGTGTAATTTAAACCCAGAGGGATACACTAGTACACAAATGAGTGAACAATATAAATTGTGTTTATCTTCATTTGTTGATGCTGGCTGGAACAATCTTCTCTTTTTTATCTCAAGTTAGTGCACACAGGTAAGAATTAAATTTGTGCAAACATGTAAAAGAGTCTTGGGAAAAGATGAAATCTACAACACAAAGTTATTCCAAGAACTCCATTACAAAATGAAGGGGACTAAATCGATTATGAAAAGAAAAAAAGTACAGAATACAATAGAGGAGAAAATTACACAATATGAAAACAGGCACATATTTATAAATAATGTATATGTACAGTATTTGCTTAATAACTGTACATTTTTCTCATCTATGCATTTTATATTTTTTGGTTTTCTTTTTAGATTTTATAAGGAAGAAATCAATGTAGACTTTACAAAAAATACTAAAAATGAAAGAGGGTACAATAAGATTAGCAATTTAGAATCAAATTTGGTATCTTCTATTATTAACTAGATGACCTACAAATAATTCAAAAGCCTAATATTTTTAAATGAAGATTCTTGTAATTGTACCTCACAGTAAAAATTCACTGAAATTTTTTTTTTTGCAAAATACACAGCATTATGCCTGTTGCATGAGAAATAATCAATATTCTTTCTATCTTCAGAGAGAATACACTCCCCACCCCAGCCCTTCACATACACACTAATTTCCTTTTTATTTTTTGTAAAGATGCTATTTTCCTAACTGATTCAATGCTGTGGAAAACCAGAGACAAACAGGGGACTGCCAACTGTGTGGTTCACAGTCCAGTGCTGATCCACAACACCACACCAGAAGTCCAATAAAATATCTGTAAATTATCACACTGTATCTGCTTAGGCTGTATAGAAAGGTGGATAAGAATAAAACTAATAGAAACAGATTAGAAAAACACAACTAAACAAACAATAATGAAAAACAAAGCAAAAATACCTCTTTCTGATTTTTTTCTTCTTGCATTGTCAGGAAACAGCAAATTCATCAGGCAAATTGAAGAGGTATAATGTTGTATCTAAGGAGCCCTGGTAGCATAATGGTTACGAATCGGGTTGCGAACCTTAAGGTCAGCAGTTCGAAACTACCAGCCACCGCTCCATGGGAGAAAGATGAGGCTTTCTACTCCCGTAAAGATTTACAGCCTCGGAAACCCTGTACAGGGTCGCTATGGGTCGGAACCGATTCGACAGCACATAACAACAACAACAACAATGTTGTATCTGGAGTCCTGGTGTGGCACTGTGGACTAATGCGCTGTACTGCAAAGTCAGTTTAAACCACAAGGTTGGGGATTCAAACTTACCAGTCGCTCCCTGGAAACCCTGTGGGTAGGAACTGCCTCAGCAGCACTTAACAACAACAGTGTTGTATCTGGGAGTACTGGTGTGGTGTTGTGGGATAATGCAATGGACTGCAAGGTTGGTTTAAACCGCAAGGTCTTTGGTTCAAATTCACCAACTTCTCCTTGGAAACACTAAATAGAGTCACTATGAGTCAGAACTGACTTCAAGGCACCTAACAACAACAAAATGCTGTATTCTTGACACTTAGAACATATAACGGACAAAATCTTAAAGACAATTAAAGAGGAAAGAAAGAAAAAATATCTGGATGATCTCCACTCTATTTTTTTTTTTTTTTTAAATACAGGTTCTCTTCAACAACAACAAAAATAAAATCACACACACAGACACAAAATAAAACAAAAATTGACAAAGAATATTTGTTGTAGTTGTTGTTAGGTGCCATTGAGTCGGTATGGACAGAAAGAACACTTCCCAGTCCTGGTCAAATGAAAACACACGGATCTCTGCAAATTGATAGTCTTTGTGGAAGTTTTTTCAAATGCTCTTTCTTTATCTTACTATAGAATACACAAGAGAAATTCCAAAGAAAGCAAGAATAGAATAGAGATGCAAATATTTCTAGACCTCACAATAATATACCAAATTCTATTTTAATACATTAGATCTATAGCCACATAAATAGATTTCTAAATGTAAAACAAGCACTTAAATGAGGAATAAAGGAAAGCTAGTAAGACTTGTAAAACAATGTGGGATAAGATATCCTGCCCAGCTATTTATAGATCACAAAATCAATTCTGTGATTTTTATATGGAGCTTTAGTAAATGAAACAATAACCAAAAAACTGAAGTTGGAACAGTGTTTTATAGTCAGAGCTCCCTACTCTTTCACTGAAAGATTTCGAGAATAATGCTTATTAGCATCTGAGTTCTCCCTAAGTCCACAGGCTCACTGACTTTCCTCCAAAGTATCAGGTAAGCTCCTGGGAGCAGCCATCAACAATAACCTTTGTGTGAACAATTATCCGCAGCAGGCAATGGGAGAATCAGAGCCTCTTAAAGGGGAGTGAGCCACGTATTGTCGCTTTAGTCTCCTCATAGTGTAATTAAGGCATCATGGGCTTTGAAGCAAGAGAAAGTTGGATTTGACCCCTAGATCTTCCTTGACCTGTTTAGTTAAACATCCTCAGGGTGTCTCAATTTCCTCAGGTACAACCTGGAAATAATGCAGCTCCCTCTGGGAAAATGTTATTTAAATACATAATGTGCGTAAAACACATAATTGCTCTTAGCATGCTGTTTTGGTTGTCATAAGGTGTCATCCAGTCAGTATCGATTCATAGTGACCGTATACAGAACAGAAAGAAGTACTGCCAAGTACTGCCCTAACATCACAGTTGTTCCTATGCTTGAGCCCATTGCTGCTGCCACTGCAACACTCCATCTTGTTGGGGGTCTTCTCTATTTTGTGGACTCTCCACTCTACCAAGCATGATATCCTACTCCAGGGACTAGTCCATCCTGATATTATGTCTGAAGCATTGGAGACGAAGTCTGGCCATCCTGGCTTCTAAGGAGTATTGTGGCCATACTTCTTCCAACACAGAACTGTTTCTGTGTTGGTAGTTCATGGTACATTTAATATTGTTCTCCAACACCATAAGTCAAATGCATCAATTCTTCTACAATCTTCTTTATTCATTGTCCAACTTTCACATGCATATGAGATTATTGAAAACAGCTTGCGTCAGGCGCGCCATAGTTCTATGACTGACATCATTGTCTGGAACAATTTAAAGCGGTCTTAAGCAGATTAGCCTGAAGCAATAAGTGCAATAACATCTTTGACAACTTGGATCTTTTCTCCATTTATCTTAACGTCAGTTCTCAATCCAGTGGCGAGGATGTTTGTCTTCTTTACATTGAGGTGCAACCCATACTGAAGGATGTGGTCTTTGATTTTCTTAAGTATTCCAAGCCCTCCTCACTTCAGCAAGCAAGGTTGTATCATCTACATATCGCAGGTTGTTAAAAGAGTCTTCCTCCATGATGTCATGATACTACGTTGTTGTTCACATAATCCAGCTTCTCAGATGATTTGCTCAGCACACATATTAAGTAAGTATGGTGAAAGAATAGAACCCTAGCACACACGTTTCCTAATTTTAAACATTACAGTGTCCTCTCATTCTGTTCAAACTACTGCCTCCTGGTCTAGGTACATGTTCCTCAGGAGCACAATTCAGTATCCCAGAATACTCATTCTCTGCATTGTTGTCCATAGCTTGTCAGGATCCACACAATCGAAAACCTTTGCATAGTCAATACAGTACAAGAAAACATCTTTCTGGTATTCTCTGCTGTCAGCCAAAATCCATTTGATATCAGCAATGATATCCCTCTTTCCAAGTTCTCGTCTGAATCTAGCTTGGACCTCTGGCAGTGTCCTGTCAATGTACTATTGCAATCATTTTTAAATTATCGTTAGTAAAATGTTGCTTGCATGTGGTATTAATGATACTATCCTATGATTTCCGTATTTGGTTTGATCACCTCACTATTGAATGGGGACAAATATGGATCTTTTCTGGGTACTGGAGAAATTTAAGCAAACAGATGAATTATTTTAACATGAAACATATTTTTCAACTTAAAATAATACAGTGTCTGAAAGTATGATCAGATGGACTACAATGGATGATCAAAATCACTCACCAAGGAGAATGGAATAGCTCTCAGATGTTTTCTTTTGTTATATATATAATTCCCTGAAATGGGGTCCAAGTATACACCAAATAATCATGTACTAGGTCATTCTCCCCCCTCTACACACACACCTACTTATCTGTTTATATGAAACTTCAGAAAATTAAACACAGTTTTAATTTAATTACTATGCTAAAAGCATAGGAATCACTCTATCATTTTATAAGAATCACTATATAATCTGTTTTAATTTAAATCCTATGCTAAGATCATGTTAAGGGGCTCTGGTAGTGTAGTGGTTACGAATCAGGCTGTGAACCGCAATTCAAAACTACCAGCTGCTCCCTGGGAGAAAAATGAGGCTTTCTGCTCCTGTAAAGATTTATAGCCTCGGAAACCGGGTACAGGGTGGTGATGAGTCAGAACCAACTCCACAACACACAGTCACCCCAGTCACCAAGAGCATGTTATCATTATTAAGTACCACTGAGTAGTCTGTTCCAACACACAGAGAACCTGTGTAGGGTTTTCTAGGAGCAGTTGGTGGATTTGAACTGCCTATGTTGTGGTTCACAGTCCAGTGGTGATTCTACAGCACCACACCAGGAGTCCATGCTAAGAGGATAGGCATCACTGTATAATCTATTAATTTTCTGAAGTCTCATCCAAAAAGATAAGTGGAGGGAACTATTTATTGCATAATTATTTGGTATAATTTGACCCCCCTTCAGGGAATTATATATAACAAAAGAATATGTCTGAGAACTATTCCACTCTCCTTTGTAAGTTATTCTTATCATCCATTGTTGTCTATCTGATCAGAGTTTCAGACACTATATACTTTAAGTTGAAAATATGTTCCATGTTATAATAAATAATCCATCTGTTCACCTATGTTTTTCCAGTACCCAGAATGATCCCTGACACACAATAGGTATTCACTAAATAGTTGTTTTATCATTGTTTTCAATGCATATTCTAAATGCAAAGTCCATGGGTTTTAATCCTTAAATTGACTGTTGCCTTTAGCAATTGCTTATCATATTAAGATTGTTTCCTGATCACTATGATCACAATAATGTGATGAAAGACTCTCATTTAGGATTCACTGTATATAAAGGAGTTAAAAAGGAAACATGTCCACAGTATCTGGAAAACAGTGAGTCCAAAATAAATGTTGACTATGATTAATGTTTTCTGATGAAGATCAAAGACCACAGCCTTCGGTATGCATTACATCTCAATGTAAAGAAAACAAAAATCCTCACCACTGGACCAATAAACAACATTCTGATCAGTGGAGAAAAGAATGAAGTTGTCAAGGATTTCATTCTTCTCGGATCAACTATCAACACTCGCGGAAGCAGCAGTCAAGAGATCAGACAACGTATTGCATTGGGCAAATCTGCTGCACAGGAACTTTTTAAAGTATTGAAGAGCAGAAATGTCAGCTTGAGGACTAAGGTGTG
>NW_006408588.1:2341145-2342326 GCF_000296735.1 Chrysochloris asiatica | reverse complement strand
AGTTAGAACACACTAGCTGCGCCTTGTTAACCTCATACAGGATCACTATGAGTCAGAACCAACTCAAGGTCACTTAACAAGAAATAGGAAGCTCCATAGGACAATCACTGAACTTAAAACCACAAATTCAACAGTTCAGGCCACCAGCAGCTCCATGCAAAAACATGAGGCTTTCTGCTCCCACAAAGATTTATAGCCTTGGTAACCCTAAACTAGAACTGATTCTATAGTACTTAACAACAGCAACAACATGGGCAAAATATTGCATGACACAAAAGTATCAAATGAAGATGGCAAAAATGCATAGTCATTGTACCAAAAAGAATTGGTCAACATTCAACATTTCAAGAGATCTCATATAATCAAGAACCAATTAATAAATCCAAGCTGCATTGAAAGCACCGATGGAAAAAAAAAAGACTCCTAGAAAAGATAAACTATAAATTCAGGTATTTCATCAAACAGAGGCAACACTGGAAGCACTCACTAATGTATGTCAAGAAATTTGGAAGACAGTTACCTGGCCAACTGACTAGAAGAACTCTAAATACATGCCCATTTCAAAAAAAAAAAAAAAGTTGACCAAAAAGAATGTGGAAATGATCATTAATATTAAATGTGAGTAAAATATCAATGATTATAATTCAAACTTATTTGCAGCAGGAAGTCTACAGGGAACTGCCAGAAATCTAAGCTAGATTCAGAAGAAAAACAGGAAACAAGGCCATGACATCATTGCTGATGTCAGTTAGACCATAAATGAAAGCAGAAAATACCACAAAGATGTTTTCCTGCATTTTATTTACTATGCAAAGGCATTTCACAGTGTTGATAACAAACTATGGATAAGCTAGCAAATAGTGGAAATTCCAGAACACTTAACTGTGCTCACGTGGAATCCTTTCCAAGAATCCTTGAAAAGAATAAAGGGTTTGAGATCAGGAAGGTGTGCATCAGCATTCTATCGGTCACCATTTTTATACCATCGCCTTGCTTAATAAATAATCTGAGACACTGGACTCTATGAAGGAGAACATGGCATCAGGATCGGAAAGTCTCATTAACGACAAATGATATGCAGATAACATGATCCTGCAAAGACTTGAAGTACTTACTGATGAAGATCAAATAATACAATGTTCAGTATCGAGTGTACCTCAGCATAAAACCAAATGGTGACC
>NW_006408588.1:2303370-2328850 GCF_000296735.1 Chrysochloris asiatica | reverse complement strand
TGTCCTGCTCCCTTAAAGATTTACAACCTCCAGAACCCTATACAGGGTCACTATGAGTAGGAACCGACTCCATGGCACACCACCACCACCATTATTAATTTGGAGTCCTTGTATGGTGCTATGGACCAAAGCATAGGACCACACGGTCAATCTGAAGCACAAGGTCAGTGGTTCAGACTCACCAGTGCTCCTTGGAAACCCTGTACTGGGTCACTGTGAGTCTGAACCTACTCAAAGGCACTTAAAAACAACACCAATTATAAATTGAGCATTGTAGTCTTACTGTTGCTTAACTGACCACATGTGTGTTCTGGAAATCAAACAAAAATATACCATCCTTTAACATCAAAACTTGATACACAATTTCTAGTTTTCCATGATAAATGGATCCACCTGAGAATATATGTAATGAATTAAGATAGGAAATCTTGTAAGTGAATTCCAGTTATTTGAGTCACAAATAACATTGTGTCTCAGTCTTCTAGAAGGCATCATCATGAAAAAAAGAAATACTTGGGATACTAAAATCTTGCACTTAACTACAAAATGGAATACAATGTACCCACATTCCTTCCCAGAAAATGTGATAATTGCTCAAAGCACTTTTATTTTTGTTTCCTGAAGAGGCTAAAAATCACCTCAGGATGTTTCTAACATAGTCTCAATAGTCAGCTTGTAAGATTTATTTGCTAGCTGTATCCAGCCTTATTTCTTCAAGTAGAAAATCTAGCAAATGTGATTTTTTTTTTCCTGTAGTTCTGCTTACTTAGAATTAAGTAGATTATTAACTCTGATTTGGTATGCATGAGCTGTTTTCTGAAATAAACTAATGCTTATAAAAGTATTTCCAAGATTTTAATCTGATTTTACTTCATTTTCTCTGATCTGCTCCCATTTACTTTATTCTTAAATAATACTTTATTGCAATTTTGGTGGACGTGTACTCAGCAAACGAGGACCTGGTTTATTTTTATGAGTATCAGCTGACCAATTTCTGATGTTAAAATGTTTGTTTGCTGACTCTCTGAATTCTGTTCTTTACTCTTGGATGATCAATCACAGTGATAAGCAGAGGTTTTGTCATCACTCTGGAGAATTTTGTGCAATCAATTAAACAAGACCAGGAATAGCATTGTGTACTATAGTGTGTTTGTTTTCTTTTTAAAATCAGTGTGAATCATCTGCTCCTATAATATGACTGTGTCCTTTACCATTAATATTGAAAGCTGGTAATAGCAATGACTAACGTCTTGATTTTAAATTTAAGTTAGAAAGATGACATTTGCAAGTTCAATATTGCTTGAAGATAGTTCGATTTTGTTTAGCTTATTTCTAAATTGCTAAAATATAGACATAGAATATGTTAACATTACTTCAATATTCATTCAATAAGTGAAATATCTTTTCAAATGTATCTGGCAACAGATTACACCACCATACATATACATACACATACATTCCCTGCCGTCCTGGTGTGGCACTCTAGCATAAGCTCTGGACTGTTAACCGCAAGATCAGTAGTTCAAACACACCAATTGCTACTTAAAAACCCTGTACAAAGTCACTGTGAGTCAAAGGCACTTAACAACAACGTATAATTTCCATACTTATCGAAGATCATTTCACTGCATTAGACATGCCCCTTCTATTATATTTACTTGCTTTTTTTTTTTTTTTTTTTTCGTTTTATTGTGAATTATATGATAGTTTACATGAGAGAAAATGACGTTGAAGAATCCCAGACTAATTAACTCGTGTGATTAAAAATGTAATATGTGGTTTCCTGAATTTTTTTTTTTTTTTTTTTTGAATAGTAGAGAGACATTCCTGAAGGTGGAAGTACATTGCTGATTTGTTCACAGTCTGTAATATCTTATGTGATTCTCCTTAAGTGACCTGAACTTTGAAAATGCATCCAAAATGTAAAAGATTCTCAAATCAATCTGAACTCCCCAACCAATTCACTTCAACCCAAAGTGGTTCATACAATTTTAATATAAACAGTTTAACTCAATTAGTCCTTATGTAAAAATCAGAATCGTTAGGAAGGAAATTTTTTAAGTGAGGCTTCTGTGGTTATTTGTCTTTCTTTGTTTTTAAATCATGTGTCATATATGCATGCTATGCTTCTATCTTCTGCCCCCTTCCATTTTTTCTGTAAATTATTTCTGAGTTTAAAGTGCTTATACCTATTAAATGCCATGTGTCTGTCTTCTGCATTATAATAAAGTACATTCATGACTTCTGAAATTCTCTGGCAGCTCTCTCTGTGTTCATTGTCTTCCAATCAGCATCTGCAAATGTAACCACTTAAATGTGATCCCACTGTCTAAATCAGTTATTCAGATAAAAGGCAGCCAAGATCTAAGTTTTGCTCCATGTGGGACCCTCTTAATACTTCCCGCAGGAGTGGACATGGTTCCTCTTACCAGGAGTGTCTGTTTTTTGTTTCTTTCACTCATTCTTTATCTACTCCCATGTCTCCTCCTGGATTCTTGCAAGCCTCTGTCTTAAGCAGGAACCAATTATGCTGAATTTAACCAAAGGCGTTTTGATATTCAAACAGTCATAACATATGTACTGTCATTCTCAACACTTGAGACTGGAAAGGATGTTAAATAGGCAGATAAGTTTTTTAAAGTTTAACATATCATTTATGTTTTATCCCTGGGGTAGAAAAATTACTATTTTGCCAGTTTTTCAAGGTACTCTTTAAATATTTGAGTACTAAGTTAACACACATATATTATGTTGTTGTTGTTAGGTGCCATCGTGTTGATACTGACTCACAGCAACCCTATGCATAACAGAGCAAAACACTGCCCTGCCCTGGGCCGACCACACAATTGTTGTCATGCTTGAGCCCATTGATGCTTCCACTTTGCCAATCCATCTCTCCAGAGGTCTTCCTCTTTTTCTCTGACCCTCCCTCCACCTTACCAAACATGATATCCTTCTCTAGCAACTGCTCCCTCCTGACAATATGTCCAAAGTATGGGAGGTGAAGTTTGACCATCCTGGCCTCCAAGGAGCACACTAGCTGCACTTCTTCAACACAGATCTGTTGGTTCTTTTGGTTCAATATTCTCCTCCAACACCATAATTCAAATGCATCAGTTCTTCTCTGGTCTTCCTTATTCACTGTCCAGCTTTCACATGCATATGACGTTATTGAAAATAACAAGGCTTGGGTCAGGCACACCTTAGTCCTCAAGCTAACATCTTTGATCTTCAACACTTTAAAAGGTCTTGTGCAGCAGATTTGCCTAGTGCAATATGTAGTTTGATGTCTTGGTTGCTGCTTCCATGAGTGTTAATAGTTGATCCAAGAAGAACGAAGTCCTTGACAACTTCAATCTTTTCTCCACATAAGAATGTTGTTTATTGGTCCAGTGATGAGGATTTTTGTTTTCTTTACATTGAGATGTAATCCATACTGAAGGCTGTGTGCTTTGATCTTCATCAGTAAATGTTTTAAGTCCTCTTCACTTTCAGCAAGCAAGGTTGCATCATCTGTATATCGCAGGTTAATGAGTCTTCCTCCAATCCTGATGCCACGTTTTTCTTCTTATAACCTAGCTTCTCGGTTATTTGCTCAACATACAGAATGAATAAGTATGGTAAAAGAATATAACCCTGTCACACACCTTTCTTAATACACACACACAGAGACACACACACATATATAAACATAATCATACTGCATGTTACTCAAGAAAATTCAGTGGATATCTTGCATGATTGATTATCTAAGAATCACCTTTAAGCCAATAGAATATTCTATTTGTCCATTTTCTGTCCAAGTGAAATATTAAGAGTATGCAAGCAAAATTTCAACAAAACAAAATAAGTGAACAAATAAAACAAACTCTAATGCAAGTTGTCAGGGTCACAGAAATAACCTGGTTTACTTGTTGCTTAGAGATAAACTTAAGTTTTAAGTTAATAGAGGCTTTTAGAAGCTCTGTTTATTAGGTTCATTCCATTATAACATCATTTTTCTGTTGTCTATGATATCATACATAGAGTTCATTTCATTCTTAAGTGAGTTTATAACCCTTTCTTTGGTATCAGTATGTTATAAAAAATTTAATTCAGAAAACAAGAGGGTGTCAAGATAATATGTTCAATATTCAATATTCTCCTCTATTAAGTAACATGGGTGGTGGTCATCAAGTTACAGGTACATATAAATTTGTTTTATGTCATTTTGATTTACACCCTGACAGTATTTCCAGGAAGGTCATACCAGCTCCATTTTGTTTCTCAGATATGAAAATTGAGTGGTTTTGAAAGTCTGCCATTGGGCCAGTTCTGACTCAATAGTACATAGGGTTTCCAAGGTGGATTTGAATCATCAACCTGGCAGTTCTCACTGGTCTTGTGGTCCAATGCTTTTACTATAGCATGACTCTAAGACTTTCAGTAAATTTTAAAAAGTTACAGAGGTCAAATATTGGAGTTAGGGTTCAAACTGAAAACTATGTACTTTCTAGAACAGCATGCGTGCAAAGATACACACTAAAGAATTTTACTTCAAAGCAAAAAAGTCATATCCATGAACCTCAGATTAAGAACCTCCTAATAACAGCATTGCAAATTAAAGAGAAAGCAAAAGGAGTCCTTTGTAGCTCTCCTGGATTGACTACCACATTTCATTTTGAAATGGAAAGAAGCAGAAAGTTTATCACATAGGAATTTACCATTGTTTCGATAAAGATGATGTTAACAAACTTTCTCAAGCTACATGACAAATATTTTTTATTGTGAAGACCATAGTAAGATCAAATCTTCTGCACAAGACACTCTTTAAAAGTGTTTAAGAGCAAATAGGTCAAGGAGCTCTGGTAGCGTAGTGGTTATGAATCGGGCTGCGAACCTTAAGGTCAGCGGTTCGAAACTACCAGCCGCTCTGCGGGAGAAAGATGAGGCTTTCTACTCCCGTAAGGATTTACACCCTCAGAAACCCTGTACAGGGTCGCTATGGGTCGGAACCGACTCCACAGCACTTAACAACAACAACAACAAGAGCAAATAGGTCAGTTTGAGGACTAAGGTGTACCTGACCCGAGTCATGGGATTTTTTTAATAGCCTCATATGCATGTGGAAAATTGAATGAATATAGAAGACCATAGAAAAAAATCGATGCATTAGAGTTAAAATGTTGAAAGAGAATATTGAAAGTACCATGGACTGCCAGAAGAACAAATATGTGTTGGAAGAAGTATAGCCAGAATGCTCCTTAGAAACCAGGATGACCAGATCTCATACTTTGGACACATTATCAGGAAGAAATAGCCCCTGGATTGCAATGTCATTCTTGGAAAAGTGGAGGGTCACCAAAAATGAGGAAAACCCTCAGTGAGATGGATTGGCACAGTAGCAGCAACAGTGAGCTCAAGCGTAACAAAGATTGTAAGGAAGACACAGCAAGCGGCAGCATTATGCACTGTTGTGTAGTGGGTCACTGTAAGTCGGTAGTGACTTAACAGGACCTAACAACAACAAGATCACTGCCACAAATAGTCAGCTCTATCCTTCAAGGGAAAAGGAGGCAATGACAAATGAATTTATTGTTGTTAAGTGTCATCCAGTCACCTCTGATTCATAGCCACCTTGTACATGGTTTCCAAGGAGCAGCTGGTGGGTTTGAACTGCCAACCTTTTGGTTAGCAGTCCATTGCTTATCCTATAGCACCATACCAGGAATCCAGTAAATGAGTATGGCCAAATTTGCTCCACAGAAATCTTCCACTGGTTAGGGTTTGTAATCAGGATACTAGAGGGGGTGCAGATGGGAAGACATGACTTTAGGTATACCCTAACGAGCTCTGGTAGCATAGTGGATTGTGAGCTGGACTGCTAACTACAAGGTCAATAGTTCAAATCTATCAGTCACTATGCACGAGAAAGAGGAATCTCTCCGTGCCCATCAAGATTTATAGTCTTGGAAACTCTATACAGGATGGCTATGTGTTGGAACCAACTCGCTGGCACACAACCCCCACCATTCTCTGGTACAGTCTTTAAATCATTAGTATGTTCACCAAGAATAAGCTTCTTAAGGAAGAAGATGGATCTAATCTGGATATGAAGGGATGTATCAAGGCCATTAGTGGCTATATGTGAGGTAAGGGGGATGGTAAATTTGCTGAATATTCAACTTCGCATGTACTAAAAACAAGATAACATTTAGCGTGAACTGTGGGTACTGACAAGTTCTAGCAGAAACTAGTTACACAGTTGTAAACTCATTATTAGATTGTTGGAATAAGATTAGATTAGATTGTCGTGGTATTCTAGTAAAGAATTGCACATGGAGATGTGGAAAGTTTAGTAAAAATATAAGAGATATGACTATGAAATGGTGTTTGAGAGCAGGACTTTAAAATGGTCAAAATACGTCTTGGAGGGAAAAAAAAAAAAAAGTTGATTTAGGCCCACCGACATAAAACAGCAAATTAAATGCAATAACAAAATAATAGAATTTAACATAGGCAACGTTATTATATAAATGAGGTGTACGTGTTGAGTAAGTCATTTTGAATGAAGCGCTTTAAAAAACATGTTTGTTTTATTTTTTTATTTTTTAAAATATAGCCCAATGCTAAAGTTCTAGAAGGTTGGGAAAGTGTAAGACAAATGGGACTGTTATTGCATGACATTTACACATGACAGAAGTTTGAAAAACTGACAGTGCTTTACTGCAGAGCAGCAATCTTTTAATGCTTCACATCCTCTTATCTTGAAATTGATGTGACTTTCTGGTTTTTCACTCAGTCAGGTCTCTGTGTCATCATATACTAGCAACCATCTTATAGATTTCTCAGACTTGGTCATAATCAAAGTTTGAGTATTGGCAAGACAGCTTCTATATTACATGGGGGGGCGCCTAATGCTGGAGTGCTGGTGTGGTGCTGTGGCTTAATGCACTGTACTGCAAAGTCGGTTTGAACTGCAAAGTCAGTTGTTCAAGCTCACCACTCACTCTTCAGAAATCCTATACAGGGTCATTATGGGTCAGAACCAACTCGATAGCACTTAACAACAACAAAAGCAAAGCAGGAAAGAACCATATTCCTGAAATCTGCCTGTTCTTACATCTATAGATACAGAAACCATGGAGAATTATTTTTTATGATAATTAGATTAATGACAACACACAGATGGTTCCAGTTTACCTTAAAAAAGTCTGCATTATAATATTGAAGCTAGAACAGAATTGAATGCACAAGATGATAAAGAAATAACACTACACTTCAGATAACTGAGCTGCACACTTTGTACCCAGTCCCATTCCTCCAGCCCCCTGTGGATTTCTTAGATGGCCTTCCTCCTCTTTGAAGTCAGTGGGGGCTCTGAGCTTAGGAGAGTCACCCAGAGTACAGAGGTGCATAAGGACAAGGTTATTTGACTTTATGGCCTCACAAGAATCATGGGGTGGAAGAATTAGTAAGAAGAAAGGAAAACCGAAAAAAAAAAAAACAACCCTAAGCTCGGCCCAAATGCAAAGCAAGCATTTTTCTTTCTTCCTTTTTCTTTTCTCTTTTATCAAAGTTCAATATTGTTTTCTTTACTTTTTTTTTATTATTATTATTATAATTTTGAGTTTTTACCTTTGCCCTTCCTGTTTCCAACAGGGGTTGGAAGTACTTAAAAAAAAAAAAAAAAAACTTCAGAAAGTATGTTCTGTTGATATTTCTAACAGAGACTGGAGCAGAAAGTATGACTTCTGAACTACAACCTCTTTGATGCACTATCACTAAAGCTGGGAGTGCAAAGCCCAAATGTACCAGGCTTGCATTAGCTCTCAAGGGACAGATCAAGGAAGCATTGATGGGGATTTCAAAAGATGAATAACCAAGCCGACTTCTTCAGAGTGCATTACCACAAAAAAATTAGTAGGGTGCTTTTCTCAAAGCAGAGGTATTTAATCTCTGCATTTAGTCATATATGATTTTCAACATGCATCACTTATTAAAATATTTTGAAATCTGTAAGAAAAATATTTTCAAAAACCCTTCCCATACTGGCCCATCTCTACATTTTAATAAGCAGCTAGTATTTATTAAACATGCTATTACTTACTAAAATAAAATAGAATTCCAATTGGAGACACTTAATGTATTATTACTTTGGCAAATTGGTATCAACTTCTCTTATATTTACCAATTGATGAGTAAGAAATTTAATTATCGTACATCTTCTTTTTTAATCTTTTTTGACTTTCCTGGACCTACATTAATTCACCTGGTAACTCTTTGATCACATACATTTTCCTAGGGCTCCAGAGTTTTAGAATATATCTAGTACATATTGCATTAATAGATGGATTTTGACAGTAACCAACTTAATTTATTTCAATTCAATGAATGTTAATTGAACACTGTCCACAAGTAAGATTCTATGCTAAACATTGTAGGGAATTGAGACGAAGACTCCAGGGTTCCCCCTTCTCTGATTTTCCCAGGACTGAGGGGGGCTCCTGGGTATGGGATTTTAGTAGTAAACTCAGGTCCAGGTCAAATCAGTAAGGGTTTTAAAGTATAATTGACGTCAGTTCTTAACAAACCTACCTCAATGGACAGGGGCAATGTATAAAGAAATAATATAGACCAAAAATCATCTTTTATAAAATGCTCAGCAATATAATTAGGTATATACTCTTGCTGTTGAGTCAGTTCTGAAGCAAAGTGACCTTATGAAGGAGTTCCAAGAAAAGCTGGGGGTTTTGAACTGTGGACCTTGTGGTTACCAATACAGTGCTTGATGGTACTGCTATGAACTATACAGGGCTTCATGGTACTGCTATGAACTATACAGGGCTTGCAGTCCTGGTGTGGCACTGTGGGTTAATCCACCAGATGGCAAAGCCGTTTGTTTGAACTGCAAGGTCAGTGGTTCAAGCATGCCAGCTGCTCCTCGGAACCCTATACAGGGTCACTATGGGTCAGAACTGACTCCATGACACTTAGCAACAACAACATACAGGGATTGAATCATTCAACATTTCCATAATAAAAAGAACAAAAATACTATATGCATGTAAGAATACTTAAACTTAGAAAGGTTAAGGAACTGTCCAAGGCCATAAAGTAATTAGTGGTAGCCAGGATTTTAATTTGTTATATCACTATAACTTCCAAGTTCTTAACCCTAATGATACCTCCCCTCCCTACAGTAGCACTTTACTTTGGCATTACAGTAATTATTACTCAATTTAATTAGAGCCTATGAACAGCATAATCTCCCTCATATAATTAACACAGTAAGCTAGTTACAGGCTCAGACCAAGTTTCCTAATTTGCGTATGATATCCTTTCAAGTATCTCTAAAAACATAATTTCCCATGCCTAGTGTAAGGCTGGATTCCTAGTGTGGCACTGTAGATCAGCACTAGACTGAATCACAAAGATTGTGGTTCAAGCCTACAAGCTTCTCCTTGGAAACCCTATACAGTGTCACTATCAGTTGGAACTGACTTGATAACACTTAACAAATTAACAAGCATAATGTCATCCTATATCCAAGCTACTATGTATTTTAGACATGATAAACAATATCATGTTGAGAGGATAAAAGGAATTTTAGCAATAATCTTTTTTTTTTTTTTTCCTGGAAAGATTTCTTGGCTTTTTAGCTCCATCCTTAATAGTCCATGTCCCAATAGCTTGTTCTTTCATACTGTTGAACAGTATTTCATTATATGACTATACTACCATTTGCTAACTTATCATCCTACTGATTGTTGTTGTTGTTATGTGCCGTCGAGTCTGTTCCTACTGATAGTTCCCATTAAAAAGCTAAAAACAGCACAGGTGTCTAAGTGAACGTCTACAGAGAACATCATCAGCCTTCCATTCAACAATTAAAACAGGTTGTTTCATCTCAATGATTGCAATCCCCTCCATTCAATTATTATTATCCCACTTCCTCACTGTGGTTCTCATTTCCAACCCACCGTCCGTCCCATTCCTTCTCAACTTAATCTTAGGTGAATGTTGTTTTTGGATCTTGAGTGATTGACAATTCCATGGTAAGCATTCAAGAAGCTCTGGTAGCGTAGTGGTTACGAATCAGTCTGCGAATCTTAAGGTCAGCAGTTCGAAACTACCAGCTGTTCTGTGGGAGAAGATGAGGCTTTCTGCTCCCATAAAGACTTATAGCCTCGGAAACCCTGTACAGGGTCACTATGAGTTGAAACCGACTCGACGGCACATAACAACAACATACCTCACTAGTGTTTTTGCCCCTTGGTGCTACGGGTTAAAGCTTTTGAACCGCAAAGTGGGCGGCGATTCAAGCTTATCAGCTGCTCCTCGGAATCCTATACAGGGTAGCTATGGGTCGGAATCCACTCCACAGCACTTAAGAACAACAAATATATCTATCTTAATGGAGTTCTGGTGTGGCGCTGTAAGTTAATGCCCTGGGCTGCATGGTCAGTTTGAAGTTCAAGGTGAGTGGTTCAAGCTCACCAATCACATCTTGGAACCCCTATACAGGGTCTCTATGAGTCAGACCCGACTTGACAACACATAATACCCTATCTACCGCTTGTTTGAAAATTGGGCCAAGATACTGAGTTCTGGTCCAGAAATGAAGTGTGGCAGAGAGTTTCTCCAATCTCTTTCTGTCCAGTAAACCGGTCTTTTTGATGAGTTTGAGTTATGTTCCTCATTTTGTCCAACTCTATCTGGGATCTTCTAATGAATACTCACAATCTTGGTGTTTATAATCTAGCAGGAAAAGAAGCTGTTTAATTGTATTTATTTATTTATGTTTCACTTGGTATCCCTACAGAGAGTATGCTACATTTGAATAAAGAAAAAGTTTTAACTCTGTTTGAAGCAGATTAACAAGGTTTAGAACTCCATCTACACAGTGATCCTTCGTGTCCAAGAATTGGGGTATAGAATCACTATAATTCTGACCAGCATGGCTTTAGAATCATTGCTATCGATGCCAAATCTAGTGCATCTGTATTTATTACTAAAGGAAGATCTCACACAGTTATACTAAGAAAGATCTGAGACTTGATTTGACCCTCAAAGCAGTTGTAACATTTCATTAATTCCTCTTGGGAAAAATAATTCATTTTATTTTTATGGTCAGTAAGTAAGACTTGTTAAGGTAATCAGGCCATTTGTATGGAGAAATAGTGATAGATATGAATAGATCTAAATGGTCTGAGAGCATAGAAGCCTTGGATGTCCCATCATGCCTTGTGGATTTCTTATCATGCATTCTAAAGAAATGGTGCTGCTGCTGTTGTTAAGTTTCATCAAGTTAATTCCAACTCATACTGACTACATATAGGGTTTATGAGAGTACCTGGTGGGGTTTGAACCACTGATCTTGTAGTTTGCAGTTCAGTGTTTATCCTAGAGCACTATACCAAGAGCGCTCTGAGTAGCTAGCTAAAGAACAAAGTAAACCAAGTAGAAGAGGCTGAATGAATTCTCAAAATAGGTGCAATGCATGCAGAAGTTTGCCTCTTCAGGGATGTGTATGACCACTATACTAAAATATGTGACATTGATAAGACCTGTAGGCTGAGAAAGAAATCGAGATTTCAGTCAAGTTTATTTTATTACTTTTAGAATTGTATGTTTTTACCGAACTACAATAAGAACTTAAATACAGTAAAATTAAATGAGAATCTACTAACCATATACAAAGATAAAATTAATTAAGTGGTATGGTATCTTGGTAATGGTTTCAGGCTTCCATGAGTTGCCAGAAGTAGCTATTTAAGTAAACACCAATGCATTGTGATTTGTGTATCATGATTTTTGTTATTACCTGGTGTCAAGTATTACCTGGTGATTCAAAGTGATCACTCAACAAAACAAAACACTGCCTGATCATATTCCATTTCCAGGGCTCATTAAGCATCAGGCCATTGTAATTCATAGGATTTTCTTTGATTTTCAGAAGTAAATTGCCAGGACTTTATTTGTTAGTCTTAGTCTGGACGTTCTGCTGAAACCTGTTCAACACTGTAGCAATACCCAAGTACTGGCATTTGGCAGACAGATTATGGCTGTGTGTAAGGTGCATTGGCTAACATAAGGAAGGTGCAAATTCTACCAGAGCTTCTGTTATGTGTGATCATCCTCTTATTTATGTAATCAATTTCACATTGTTGTTACTGTTGTTAAGTGCCATCACTTCAGTTCCACCTCACAGGTTTGAGGTGTGGCTGATAATTTGAATTGCCAAACTTTTGCGTCAAACTGACCTTGCTATCCAGGGCTTCTTTATCCCACCACACCACACCACGACTCCTCTAAAAAGAGTTCCCTGTGTGCCATCCAGTTTCCCACTTACGCTTCTGGTCATTTTGCAATCCCAGCCTTCAGAATAGGTTACACAGAGGTTTTTAGGATTTCATTAATTGTTGCATATTGAGCTCTATTCCTTAGCATTAAAAAATAAAATTAAGTACAGGAATATTTAAAGGAATTTACCCTGATATATTAACACATGGGTTTTGTAATTGTCGGTTTGAGACTTTAGTCAACAAGAGTCAATCTTGCAATTTCTTTTTTTTGTCTAAGGTGTTAAGTAATCTATACTTATAATTTTCAGCGGAATTCAAATATTGTTGTTGTTGTTGTTAAGTGCCGTCGAGTCGGTTCCGACCCACAGCAGCCCTGTACAGGGTTTCCAAGGCTGTAAATCTTTACGGGAGCAGAAAGCCTCATCTTTCTCCCGCGGAGCGGCTGGTAGTCTTGAACTGCTGACATTAAAGTTTGCGGCCCGATTCATAATCAATTCAAATATACTTATATGTAAAAATGAATAAGAGATTGTCATGTTATTTTTTCACTAAGTATTTGGCACAAATTATGATTAATGAGGTAAGTTAAAAAGACAAGATAACACAACTATATAAACACAGTTTAAAATGTTTGACAAGTATATTTAAATGAGTTTGCAAATAGAATATTTGCTAAGGGCATTTAAAATTAATTGTTGCTATTGGGTTTACCAAGAGAAATTGCAAGTAAAATAAAAATCAGAAAATACTAGGTTTTAGAATATGTAATTTTAATAATTTAATCTAAAAGTTTAAAATTAAACAGTTTCTGAATAACTTTTTTTCTTCCTTATCCAAAAAAACCCCTGAGAACATCAAAACCCATTCCAGCATTAGGGAGATAAAATTAACTCACTGTAAAGGAAAATGCTTCCTTGGTGGCTAAAAATTATTGGTCAATTTAATGAAATGCAATGGTAATTAAACAATAGCCAAATACTGTCTGGGATTAAAAACACTCCATGAAGAATAATACAGGGTTAAATTTTTGCAAGACCTCGATGTCTTTATATGTGTGTTTCTTATTCTGTGGACAAGTAGCAAATAGAATTATGAGAGGGATCCAGGATGAATACCATGTGGCACTGTGGGATAATGCCCTGGACTGCATGGTCAATTTGAACCACAATTTAGCGGTTCAAATTCACCAGCTGCTCCTCAGAAACCCTATACATGGTTGCTATGAATCGGAACCAACTCGATGGCACTTAACAACTGTTATTTGGAAGCAGTTTCCAACAAGGCTTAGCTGGGCACTATTCATATCCTGTTCACATCCTGCATTAACAAATTCCATTATGTCTTTCATAATTCTCATGGCACCACTAAAAACAAAAGATTGAGATATTTCACACTGTAATTAACAAGTGGATGATGACTGTAGCCTTAGTTTCACTTGATTGAAAAGTTATGGCATTTGAAATTGAAAATAAATGTGGGTCATATAGTTCGCATTGCATTAGCATTCAGGCCCAGTAGAAGAATGAAGGACTGGTGTCTGCCTGCTTATCTTGCAATCTTCAATGACTTCCTAAAGTCTGCCAGGAGAGCAGTTGACTCATGATGTTCTGAAAAACTGAACAATTGCCTATCCCCTTGGGGAATGATGATAAAGGAGATACTGCAGACAAATTTTATTAAATAGCTATGTAAACTACATAGCCTAATACAATTTGACAATCAAATTTGAAAGCCATTTTCTTCCTAAATAGTTTGGACACCTCTGGAGGCAAACAAATCCTATGTAGTTTCAACTACCACAGAGGTAAAAGTATTCATTTGCAAGAACTACATCAAGACAACTGTTGGAAGAGTTTCTTGAAAATGAAACACTTGCAGTCAGTTGACATTGCAGAGGGTTGGGTTGAGCAAACTGTATCAAGAGAGAAGTGTTTGCTGACAGTTTGACAAAAGTACTTGTTGCTTTTGCTTTGCCAAAGGAGGAGTCAGGCGTTACACACCACTACCTCTGATGAGACCTTGGGGTATTGCCTGCTATCCATTCACAGCTTTCAAGGTGATGAATGAGGTCTTAGCAGATGTCTTGCAGAGAGGGTTACAGAAGAAGAGATTCCTCATATGTCTGCCCTTTTACCCTCAGATTGGGTGAGGCAGCTGATTAGAGCAAGAATGGTCTGGGCAGTTTAATGAAATCCATCTGTTTTGATAGCTAAAAAATACTAAAAGGAGGGCTTTGAACTGGCTCATTCTGGTTCAACCCCTGATGAGGGGTTGCTTTTCCACTTCAGATATACTGAATCAGAATCTACAATTTAACAAGAAGACTTGGAGATCTTGTTAATGTAAATTGTAATACAGTTTTTTTACCAGAGAGGAAATGCACATTCTCAGCAAGAGGTCAAACCAGAATGAATCAGATCAAAGCCCTGAGGGGAATGATGGGTGAGGGAAAGATCTTTATAAGTTCTGGGGAAGCAATAGCAGCTTAATGTTTTAAAATCATGCACACACACACATACAAATCAGATATTCACATACACACACCAGAGCAATATATTTGCTTCCTTTACTAAAGATATAATCTCCCTTGTCCATAATCCTAGACTGATAGAGATACTGCTGAAGCTATAGGACACATAGATCCTTGACTGTGTAGTTTGACAACAATTGTTGTTTGTTGTTAAGTACCGTGGAGTCTATTGATGTCAAAAAGGAAGTATGGTAGCATAGTGGTTATGAATCAGACTGTTAACCTCAAGGTTGGCAGTTTGAAACTACCAGCCGTTCTGAGGGAGAAAGATGAGGTTCTCTACTCTCATAAAGATTTGCAGCCTCAGAAACCCTGTACAGGGTCACTATGAGTCAGAACCCTGTATGAGGACCCTTTTTTTTGCTTCAGCTACCTCTGAGAACCCTGTATGAGGACCGCTGTGAAGATGCTCTGAGGAAGGCAGCAAGCAGCAAGAATTCAGAGTTGCATGCTATCATACATTTCACGTATGTTGAACATAGAGAGGTCTGACCAAGTGTGGCTCTTAGACCACTTAAACTGTTAGTGCTGCTAAACGGCGCAAGGCATTTTAAAAGGAAAGATTATTTATTGAAAATACCTGAACTATATGAAGGCATGTGACTCTGTATTCCTGCTGTCTGCTGCCTTGCTCACAACATCTTCACACTGGTCCTCATACAGCATTCTCAGAGGTCATTTTTATACATATCTAAAACTTAATAGATTTAAAGTATCGATAATGATGTACATATCAATCTACTAAAAATAAAATGAAAAAAGATATACTAGTGAAATAAAAATAATTTTAGTCAGTATTTTCATACTAAAACTTGAGTGTGAATAAATTTACAACATTTTTTTAAACCAATAACACACCATTGTAGTGAAGCAACCAAAATTTACACAGAAAAATCTGAAAGGTGTTATGTATTTTAAGGAATCCTGGTGTAGCACTATAGGTTAAGCGCTGAGCCTAACTCCAAGGTTAGTTTGAAATGCAAGGTCTTACTGTGCTAGCTTGCATGTTGCTGTGATTCTGGAAGTTATGACACTGGTATTTTAAATAGCAACAGGGTCATCCATGGTGGACATATTTCAGATGAGATTCCATCCTAAAACAGACTAAGAAGAAGTAGAGACTGACTATTTGTTAATATTTATTCACTGAAAATCTTGTGAATAGACATGGATCACTGTCAGATAGCAACAGAATCTTGAATATTCAACGATGAAGAACACCAGAATATTGTCAGATATAGTGGCTGAAAATGAGCCCCTCAGGTTGGAAGGCACTCAAAATATGACTAGGGAAAAGCTGCCTCCTCAAAGTAGAGTTAACCTTGATGACATGAATGGAGTAATGTTCTGGGTACCTTCATTTGCTGATGAGGAACAACTCAAAATGAGGAAAAACAGCTATAAACATTCATTAATAATCAGTACATAGGATGTTTGACACATGAATCCAGGAAAATTATTAGTTACCAAAATGAAATGGAACATATAAACATCAATATACTAAGCATCAGTGAGCTGAAATGGACTGGTATTGTCTATTTTGAATCTTACAATCACATGGATTACTATGCCAGGAAATACAAACTGAAGGGAAATGGTGATACATTCATCATCAAAATTAACTTTCAAGATCATGCAGTACAACACTGTTTGTGTTAGGATGTTATCTATACCCCTACAAGGAAGATAAGTTAATACAAATATTATCCAAATTCATGCACCAACAACCACTAAAGTCAGTGATGATTAAATTAAAGAATTCCACCAACTTCTTAAGTCTGAAATTGAATAAACATGCAATAAAGATATACTGATCATTACTGGCAATTGGCATACAAAGGTTGGAAACAAAGAGGAAAGATCGGTTGATGGAAAAGATGGCCTTACTAATAGAAATTATGCTGGAGATCACACAATAGAATTTGCAAGACCAAAGATTTCTTCATTGCAAATGCCTGTTTTAAACATCATTAAAAGACAACTATACACATGTGCCTGACCCAAGGGAATGAACAAAAATCAAAATGACTACATCTGTGGAAAGAGATGATGGAAAAACTCCTTATCAGACAAAACAAGGCCAAGGACAGACTTGCATAAAAGAAATTCAATTTATTTTATGCAAGTACAGGCTGAAGAAAATTAAAACAAATCCATGTGAGCCAAAATATGACTAAATACATATTCCACCTGTATTGAGAGACCATCTCAAGTATAGATTTGATGAGAAAGGGACTAATGATGAAAGATCAGAAGAGTTGTAGGATGACATCAAGATCATCATACAGGCAGAAAGCAAAACGTCATTAAGAAGACAACAAAGAAGACCAAAATGGGTATCAGATGAGACTCTGAAACTTGATTTACAGAATAGAGATGCTAAAGAAAATGGAAGAAATGAGGAGGTAAAATAGCTGATAAGACAATTCCAAAGAGCAGTTCACGTTGGCAAAGTCAAGTATTTTAATGAAATGTGAAAAGACCTTACGTTAGAACAACAAAATGGAAAAACTTGCTCAGCATTTCTCAAGCTGAGGGAACTGAAGAAAAAATTCAAGCTTCAACTTGAAATACTGAAGGATTCCATGGGGAAAATATTAAATGACCCAGAATTCATGAAAAGATGATAGGAATGAACTGTCACTGTACCAAAAAAAATTTGACCTATTTCAACTATTTCAAGATGTAACATATGAGCAAGAGCCAATAATACTGAAGAAGTCCAGGATGTACTTAACCCCTTTGCAAAGAAAAATACTGCAGGGATGGAAGAAATACAAATGGAAATATTTCAGCAAACTGTTGAGGCCTTGGAGGCACTCACTCATCTAGGCCAAGAAATATAGAAGACTTACATGGTCAACTGATTGGAAGAAATCCGTATCTGTGCCCATTCTAAAGACAGGTGACCCAATTGAATGTGGAAATCTTTGGACAATATCATTCATACTGGATTCAAGTAAAACTGGATAAATATAAATTCAAAAATGCTATACATTGACAGGGAAATGCCACAGATCTAGCCAGATTCAGATGAAGACAGGGAATGCCTAATATCACTGTTGATATGCCAAATGGATCTTGATTGAAAGCAGAGAATACCAGAAAGATATTTACCTGTACTTCATTGACTACACAAAGGATTGTGTGGATCATGGCAACATATAGATGACATTGTGAAGAATGAGTACCACAGAAAACTTAATTGTGCTCATGAAAAACCTGCACATAGACCAAAAGGCAGTTGTTCCAGCAGAACAAGGGAACTCTGAATGGTTTGAAATTAGGAAAGGTGTGCACCAGGGTTGTCTTCTTTGCCATACTTATTAAATCTGTATTCTAAGCATATAATTTGATATGCTAGATCTGCTGCCTCGAGTTTACCTGATATGACTTTTGGGACCATGCAAATAAGGTATAGTGGAGTCTCGGGCTGGAATTGGTTAATTTTGCCACACAGCTAGGTTTAAAAGGCACCATCTCAGAAGCAGAGAAGGAAGATACCAGGACCATCATGAAGGAAGAGCTTGAGTTAAGTGTGAGATATCTACCTAGAGAAACAGTGATGGCAGAGGCTTGCCATGAAGAGCAAGAGCAGCTTTGGGTTCTAAACCCATTGACTGACTATAGTTGAGTGCATATGGGCAGCAGACTAGCTTGAAGACTATGTTCGACTGGGTAGAGAGCCTTGTATCACTTATTCCAGCATGGCAGAGGCCAAAGGACTATATAGCTGAGAGGCAGAAAACAAGAGTGAGGAGTGCCGGAAATATGACAGACAAGAGGTGTTCCTGACTAGAGCACTGCTGAGTCTTGAACTTTTTGATCCTGAATTGTACCCTGTTGCCTTTTCAATAAGCCCCATAATCATCACTATGATTATATCTTCTGTGTGGCCATTGCAATGAATTGTTGAACCCAGAGTTGAAATAGAGAGTGATATTTGTTAGATGGTTTTCTCAGAATACGGTAAAGCATGTTGCATGGTGAAAGCATATCTCACCTCTACCTCATAGTAGCTGGCCTCGGACTGATTTTGAGTTTGATTCTCTTTCCTCCTTGTGAAGTCAAGGGAAGTCATATATGGCTCCAACATGGTTTTTGCACTAGATTATAGGAAGAAGAAAGGAGCTCTGGTAGCGTAATGGGATGAGCCGGGCTGCTAACTTCAAGGTTCACCAGTTTGAAACTACCAGCCATTCTGCTGGAGAAAGATGAAGCTGTCTGCTCCCATAAAGATTTATAGCCTGGGAAACCCTGTGCATGGTGGATATGAATTGGAACTGACATCAGAGCACACCACCATCACCACCACATATGAAGAAGAACATAGAATCAGGATTGGAGGAAGACTCATTAATAACCTGCGATATACAGTTGATCCAACCTTACTTAATGAAAGCAAAGAGGGCAAAAAATACTTAATGATGAAAATCCACCCTTTGGTATGGGTTTCATCACATTGTAAAGAGAGAAAAAAAACTCTCACCACTGGACCAATGAATAACAAAGATAAATAGGAAAAAGATTGAAATCGTCAAAGACTTCATTTTGCTTGGATCAACCATCAACACTCATGGATGCAGCAGTCATTAAATCAAATGGCATATTGAATTAAGAAAATATTCTGTATAAGACCTCTTTCAAGTGTTGAAGAGCAAAGATGTCAGTTTGAGGACTAAGGTGCAACTGACCCAAGCCATGGTATTTCAATAATCTAAAATGAAAGTTGGACACTGATAAAGGAGACTGTACAAGGATTGATGCATTTGAGTTATGGTGTTAAAGGAGACTATTAAAAGTACCATGGACTGCCAAAAGAATAAACAAATCTGTTTTGAAATAAGTAAAGCCAGAATGTTCCTTACAAGCTAGGAATCCTAACCAGACTTCATCTCTCATACTTCAGACACATAGTCAGGAGCAACATCATGTTCTTGGAGAAGGACATCATGCTTGATACAGTAGAGGTTGAGCAAAAAAGAGGAAGATCCCCAAGGAGATAGATTGGCACAGTGGCAGCAGCAATGGGCTCAAACATAGCAATGATTGTGAGGTTGGTACAAGACAGGCAGTGTTTCCTTCTGTTGTAAGGTTGCTATGAATTGGTACTGACTCCACGGCACTTAACAATATGTATTGTAAATGAGCGAGTTGCCAGAAGTTAATTTCATGTAACTACATATGTAGTAAGGAGCCCTGGTAGCGTAGTGGTTATGAATCAGGCTGCTAAACTCAGGGTCAGCAGTTCAAAACTACCAGCTGTTCTGCAGGAGAAAGATGAGGTTTCCTGCTCTCGTAAAGATTTACAGCCTCGGAAACCCTGTGCAGGGCCACTATGAGTGGGAACCGACTCCACAGCACATAACAACAACAACAACATATGTATTGCAAAGGGGCTCTGATAGCATAGTGGTTACAAGTCAGGCTGCTAACTGAAAGGTTATCAGTTCAATTCTACCAACCATTCCACAGGAGAAAGATGAGCTTTTCTGCTCCTGTAAAAATTTACTACCTTAGAAATCCAAGACTCATAGCATGGCTATGAGTTGTAACTGACTCCGCAATACATAACCACCACCACCACCAATATTTAAAGCCATTTGATCTCATAAAATGCTTTTCAGTTAATTTAGTTATATCATTATAAAGGTTTCATTAAAATTTTCTAATTCTGTCAAAATCAGGGCTAACAGTTTTCAAATCTCTACCAAGAACAGCTGGAAAACCTTAGTGATGATTTAATCCACTGTGAAACACAAATAAATACATTTTAAACTATTATAAAGCATGATTATTCTTTGTTATAAAAGAAGAACTCATAGATCTTTTTAGAACGGTGGATATAATATTGTCATAAAAAGTAAAGAAAATTAAACTGTAAACTCCCATAGTAAAGTAGGTTGAGTGGAAAAAGTAGGTTGTTATAACTTTGTTGTTGTTGTTAAGGGTAGTCAAGTATGTTCCACTTCATAGTGCCCTGTATAAGGTTTGTTGTTGTTGTTGTTGTTGTTATGTGCCATGTGGACTATAATATTTGTAGCAGTGGTTCTCAAACTTTAAGTCAACATCTGGAGGGCATATAAAATATAGATTCATGTACTCTATCTGCAAGGCTTTTGATTCAGAATATCTGGGTTGGAGTCAGTTATATGCCATTATGAACAATATTCCATATGATGATTGTCTGGGGCAACACTTTGTTGTTGTTTTTGTTGTTGTTACTGTCATCAAGTTAGTTCTGACTCAGAGGCAGTATGAACAACAGTATGAAACACTTCCTAGTTCTCTGCTATTGTCACAATTGTTATGTTTATGCCAATTGTTACTGCACCTAACACTGTGTCAATAACCCATCTACTTGGGGCATCTTCCTCTCTTTTGTTGACTCACTGGACAGCTAACCACAAGGTCGGAAGTTCAAACCCACCAGTCACTACTTAGAAACCAGCTTCTTGGCACTTAATAACAACCAATGTAGCAAGCATGATATCCTTTGAGAACCTAGATTTATGCATCAATTTAAACCTTAAATGCAAATGCACCACTTAGCTTACTGGTTATGAGTCTAGCTGCTAACCTCAAGGTCAGCAGTTTGAAACTACCAGTTGTCCCATGAGATAAAGATGAGGATTTCTGCTCTTGTAAAGATTCACAGCTTCAGAAACCCTATGCAGGGTTGCTGAGTCGGAACCAATTCCACGGCATATAACCACCGCCACAGTTGTTGTTAAGTGCTGTTGAGTCAGATCTGACCCATAACAACCCTGTTTAAAGTTTCAGAGGAGCAGCTGGTGAGCTTGAACCACCAACCTTGTGGTTCCAATGATTTTGCTGTCCACAACATTAACCTACAAAGTCACACCAGGACTCCCTCTATTAGTAGGAAAGGCTAAAAATATGAAATGCACAAGTGAATCAAAAGAAAGAAGATATTCCCACCCCCTCCATATACAGAGTAGACAGGGATGGGAAATTTGAACATTGGCTACCCAAAAGGGGGTGCTTCAAAGGCAAGAAATAACTGGCTTACAAGCTTTCAAGAACGAATCTAAATCCAGAGAGCATGGAGGAATGTATAATTTCCAATGAGTAGTATCCAATCTGTCTAGGCGGGGCTGATGAAAGGAAATGCAGATAGGTCTCTTGTGATATAATAGTGAATAATTGGACTGATTGTGAGGGTTGGAAATGTAAAGGCAGACATTTTGTAGCAGGAGGGGAGTGATTAACTTTCCAGTCTAGGAGCGGAGGTCCCTGGGACCATCAAGGAAGAAAAGTGGAGAGCAGGACCCTATCCAGAGAAGCAGTGACACCAGAGAGGGAGGCAGAGATGATGTATGTGGAGAGACGGAGCAGTTGGAGACTTTAGACACAGAGAAGGAGAGGGGCTATGTGCTGACGACCAAGGGGCAGGCTCGCAGGGTATATACCCTTTGGTTTGTTGATGATGCATGGAGGGCATTGTAACCATGGCAATGGAACGATATACGATAAGACGAACATAAAGCTAATGTTCCCCCATGTAAATTATCACATAATTCACAATAAAACATTTTTAAAAAGAAAGAAGAATGTTCTTCCTTCTGTTGGAGGGAATAACAAACTTTCCCCCTTTTCATCATCAATTTGCTGACCCAGAAAACAAAAGACAATCAAAGTAACAGAAGAAACCTGGATGGGCAAATTAACTATAAAAGGCAATTTGAACTTGCCTCAAAAGAGTCTCCAATTTCCCCCAGCTTTCTTCATTAGCGAACATTCTTGTTCCTTCTATAAGATTCTACCTTTTGGAAAATGTATTTATTATTGTGTCCTTTATGATTTTACTTGTTTTTTCTTTTCTTTTTTTGGTCATTACTCCACTACAGCTTTTGTTATACTGATCTAGCTTCTTACAAAAGTTCTGCGTTCTTTATATTCATGGAAACATGATTTTCCTATATTTGAGGTACTCTTAGTCCTCTAAACTATTTTATCACAAATTGCATATTGACAGGAAAAGCTATGGGCTTCTTCTTTTGTATTTTCCTATTCGAAATCCAGGTGTGGCACTGTACTTCAAAGTCGGTTTGAACGGTGAGTTCAGCCGTTAAGTGTCGGAACCAATTGGACTGCACGTAATAATAAAACCGTCTCCAGCTATTAGTACTGCTTATTACTGAAGCATTGACAACAATAGGCATCACCTATGAATAACACCTATGGCATAGCACACTGTGGGTTAATACGCAGGACTGCGAAGACGGTTTTAACCAGGTCAGCTGTTCAAGCTCACAAACTGCTCCTTGGAAACCCTCTACAAGGTCACTATGGGATGTAACTGACTTGACAACACTTACCAACAGCAATAACATTCATAATAAAGATCTGCTTTTTTACCTGGTGAATGAGTCAATCCAAGTCTGTTTAACCAAATACAAGCAAGAACTCCTTCTGCTATGAGGAAGCCTACCCGTAACAAACAGGAAAAGTGATTTTTCAAAACACTGGCCCCTATGTCAGTTCTCACAACATTATCAGGCATCAAGAAGAAACCAAGCATAAGAAGGAAATTTGAAATTTCGCTAATAAAACACTATTTTCATATAATGTCCAATTAAATCAAAAAGCATAGAAACATCAACTCTTTCTAGCATCCTCCGCCCCTTATTTTAGCAATAGGTTGATTTACATACTGTTTTGTTGTTAGTTGTCTTCATCCCATGTGTGTATAGTGGAACTGCTTCAGATGTTTTTCGAAACTGCGACCACTTACAAACAGATTGCCAACCTGCCTTCTATCAGCGTTTCAACTGTAAACCCCTCAGTAAGCAATCAAGTGTTTAACCATTTACACCACTTAGGGTCTCTTTTACATATAAGGGTAAGTCAAACAGTATTGTTATGTTAACAGAGTTCCCATTTCATGCCAGCATGGGTTTAATCCAAACAAAATGCTGTTAAATATGTCTCTGATCAGTGAATGGTTGCAAACAAATTCTCTCAATAGTATATATGTCTTCGTCTTGTTATGGCATCTTCAGATTAATAAAAGGTCCAATCAAAACATTGGCTTCCAAGGGCATCTGCTGACCCAGTACAATTCAAAGCAGACAGGTCAGTCACAGGTTATGACAACTGTTTTGGGGAACTGCAGTGGGGTAATCTTGACAGATTTTCTCTAAGAACACAGCACAATCATGGAAACTTTCTAAAAAAACTTTTAAGAAAGTTTAAGACCACATTGTTGGAATTAAGGAATCTGCTCTCTCCACCCCCTCCCTCCATCATGGCCTGAGAATCAAGGTCTGCCCTGCAGCAATTTTGTTGGGAAGTGTTAACTCAAACCCAAAAAATACTTAAAGGGAATACAATGAGTCTTTCTATGATGACAAATCAAATGTTGGTTATGGTGTAATCAAGAAGTACAGAATTCAGAGACCTTGATGGAGAACATGTCTAGAAACAGTATCTTCACATTTTGAGATTTTTGCTTAATAGAGGTTTCTATGATTTTGTAGCTTTTTTTTTTTTTTTTTTACTTACTCTTTGAAAAATGTCATACGGGAGACAAGTTTGACATCCTCTAACTTCACAAAGGGAAAGGAAATTCAAATTCAAAATCTCACCCAAAGTCTATTGCTAAGAAGCAGAGGCCAGACACGCTCTTCACAAAACACCTTCTTTGGCCTTTTCTGACACTAACCATCCTTCCCATAGCACTCATTACTTCATATCTGGATTCAATACTCTGTTACTGTTTCCACACAGAACTTGTAAAAAAATACTTACAATTATAGGGTTTATTAGGAAAGTATCATCAGCATATTGCAGGTTGTTAATGAGTTTTCCTCCAATCCTGGTGCCATGTTTTTCTTCATATGTCCCAGCTTCTCAGAGTATTTGCCCAGCATACAGGTTGAATAAATATGGTAAAAGAATACAACCTTGTCACACACCTTTCTTAATTTTAAACCAGTCAGTGTTCCCATGTTCTGTTTGAACAACTGCCTCTTGGTCCATGTACAGATTCCTCATGAGCACAGTTAAGTGTTCCTGAATACTCATACTTTGCAATGTTGTCCATAGCTTATCATGATCCATACAATCGAAGGGCTTTGCATAGTCAATAAAACACAGGTAAACATCTTTCTGATATTCCCTGCTTTCAGGCAATATCCATTGGACATCAGCAATGATATCACTCATCCCATGGCCTCTTTGGAATCCAGCTTGAACCTATGGAAGTTCTCTGTCAATGTATGCTTGTAGCCGTTTCTGTATTACCTTTAGTAAAACTTTACTCGCATGGGCTATCAAAGAGATCGTCTGATGATTTCCACATTCCTTTGGGTCACCTCTCTTTGGAATGGGCACAAATACAGATCTCTTCCAATCAGTTGAGCAGATAGTTGCCTTCCAAATTTCTTGGCAAAGATGAGTGAGTGCCTCCTGTGCTGCCTCACTTTCTTGAAAAAATTCAAGTTGTATTCCATCAATTCCTGGTGCCTTGTTCTTTGCCAATTCCTTCAGTACACCTTGGATTTCCTCCTTCAGTATCATTGGCTCTTGATCATATGCTACCTCTTGAAATGTTTGAACATCAACCATTTTCTTTTGGTATACTAACTGTGTATTTCTTCCGTCGTCTCTTGGTGCTTTTTGCATCATTCAATAATTT
>NW_006408588.1:2298143-2303067 GCF_000296735.1 Chrysochloris asiatica | reverse complement strand
ATGTCATCCTATAACTCATCTGGTCTTCGGTTTTTAGTGTTTAATGTATCAAATGTGTTCTTCAGACGATCCTTGAATTCAGGTGGGATATATTCAAGTCATATTTTGGCTCTCGTGGACTTGTTTTCATTTTCTTCACCTTCAATTTGAATTTGCATATGAGTAATTGAATGGTCTGTTCCACAGTCTGCCCCTGGTCTTGTTTTGATGGATGATATGGAACTTTTTCATCATCTCTTTCCACAGATTTAGTCAATTGGATTTCTATCTATTCCATCTGGTGAGATCCATGTGTATTGTTGTCTCTTATGCTGGCTAAAGGAGGTATTTGAAATGAACAAATCATTGATTTTGCAGAATTCTACCATGCGTTCTCCAGCATCATTTCTATCACCAAGGTCATATTTTCCAACTACTGATCCTTCCTCTTTGCTCCCAACTTTTGCAATGCAGTCACCAGTAATGATCAATACATCTTGATTGCTATTTGATCAATTTCAGATTGAACAAGTTGGTAGAATTCTTCTATTTCATCCTCACTGGCTTTAGTGGTTGGTGCTTAAAAACCTGTGATATGCAGATGATACAACCTTGCTTGCTGAAAGTGAAGAGGACTTAAAACATTTGCTGATGAAGATCAAAGAGCACAGCCTTCGGTATGGATTACATCTCAATGTAAAGAAAACAAAAATCCTCACCACTGGACCAATAAATAACATTCTTATCAATGAAGAAAAGATTGAAGTTGTCAAGGACTTCATTCTTCTTGGATCAACTATCAACACTCATGGAAGCAGCAGCCAAGAAATCAAACGACGTATTTCAGGTCTACTGCACAAGACCTTTTTAAAGTGTTGAAGAGCAAAGATGTCAGTTTGAGGACTAAGGTGCGCCTGATCCAAGCCATGGTATTTTCAATAACCTCATATGCATGTGAAAGCTGGACAGTGAATAAGGAAGACCATAGAAGAATTGATACTTTTGACTTATGGTGTTGAAATTTTGAAAGTGCCATGGGCTGCCAAAAGAACCAATAGATCCGTTTTGGAAGAAGTTCAGCCAGAGTGCTCCTTGGAGGCCAAGATGGTCAAACTCCATCTCTCATATGTTGGGTATATTGTCAGGAGGGACCAGTCGCTGGAGAAGGATATCATGTTTGGTAGGTAGAGTGTCAGAGAAAAAGAGAAGACCCCCAATGGATGAATTGGCCAAGTGGCAGCATCGATGGACTCAAGCATGGCAATGGTAGTGAGGTTGGCCCAGGATTGGGCAGTGTTTCGTTCTGCTGTGCATAAGGTCACTATGAGTCGGTACTGACTCAATCCACCTAACAACAACAACAACAACAACATTAGGAAAGTGAACAGGGTACATTTCAAGAACAGAAATAGCTCTGAATGCAGTGTGTCTCCATCCACAAATACCTCTTCTCTGCCATACTGCAGGATGCCTTGCTGTTGTCTTTGGTCTCTCAGCCATGTGGCCCCTTGGTTTCTTGCCTGCTTGAAAAAACTCCTTTAGCCAGTCTGTAAATGCCCAAAGAACACATTTTGAAAGTCAGCTGCCTAACCATTGGCACTCAGACGTTCTAAGTCTTTGGGCCAAGAAGCTATCAGCTACTCTCAGTTTCTACTTTTCCAGATAGGTGTTTTAAGCTCTGCTTATGGTTCTTTCTTGAAAGTCCTAGGATTGTCTCTTCTTACTTCTGAGATGGTTCTTTTTAAAGCTAATTACAAGACAATACTAACAAATCCTTGTGGAATAGTCCTGTACACCCTATTTGCATGGCTCCACCCAATCAGTTCTGGTACAGAGTTGTAGGATAAGCACTCTTATCTTTGGTTTTAAACACAAGGTCTGCGGTTCAAACTTACTAGTCGCTCCTTGAAAACCCTGTACAGGTTTGCTATGAGTGAGCACCGATTTGATGACACTTAACAACAACCCAAACATTTAGTGAGTGTTAAGATGGCATTAGATAGAAAAGCCATACCAAGTAAATTAACATTATGACACCCTCATATACTCATTGAAGCTATTATGTAGCTTTTGTTTGTTGTTGTTGTTGTTTTGTGCCTTGGAGTCTGTTTGGACTCATAGCTACCCTGTACAGGGTTTTCAAGGCTATAAACCTTTACAGGAGCGGAAAGTCTCATCTTTCTCTGGCGGAACAGCTGGTAGTTTCAAACTGCTATCTGTGAGATTAGCAGACTGGTAACTTTTGGAATGTCCCTTAAATTCTAGTGACTTATTGTCCTTCACTAGGTGGATCTGAGTGAATTCTTATATGTTTTCCAGCTTTAAATATACAGAAGTCTGTAATGTCAAGTAAAATCAGTTACAATGATAATGCACATTTAAAAAATAATTTTGTTTGAAGTTAAACTTTTGGTCCTTTTTAAACATTAAACATAAGTTCACTTGATGCAAATTTTCACATCTAAGCTTTTCATAGAATAAAACAACCTATTAAGAAGTTCACTTAGCTTACTTTATAGAATTTTTCACTGGCTGCCTTTGAAAATATCACATAGTCTGTCTGAAGGCATTGTGAAAGACTCTGGGTTCATTACTTGTCATAAACTTGTTACCCCTGACTGGAGAACAAAATGATGGGGTTTTTTTTCATTGAATATTTTATTTTAAGCAAGAATATTACCAAATATATTCCCTTAAGTCCATTTATATTCTGAAAAACTCATCATTTCACAAATACGCATCATGTTGTCATAGCTGCCTGCACGTTTTCTCCTAGTTTTCTCTTGTTGCTTTGATCATTTGACACAAGTGCAGGTTCAACAACCACAAACACTTAATGGAAGTGAGCAGCATTTTGAGAGATGCAAAGTTTTCATCACTGAATCTATTTACGAAGGCTGCACAGAGTCATTCTTCTAATCACCTACTGATTTTCAATGCAAATACCATGTGGCCAGAGGATTTAGCTATGCACTTGACTGAAAACCATGTCAATGCAAATTCCAGGCACAAACCAGCATGTAAATCCCCAAGGCTTCAGCAAGTTTTAATTCAGCCACAGTATTAGCAAAACAAGATAGCAATTATGCAAGGAATCAGCTGAAAGGTTATTTTTAATTTAAAATTTTTATATCTTTACATCTGGGAAAAAAATAAAACCCTGCCTATTCTTTCTTGCAAAACCCACCCAGTGGAAGCCAAAAGTCATATGGTACATTGTCACCGCTGTGTTCTAACATGAGTCACACACACATACACACTTACACAAACTGTTTCAGGAAAAGTACAGAGAGTTCTCTGAGGTAAAGTTTTTTTTTTTTTTTTTTTCTTCAAATACATATCACTAATATTTGATGGATCAAAACATAATCAGAATTCATTAAAAGATAGATATTTGAAAGTAATCACCTTTGGGTAATGATTTTTATACTTCATATCTCAACTCCTATTTCTGGTTTTACAATTTCTCCTCAATCACACTTTTGGGGTCCTAAAATTGATGCAGCTTTAGTTTAGATAACCAGAGCCAAAGACTCCAACTCTTATTACATATAGTGTGAGAGTATATTTTATGCTGATTGGTAGTTGATGGAGCACCTAACTTATTAACGTACTTACCCATTCCCTTTGAGTAGATTCCTATTCATACCAACTTATAGTACAGAGTAGAACTGTCCATAGTATTTCCAAGGCTATGCATATTTACAACAACTGATTGCCATATTCAGCTCCCAGGGAATAGCTGATGGGTTTGAACTCCCAACAGCTTTAGCCACTGTGCCAGGGTTTCTTTTATTTAGCTTAGGTCTAGAGGCCGGTGGGGAACTTGGGAACTGTGGGTCATATAAAGCCCTTGAAATCTTTCGATCTGGCCTTCCCAAGGCAACTACATTTCCAGCCATCCGCATATAGTTAGCTAGTTGTTAAGTTGATAATTGTTTATGGCCTGTGAATGATGTTATAAATATCCAAATAGCTCCTGGTTTAGAGTTCTACCTCTCAGATCGCAGCACCACCTGTTCATGCTGCCCTGCATTTCATCTGAGTGAGAAGAAAGTGATAGATGTTCCCTCTGAGTTCTTTTCAGGGACTAAGTAAAGCACAGTTTTGGAAAGAAGACAGGGAGATTGTGAGGCCCCACTTAGAAATGGATGGCATGCTTGGACAACCAGGGGTCAGCCTAGTCTGGGTTATAATCCAGTATTCCCCCGGCTAACTTGACTAGCTACTAAGCTCCTGGTCCTCAGATGTTGTTCCTTGCACATTTAATTCCTTGTTTCTCAAGAGACAATCTTGGATCCAGAATCATCTATGACACTTAGGAGTTAGAATTGCAGAATCTTAGTCCCATCTCAAACTACTGAATTTAATCTGCATTGTATTAAGTTCTAAAAATCCTTTGTATGCCTATTAAGATTTGACAAGTACTAACCTAGGAATCCCTTTCAGTCAGTTAACCAATTTTTGACAAGGATTTATGTGTGTTTCCAGTACTTCATCAGCTTGCTAAAATATTTTAATTGGTATTCCATCAGTTCATGGAGACTTCTTTTTGGTTAATGTTACCTTCTGAAATTGTTGACGTTTACAATTTCTTTTTTGGTACAGTGATTCTGCATATTATTTCAGTCTTGAAAATCTTCTTTTGGTGTTTCCTGCATTGTTCCATATTTTGCCCATAGAATCCTTCAGTGTTGCAAACTGAGACTTGAGTTTTTTTATTCAGCTGTGTTAACTTGAGAAATGCTGAATGTGTTCTTCCCTTTGGATTTTCTAATTTCAGTCTTTGCACATTTCATCATATTTTACTTGGTCTTCTTAAGCTGCCCTATGAAATTTTTGTTCAGCTCTTTTAATTCCTCATTTCTTCCATTTGTTTTAGCTACTCTAAGGTCAAGTGCAAGAGTGAGAGTCTCTTCTGACATCCATTTTGGTCTTTTGTGGG
>NW_006408588.1:2295583-2298043 GCF_000296735.1 Chrysochloris asiatica | reverse complement strand
TCATCCCACAAGTCTTCTGGTCTTCAATGTATATTGAAAACAATTCATGTTCAATGCATCAAATCTGCTTTTGAGATGGATTCTAAATTTAGGTGGAATATAATCAGGGTCATGTTGTGGCTCTTGTGGATTTGTTTTAATTTTCTTCATGTTCCACCAGAACTTGCAATTGATGGTCTGTTCCATAGTAAGTCTCTGGCCTTTGACAGATGATATTGAGCTTCTCCATCGTCTTTTCCTACAGATAAAGACAATTTGATTCCCTTGTATTCTATCTTGTGAGATCCATATGTACAATCACTGTATACGTTTTGAAAAAAAATCTATTTCCAGTGAAGAAATCATTGGTCTTACAAACTTCTATCATGTGATATCCAGCATAATTTCTATCACCAAGGACATATTTTCCAATTATTGATCCTTCCTCTTTGTTTCCAACTCTCACATTCCAATTACCAGTAATTATCAAAGTTTCTTGACTGCATGCTTGATTATTCTTAGACTGTGGAAGTTGGTAGAATTCTTCAATTTTCTCATCATTGGCTTTGGTGGGTGGTACTTAAATTTGGATAATGGTTCTAGTAACTGGTGCTCCTTGCAGGCATATAGATACTGTTCTATCACATACAACATTGTATATCAAGATAGATCTTGAAATGTTCTTTTTGATGATGAAGGTGACACCATTCCTCTTCAATTTGTCATTTCTTGCATAGTAAACCATATGATTGTCCAATTCAAAATGGTCAATGCCTGTCCATTTCAGCTCACTATGGCCTAGGATATCAATATTTATGCATTCCATTTCATTTTTACAACTATAATTTTCCTAGATTCATACTTTTTTCAATCTACATTTAAATTATTAATGGATGTTAACAGTTATGTCTTCTCATGGCCCATCATCAAATAGAGATTTGCTCCATTCACATCACTGATGTCCACTCAACTTTGAGTAGTCAGCTCTTCCATTGTTTTATTTTGAATGTCTTCCAACTTGAGGGACTTGACATCAGGAACTATACCTGACAGTGTTTCACTGCTATTCATAAAGATTTTAGAGGCTATTTCCTTAGAAGTGGACTTTCTATTTCTTCTTTCTAGTGGGTTCTTATTCTGGAAGTTCCACTGAAACTTGTCCAACATGGGTGACCCTGCTTTTATTTGAAAGACCTGTGGCATAGCTTCCAGCACCACAGCAACACACAGCCATTAAACACTACAGACTGACATGCGGGGTGTATTTATATTATAGTAATATCTTTTATATTGTAGTAAGAGGTCTCCTTTAGAGTATACATTTTTTTCCTCCTCTTTGACAATGAATCCTGGACTCCCAAATCTCCTACATTAACCCAGGATCTTAAAACATCACACTTTCTGCTTCAATTGTTGTTTTTAAAATGGTATTTAGCCTAGTAGGGGAGATGAATCTCTCCAGTGTTCTTGGTGCAATTGGAGTAGCCACTGCAGCTCCTAGGATTCTGAAAGGTCAAGCTTCCTCTCTGGATATTTTATATTACAGTAATTATCTCCCTTGGTTTCTCCTCCTGTAAGTACTGTTCTCAAACTTCACTGAGTCCTGACCTGCTAACCCAGCACTGTTGGTACCTAATTTGTAATATCAAGTGTAATAGAATAGTTGCACAAAATAGTATTGTACAGAGACCCAGAGTGACCAAACCTCCAGGAATAAGAAAACTGAAAAGCAGTAAGAATAACAAACACATTTCCATCTTTGAATTCTTGGTACTTGGATGTCAAAGCAGTCATGAGAAGGATAGCAGACACTTATGGATCCTGATGTATGCATCCCAATAATAGTCTGATTCCACCATCAAGAAATGAAATAGTTTAACATTGTTACAAAAAATAGTTTAACTATTATTTTACACCACCTTATCTCAGTGGTCCTTTTTCATTTTTAACCATGAACTAACATGATTACTTTGGACATATCAATAGGAAAGATCAATTCCTAGAAAATAACATCTTCTTTACTATACTTGCTGTTATTATGTGCTGTGGAGTTGGTTCTGACTCATAGCAACCCTGTACAGGGTTTCCAAGGCAATAAATCTTTATGTGAGTAGCCAGCCTCATCTTTCTCTCACAGAACAGCTAGTAGTTTCGAACTGCTGACTGTGAGATTAGCAGCCCGATTCATAACCACTAGACTACCAGAGCTCCTATACTATAGTTGTTGTTGTTGTTGTTGTTGTTGTTGTTGTTGTTAAGTGCCATCGAGTCAATTCTGACCCATAGCAACCCTATGTAGGGTTTACAAGGAGCAGCTGGTGAGCTTGAACCACCAGCCTTGCAGTTCAAACAACTTTGCAGTCTGATGCATTAGCTCACAGCACCACACCAGAACTCCCCGATTATTATATACTATAATTGTTGTTGTTGTTTAGTGCCATGGAGTCGGTTCCGACTCATAGCGACCCTGCACAGGGTTTC
>NW_006408588.1:2294002-2295479 GCF_000296735.1 Chrysochloris asiatica | reverse complement strand
AAAAAAAAAAAAAAGTAAATTCTCAATTACATGATTGACACAATAGTCAAAACAGTGGACCAAACATATCGAGGAAGATGATGCTGGCACCGCATCAGGCAACATCTCATTTTCTTATAAATAATTAAGGTCATTATGCGTCGGAGGCAACTCCAGACAACTAGCAACAATGAATATTTGAAACAATTAAGCTTATTCAACCCACTGCTTATAATGCTCACATACATCCATGTTGGAGGAAAGTTCAATTTTCCTTCTATTCTCTTACCACAACTAAAAATTGGATATTTATAAATATGCCTTATTAGTCCATGATCTGTGCTCTTTATCATTCTTTTTTAATCTGAAATCTCAGTCTTACGTCATTGCTCTGGAGGAATTACTTTTTTAAGTCAATAGTTACTGACTCCCTGAGCAGAAGTAAGAAATGCATAGTTCCAGATGATGACTTCCATTGAACCTTTTATTGTACAATATGCATATACTTCTGAAATTTTGCATTGTTTTCCCATTATATTATCATCCCAAGAGCAGAGATACTGCATTTTGAATTTTATATTCCTAGGGTCAAATAGTGTCTGGAGTATACTATGCTCTTGAGAAAAATGTATGTACAATAACACTGAGCAGAAAAAAGTTATATATATTTTAGTACATGAATGAATGAATGAATGCACAGGGGTTATAAAATGCTTCCATCCTTAATTGATGGTGCATGAAATTAAATTCTGTATCTTTGTACATTGCATTTTTTTTTTTTTTTGAAAAAATACTGAAGTATTTGTAAGATCAACAAGGAGACTCTGGAGGAAAACAGAAAGTTAGTTCTACCTCTTCACTCCTGAACTCAGAAATTGTACATTAGCTTGCAACAAACCATAAATGTTTGTAAACACTTCTCAAACCTTTCAAGTCAAATGCCACATCAGGGAAATATTTTACATTAATAGAACTCTTTCTGTACTGACCAAGCAATTTATAAATATTACCTTATCAACTCTACTAAGGTCGACAGGCTTTATGCTTCAAGTGAGAGAAACTAATGGATCATTTGTGCAAGCATGAGTGTTTGGGATAAAATCCCCTCACTATGCTAACTTCTTCAAAGTCTGAGCTTCTTAGCTCATTACCAGACAATACAGATCATCACAGACAATATTATTGGACAGCAATTTGGATCAATCATTTAAATGACTGCCCAGTCAGGTTTTGCTATGTTGCATTCATCTTATGTAGTACCAAAACCTAGTTAACAACAGACTCTCTCTTTCTCTGTCCTCAATAATGGATTTTCACCAAAATATTTCCTTGATCAGAATTGGAGAACAGCTAAAAGATATATTAAAAAAAAAAGTCTTCTCATAGAAAACTGAAAATATGGGGGCCTGCTAATACATTTTGTGTCAGCCATTGCTTGTTCATGTTGTTGTTGTTGTTAAGTGCCGTCGAGTCGGTTCCGACCCATAGCGACCCTGTA
>NW_006408588.1:2292608-2293902 GCF_000296735.1 Chrysochloris asiatica | reverse complement strand
GATTCATTGCTGGCTACCAGGATGTGGGAGGTGGGGTGAGGGGATGGAGGGGAAGGTGGAACACAGGGTAGGGAATAGACACAGGATAGTTTGGGTGCTAAGGAGCTGGGCAATACACAAGAAGGGGGAGTGGAATGGAAGAACAAGGAGGATAGGAAAACAATTAGGCAGGTTTGCATGAGCTAAGTGAGACAGAGTAAAATACTGATGGATGCACAATCTTGGAAAAACAGGGCTATGGGATACAGGGATTGAGACATAGTTGGACTGGACAAAAGGGAGAAATAATGTTAAGATGCTTGGCTGTCTTTTGAATCTTGGTTTTCCCGGCATATCATTCTAAAATAGACACTGGAGAGGGAGAGAAAGGTGTAGCCAGAAATATTACCATAGGAAGTTCATAAATCCATCTTCTGCCTATAACTGATTGGAATACCTAAAATGGGGCTACAATTTGCCCAGTGAAGGAGGCTTCCTGAGGAGCCCCTGCATTACATAAGACCATACGTGGAATCCTGAACCTCACCCTGAATTATCTGTGGTGGAAAATTTCCACTTGAAAGGACAAGCAGGCCAGCCTGGATAAGCTAGAAGAACAGAAGATAATTCTTGAAAGAAAGACCAACAGGAAAAATATAAAACAATAATGGTAGTCCAACTGACTACTACAAGAATAAGCAAGTTGCTCACCCAGAAGACATCAAGCCAAGTGGTTGGGTTCCCTCAGGCCAAACTCCCTTCCAAGCCTGAGACTCAATGGGAATACACTAGCAGACATGCACTCAGATTGGTGACCACATTGGTCACCAATAAGGAGAAGTGAGGGAAAAACAGCAATGAAGCTGTGAGCTAAGACCTACCACGTTCAACAGACTCCTGTGAACCCAGGTGGAGATGTGGTTGGCCAGCAGTGTGGGAAGACCTGGGGACTCTTGGGCCCAGAGTCAGTGACATAGCCACAGAAGACTAGAGTGGAGAGTAAAGTATCCATATGATAAGAAGAGAGGGCATATGAACAAGAACACCCACACTAGCAGATAATACCCACTTGACCTGTCTTCAATGGTTGGATGATCAGAACTCAACTAGAAGAAGATAGAAGAGGGAAAAGCAAGTAATCTGATACAATTTGATGAACTTGACCTACACCTATGGATGTAGCAGCTCAAAAGAGGGAAGAAATCTTTACAGCAAAGATCATTCCCATCCCCTCCATACACAGAATAGACAGGGATGGGCAACTTGGATATTTGCTACCGAAAATGGGGGTGCTGCAAAGGCAAGAAGTGACTGG
>NW_006408588.1:2290131-2292098 GCF_000296735.1 Chrysochloris asiatica | reverse complement strand
TTCCATTTTCATGTTCTCTGAAGATTTAAGCCTGTAGGGCACCACAGAATGCTCTGTCAGTCAAGAAATTATCCATGTGCTTGATGTCAAACATCTGCCTTGATTTGATTACTTAATCAATATGACTTTTGAAATTATACATATATAGTCTCAAATACTTTGTGCTTAGAGAATAGGAGAAGACAAAACTAAATAAAAGAATATATTTTATTTAGCATATTATAGTCATTTTCCTTTGATTGTATCAAAAGATATGTATAAAAGATGTGCTTGGTAGCAGTTAATGCTACTAAGTCTTTGTTCAATTTGTGAATATCACCTCTATTTTATGTTCTCAATTTGTGACAATGAAATATATATTAATTTCCTCAATAAAATCTTGGTTCTCCACAGGCAAACAGCATCTCAAATAACTTATGGCATCAATAGTAATGCTTATTGCTTTTAATTAGTACAGAAAATTTGTTAACAGTCTATTGAGTAAATTATATATTCCAGGTGTATACTTTGAAATCTCCTAACATGAGAAAAATCAGTTTTAAAATGTCTTGAGAGTAGTCTTAGGAAAATTATATTAGCAAATTTTGGAATATACAGGGTTTGTGTGTGTGCATGCTTTGTTTTATTTTTTATTTTAAAGAAGCCAATAATGATACAGTCAAGAGAAGTGAGGTAATTAATTAGCACCAACAAATACCTGTGCGTTCAAAATATATTGGATATTAAATCACAACAGAAGAAATTTTCATATGTACTGATTTAAAAACTGTTAGGGATGTTTTCAAAGAATGTCTTACCTGTTTGTTTTAGGAATCAGCAATCAGCCATTAAGTCAATTTGTAGGTATCAAAGCTAAGTCTCTTCTAAAATCTTCATCTGCATTTGCCACCTGGATGCCAGGGATTTTGTCCTCTAGGAATACAACATAGAGCTGTCAGTCACACAAAAAATCTTCTTAACACAAAAGTTTCCACTTGTTCTGCTGTCTCTGATCTCATCTTTCCTAAATCCTATAGGTCTTCCATAATCCTGCAAATCAAAGGAAAAAAGAACCTATAATTTTGAAAACTGTGCTATTTTATCACACCAAAAACACTTTCTATTTTTCAAAGATATGGAATGAAAATAGTTCATACTGAGTTCAAAAGGCCAATCAATATGCTTATTTAAGAAACATAGGTTCTCTCTCCATTATTGCAGCCTGGGTGTGCTCTGGTAGTGGACTCTACTCTCAACTGCTGAAGTTTTCCTGGTCAACACTGCTGGGCACAGCTTCAACACTTCATTCAAAGTCTTCTTAATTGAAAGATCCTTTTCAGAAGAGAGTTTTTGGAAAATATTCAGGTGGGTACCCCAGTTGGATGGCTGTAGACTGAAGTCAATTATGCATCTCCCACTCACAGGATGACTGGGAAAGACACATAAGGTGTCGTTTTCCAGAAAGCCACGATGTTGTTGTTGTTGTTAAGTGCCATCAAGTCAGTTCTGACCCATAGCAACTCTGTATAGGGTTTCCAAGGAGCGGCTGGTAAGCTTGAACTACCAACCTTGCAGTTTAAATGAATTTGAAGTCCAGTGCATTAACCCACAGTGCCACACTAGTACTAGTGAATACTACAGGCATTAAAAAATTACTCTTTGTCTTTACAAAGATCTTTAACCAGTCTAACTCCAAGGATCACCCAGGCTTCAGTGTCTCTGAGTAATTCTGGCTTAGAACCATTTACCCTTTTTCTTCCTTTCCCAGTTTTTTTCAACCTCCCTCTCACATTCCCTCTATTCCTCTCTACCAAATAAATTTTTATTATCCAATCATAGTAGATACAAATGACATATATATCAGGAAATGTCTGTTCATGCTCTACAAAAATAAATAAATAAATAAATAACCCAAAACATTAAAATCTCAACCAATGTTAACCTACTGTTTCCGTTTTCTTAAAACAAAACAAAACAAAAAAATCTTC
>NW_006408588.1:2283751-2290031 GCF_000296735.1 Chrysochloris asiatica | reverse complement strand
GATTCGTAACCACTACGCTACCAGTGCTCCTTTTGCTTGTTCATACAGCATGATAAATACAGCTACTCCCTGACTTACATTGGAGTTCTGTTATGCTGACTCAGTTGTAAATCAGTTATGATGTAAGTCAAATACTCCTTTGTTTGCTTGTTTTCAGTTTTCAATATTATTGCTTTTTATTACCAGTAGCTTTATAAATCCAATCTTCATTTGTCTTTTGTGGTTGGCATGAGAATGTTAATACCAGCAAATTACATGCTGAAACTTGTATGTAATAAATATTATCAGAGATAAGATTTAAAAAAATAATAATAGAACACAGATAGCTTTAACTGTGGTTTGTTGTAAATCCAATAAGCTGTAAAATGGGGACTATCTGAACACTGTTTAAATCATATGGCAGAACTGGAAGTGTCAATATGGTCCATACCATTTGAAGAATGCTTCAAGGATTCATGTTCTCTGTATTTATAAATCCTTCATTATTAGGACCACATCATAGTTTATCCACTGTGATTTCTTGGTATCCTTTAGGACTCCAATCATGAAGTCCCTAATTTAATTAATTTTGTCTCATTTATACACTTCTCAAACATATTCTAACTCATATTCTTTTATTCTTTTTTCTACCTAACTACCCTGCAAATTTCACCCTCCACACATATTCACATTCCACTCATCTTTCATGATTCAGCTCTCCACTTTTTTTTTCTAAATGTGATGTTGTTTTACATCTGAACTATTGGTAAATATTAAAAAGGTTAGGATATAATTACATATTGATTTATAATGTTCTCTATTTGTTCAATGTACACACACCTTATTTCCCCAAGGATGATATACGTTTCTGGACTACTAAAAATATCGTGTCTTAAATTTATTTTTCTTTTCCAAAGACAGGTCAATGATAGGGACTCAGTATAAAAGATCTGGGTTTTTTTTTTAGATGGGATTAAAGTGTGTATGTACGATGAGCAAACAATTTGAGGATTATGTGAAGAAGAATGTTGCACCAGAGTTGGAAGAAGACTCATTAACAACCTACTCCTGGTGTGGCACTATGGGTTAATGTGCTAGACTGCAAGGTGGGTTTGAACCACAAGGTCAGTGATTCAAGCTCACTAGTCCCTCCTTGGAAACCCTATACAGGGTCTCTGTGGGTCAGAACCAACTTGGTAGCACTTAGCAACAACAACAGCAATATACAGATAACACAACCTTGCTTTCCAAAACTGAAGAGGACTTAAAATACTCACTGCTAAAGATCAAAGACCATAGCCTTCATCTCGATGTAAAGAAAACAAAAATCTTCACTAAATAACATCACGATAAATGGAGAAAAGATTAAACTTGTCAAAGACTTCACTTTGCTTGTATCCACTAGTAACTCTCATGAAGGAGCAACCTAGAAATCAAACAACATGTTGCATTAGGCAGATTTGCTGCACAAAACCTCTTTAAAGTTTTCAAGAGCAAAGATGTCAGTTTGAGGACTAAGTTGCTTCAGACCCAATATAATGGTATTTTCAATAGCTCCATATGCTTTTGAAAGTTGGACAGTGAGTAAGGAAACTATAGAAGAATTGATGCATTTAACTTATGGTGTTAGAGAAGAATATTAAAAGTACCATTGGCTCCCAGAAGAACAAACAAATCTGCTTTGGAATAAATACAGCCAGAATGTTCCTTAGAAGCCAGGTGGCCAAACTTGGTCTCTCGTTCTTCAGACGTAGTATTAGGAGGGATCTGTCCCTGGAGAAGGACATCATGGTAGGTAAAGTGGAGGGTCAGTGAAACAGAGGATTGGCACAGTAGCATCAGCAAAAGGCTCATGTTTAATAAGGATTGTGAGTATGATGCAGGACCAGGAAGTGTTTCGTTGTGTTATGCATAAGGTCAGTATGAGTGGGAGCTGACTCAAAGGTACCTAATAACAAAAAGTATATTCATTAATTTTTTTCCTTTGCTGCCACCATATGCTCACAGCTCTTTACCTTACACATGAAGTTCTTTGTGTCTGGTATTCCTTCTCATTATTCTCAACCTGATAAACTCCCACTCTTGCTTCAAGAGCAAGTGCATAGGAGTATTTCTGATTCATTTCCACATGCCTTAAACAGAATTAATTTGGTTTGCTTTTGCAAAGTACACTATTCTAGTATTAATTCTATTTCTTATGCATTTAAGTCTTCTTAGTCCTCTTAATCTTAGTCCTCAACACCATCTGTGGTTGGCTAAAATATGGCCTGAAAAGACATATCCATGCAGTAATCTATAGACCCTATAGATGTTACCTTGTAAGGATATTGAAATGAGAAGATTATTATTCAGTTCCTAGGTACAGTTTCATGTACCCTTATTTTTATATGATGCAGACACAAATCTGATATACATAGAGGAGAAGGCTATGTGAAAACAGTATGGAGAGATATTTGAATATATTAGCCTTGAACTATGGAGTGATGTGGTCATAAACAGGAATATCAGCAACCACAAGAAGCTGGTAATGGCAAGGAAGGGATTATCCTTAGACTTTCAGAATGCTTTGTTCTACTCAATGTCTTGGTTTTTGCAGTAATACTTATTTTTGACATTATACCTTTAAAGTTTTGAGAAAAAAAATGTGTTATTCAGAGTCATCATGTTTCTAATAACTTTTTAGTCACAGAAAATGATGATACCTTATCTCTAATTATTCAATATTTATATCACCTGCCCTGTTGTGATGATGTAGGATGAGCTCACTGGACTGCTAACTGCAAAATTGGCCGTTCAAATGCACCAGCTGTTCTCAGAAACCATATACATGGTCAGTATGAGTTTGTACTGACTCAATTTCCATAACAACAAAGCCATTAGTGCTATAACTTTCATGCATACATACATGGAACAGATATTCATTGAGTCCTTACAATGTGCTTGGTTTATTGAGATATCATTAAAGTTATTGAAAGTGATGTCCACTCTGATAGCTTTTAATACCCTAAGCTTTTCCTAAAAGTTATGATTAGAATACCCACTTTCTATTTAACTTTTTCATTTGGATTTCAAAACAGCACATTAACCTTAAAATTTACAAAGTCTAACTCTTGATAAATTACCATCAGAATGTATCCCTCTCTTTGTACTACTCTTCTTCCCTCTAACCTGTCTAAACAAGCAAAAAATTATTTTCTCCTCTTTTCTCATCCTTCATGTTTAAACCACATCAATACATTTTTTTTTCCTCCCTGATTCAAGTTATTTTCTTATATTTATTCATACATCTACATCATCATTGCTATCCCCTACTATCTCATACTTGTGGACTGCAATATTCTCTTCTTCTTGATGTTAAGTGCTGTTGAGTTGGTTCCAATCCATAGGAACCCTGTATAGGGTTTCTGAGGAGTGAGTAGTGAGCTCGAACTGCTGGCTTTCGGTTCAATCTGACTTTGCAGTCCAGTGTATTAACCCACAGTGCCAAACCAGAACTTCTTTACCTGTTATTTGTGAAAAATTCAGTACTTTTCTTCTGTGTTAATTATTTTCTAAATACTGACATTATTTTAGACTTTAACATAATTCAAGATCACTTTAGCCTTAGAGACTTTGCAGTGAGCTTTGCATTTTCACACTATAATGTTATTTCCTCATATTCACTTGGTAATTTATTCTTATCATTTATATACTAATGTTAAGAATTTCTTCAGTTATAAACAACCATTTACAAAGCTTTGCACATATGTTCTCTGTTTTAATTATTTCTTTCATATTATGTAGCTCCTATCACAAATATATAAGCTTCTTGAAATCAGGAAGGGCTTTTTTAATTTTCTTTTTCAGCAGGAAGACCTTAAATGTTTATTTATTTATATCTCAAATAACTAAATCAATGCTTGGATTATAGGAGTTTTCAAAAAACAGTTGTTGAATCAATAGAATGCAAAATTAAATAATAAAGTCAATTAACAACCCCCAACTGATGCTCTACAACCAGTGATCTACATCATTCTAATGTAGAAAGTGTTTCCAGGTCAACAATCTTTATTACAACAAGGAAACAGAAAATGTTAATCACACAATATTTCTCTGCTTCAGTTCACAATAGAAGCTGTTTGAAAACTATTGCTAAAAGGAGCACTGACCCTCAATATATCAGGAAGCACTGTCTTCTCATTTCTGTATATCATCTGCTTCCGTTTACTGTAGTGTCTACCTGTATTTTTATCATATGCCTGGTCCATTCTCCAATGGTAGAAGATTCCTTGTGCGATGATTGCAGACCTACCTACTGATGGGACTGCATGAGAATATTTTCATATTTTTTCTGCTTTGACCATTCTAGTTTATCTGAACACTTTTTTACCTTCTGGTGGGAGCACCTCCATAGCTTCCCATTGTTACCCTACAAAGACATTGCTGTAAAGTGGACAGGACAATTGACTACCCATATTCATTCTATGACGCTGTTTTCAGCATTCCCACATGGATCAGGAAGATCCTGCTCCTACCAACACTTTATACCATATGCCTCTGTCCCTGGAGTGGGTGTGACTTCCCTTGACAACCACTCTAACCATCCTGTTCTAACTGCTCACAAAGAGATCACAGCCGATTACCAATTTAATGTGTGGTTGCACTTCCTCTTTCCTCCCTCCTTCTATTGGGATCTCTTTGACCAGAAGGTTCAGAGAATTCCTAACTTGGCTTAATGCTTATTTCAAACCTTCCTCAAGAATTTTTTTTTTTTTCTTTCTTTCTTTCTACAAAAACAATTATTGTTTAAACACTGGATCACAACATTGGTTTGAACCACAAGGTCGGTGGTTCAAACTCACCAGTCACTCCTCAGAAATTCTATACAGGATCTCTATGAGTGGGAACCAACTATACAACATTTACCAACAACAACATATAATCTGTTAACACCATTTTGTTCTCTATTAGACTATTTTGGTTAAATGCAAATAGATGGAAGGAGATAAGATAAACAACAGATTCTCAGTATATGGGATTTTTGTTGTTGTTGTTGTTGTTATTATTAAATAAAATTGACAAATCAAATCCTGATTTTTATTATAACAAGTTATCTTTGGATAAAATGCTTTTACCATATATACAGTAAGTTTTCAGTTTAAAAAATTCCTTTTTCGGAGGCAGGGCTTGATGGCAGATAGGGTAGAGGAGCAGTGAAGTTAGCTGTCAGCAATACCACAGAATACCAGGTGAAGAGGATTCAGGGCAGAGCTCCAAAACTCAGAACCACACATCTGGAATATTTTAAAGTTTGAAGGCTTATAGCTAGTGGAACTTGTAGCAGGAGTAGGAAATCGCATTATTTGTCAATTTTCTGGGCTTGGTGGCCTGGAGCCAACAACTTGGGTGAGAACAAATGGCAAGACCAAGAGGTAGAACAGACCCACCATGGAATAATGCCACGGGAACTTCAGACCAAAGGTAGACAATACACAGTGTTGGTTTTGCTTTGTTCTGATGTTTTATTTTTTCTTTTTGGTACTTGTTCATTGCCTCCCCAATGTTTTCACACCTCCATTCTGGTGACTAGAGGGGGGTACCTGAACAAGTGGACACCCCCCACCCTAACCACTGGTGGATTCTTCTGCCACACATGTGCACAGATACCTCAGCCCAAAAGTTGACCCTAAACTGTTTTTTAATTGTGAAAAGGCCAGAACAAGGGGTGTAGAGAGGGAAAGAGAGTTTAAAAATAAAACAGGCCAAAAATTAAATTAAATCCTGAGGTGCACAATAACAACCAACAGCGGCTTCATGAAATTTATCAGGTGGCTTTGAAAGTAAGAAGTTGAAAGAGGACATAAAAGTCATATTCATATTAGACTTCAGATTTTTTTTTTTTCTTCTCTCCCTCCTTTCCCTTTTCTGTAATTATAGACTACAGTATCCAATCTAGTTTTATTGATGTTTTTGTTTTTGTTGTTGTTGTTTGGTGTTTTTTGTTTTTCTTTCCTTTTTTTTTTTTTGCTGTTGCTGTTTTGTTGTTTTATGCTCCTCCTTTGAGCTTTGGGGGACTCTTTCTCTCCCTATATTACCCAAGAAGAGACAGCAGCTGCTGCCATATAGTCAAACTACAATCATGCTCTATAATACACCAAAATCCAGGTAAGAACCAATACCAACTGCCATACACTAGGGAGGCAGACAACACCTGTGAAAGTTACTCTGAGCGAAGCAATAAGAAGAGTGAAAATGGAAGCCCACATCATGATCACATCTACCTGGAGGCAAGCAGAAAGCATAAAAAATACCAAAACACAAA
>NW_006408588.1:2272540-2273734 GCF_000296735.1 Chrysochloris asiatica | reverse complement strand
AACTTGTAGTGACAATACAGGACAGATTAGAAGTACCCCATCAGTTTCCAAGGCTGTACCCATGACAGAAGTAACCTTGGTGGCATAGTGATGAAAAGAACTTGGCAACAGCTGAAAAATTACCTATTCCAACAAATAATCACTGCACAAAAGAAAAATGTCTGCTTCAATAGAGATTACAGCCTTGGAAACCCTATGGGATTCTCAAGCTTGTTGTTGTTGTTGATAAACTTTAGGGAAGCAGGCTGCACATGTCTCTGCTGCAGAGCAGCTGATAGTTTCAAACCACCAATCTTTCTGTTAGCAGCTGAGCACTTAACCGCTGTGTCACTAAAATTCCTTCAGACAAGAGCAATATTGTAAAACGGCAAAAGAAGAAAGGGTGGAACAACAGAGAGGACATCTCAAAGCCACTATTCTGTTTAACTAGCATGAGGTATGCAAACTTATCTCCAGAGATATATCAATACCACCTTCCATGACTCCTTTGATAGCTGCAGCTTGTAAAAGACTGATACTGTGTTTTAGATATTGTGATCTCAAATTCTTCATAAAAAAATGACAATGTTCTCAACAGACTTTGAACTGAAGAATTCATTGAAGTTAGAGAAAAGGAATCATTGTAAAGAGTTACTAATTGCAACAAAGAGACGATGTGTTGGCAGTGTTCTTTGACTCACAATGTGGAAGTTTATGAAAACGTGTTGTTGTTAGGTGCCTTCAAGTCAGTACCTACTCATAGCAACCTTATGGACAACAGAACGAAACCCTGTCCAGTCCTGCGCCAACCTCAAAATCATTGCTACGCTTCAGCTCATTACTGTTGACACTGTGATAATCCATTTTGTAGATCTTCCTTTTTTTTTTTTTTTTTTTGACTGACTTTAACAAGTGCGATAGTCTTCTCCAAAGTATGAAAGATGAAGTCTGGCCACACTGTATTTTATCCAACAAAAAATTATCTGTTCTTTTGGCAGTCCGTGGTACTTTTTAATATTCTCCTCCAACATCATTACTCAAATGCATCAGTTCTTCTACAGTCTTCTTTGTTCATTGTCCAACATTCTCATGCATATGAGGTTGTTGAAAACACCATGGCTTGGGTCAGGTGCACCTTAGTCCTCAAACTGACATCTTTGCTCTTGAAAACTTTAAAGAGGTCCTGTGCAGCAGGTTTGTTTAATGGAATATGTC
>NW_006408588.1:2271522-2272168 GCF_000296735.1 Chrysochloris asiatica | reverse complement strand
ACCTAGACAAAGAAAACTACAAAACACTACTACAAGAAACCAAAAGAGACTTAGAAAAATGGAAGAAAATACCATGCTTCAGGATAGGAAGATTTAACATTGTGAAATGTCAATCAATACTGCCCAAAGCAATTTACACATATAATGCAATCCCAATCCAGATTCTTACAACATCCTCAAAGAGATGGAGAAAACAATTACAAACTTTATATGGAAAGGAAAGAGACTCAGGATAAGCAAAGTACTGCGTAAGAAGAATAAGGTTGGAAACCTCTCTCTTCCCGACTTCAAAATTTATTACACGTCTACAGTGGTCATAACAGCTTAGAACTGGTACAATGAAAGATATATTTATCAATGGAACAGAATCAAGAATCCAGAAATTAACCCATCCATATATAGTCAACTGATTTTTTTTGACAGAGTACCTAAATATATCGAATGAGGAGGGGATAGTATCTTAAACAGAAGGTGCTGCCAGAACTGGAAAGCAATATGCAAAAGATTGGAACAAGAGCTTTATCTAACACGTTATACAAAACCCAACTCACCATGGATTAAAGACCTAAATGTGAATCCCAAAATTATGAAGGCCATCAATGAAAAAATAGGGACAAATGTGAGGGCACTAATTCAGGGAATACAC
>NW_006408588.1:2235567-2263572 GCF_000296735.1 Chrysochloris asiatica | reverse complement strand
GTCCTCATATGAATCTGGTTTGAACCTCTGGATGTTCCCTGTCAATGAGTTGTTGCAGCCATTTGGTAATTACCTTGAGCAAAATTTTACTTCTGTGTGATAGTAATGATATTTTCTAATGATTTCTGCAGTCCATGGTTCATCTTTCTTTAGATTGGGCACAAATATGAATCTCTCCTAATCAGTTGGCCAGGTAGTTGTCTTCCACATTTCTTGGCATGAATGAGTGAGTCCCTCCAATGTCACATCAGTTTGTTGAAAGATTTCTACTTTTATTCCATCAATTCCTAGACCTTTGTTCTTTGTCAATGTCTTCAGTGAACCTTGGACTTCTTCCTTCAGTATCATTGGCTCTTGATCTTATGCTCCCTATTGAAATGGTTAATCATCAATCATTTCTTTTTGATACAATGTCTATGTGCATTCCTTCCATCTTTTCATGCTTTCTGCATTATTCAATATTTTTCCCCGAGAATCTTTCAGTATTTCAATGGAAGCTTGAATTTTTCTTAGGTTCTTTCCGTGTGAGGAAGGTCCATTTATTTGGTTTTCTAACTCCAGGTCTTTGCACATTTCACTATAATATTTGATTTTATGTACTCGAACGGCCCTTTTAAATATTCTGTTCAGCTCTACCTCTTTATTTCTTACATTTGCTTTAGCATAACTGTGCTAGAGAGCAAGTTTCAGAGTCTCCTTTGACATCCATTTTGGTCTTAGTCGTCTTACTTGTCTTCTGTATGACCTTTTGCTGCATTCCCATTTGATGTTATTGATGTCACCCCACAAATCTCTTAGGTCATTGGTGTCTAAGTCATCAAATCCGATCTTGGGATGATCGCTAAATACAGGTGGGACATATTCAAGGTGAGACTTTGGGTCTTGGGGGTGTGTTTTAAGTTCCTTCAGATTCAACCTGAACTTGTATATGAGCAATCAATGGTCTATTACACATTCTGTCCTTTGCTTTCTTTTGGCTGATCTGTGGAGCTTTTCCACCATATCTTTCCACAGATGCAGTCAATTTTATTTCTACGTCTTCCATCTGTTGAAATCCATGTCTATAGCTCTTTTAGGATTTTTTAAAAAGGTATTTGCAATGAAGAAGTCATTGGTCTTGCAAAATTCTATCATGCTATCCCCAGCATGTTTTCTATCTCCAAGGCAATATTTTCTAATGACTAATCCTTACTTCTTTGACAACCTTTACATTCCAATTACCAGTAATTATCATAAATCTTGATTGCTTGTTTGATCAATCTGAAACAGAAGAATTTGGTAGAATTCCTCAATTTCATTGTAACTGGCTTTAGTGTTTGGTGTGTAAATTTGAATTATGGTTGTATTAACTGGTCTCCTTTATAGGTGTATGGATGTTATCTTATCATAGACACAGTTGTATTTCAAGACAGATCTTGAAATGTTCTTTTTGATAATGAATATGACACTATTCCTCTTCAACTTGTCATTCCCAACATAATCCATGTGGTTGTTAGATTCAAAATGACTAATACCAGTTCAGCTCACTAATGCCTGGGATATAGATGTTAATCTGTTCCATTTCATTTTTGACATCTTCCATTTTTCCTAGATTCGTACTTCATACCTTCCATGTTCTGATTATTAATGGATGTTTACAACTGTTTCTCCTTATTTTGAGTGTTGCCCCATCAACACTCTGAAAGCTTTATTCCATTCGTGCCTCATGGTCAATTGTATTTTGAGGAGGCAGTTCTTCCCCAGTCGTACTTTGTGTGTCTCCAACCTAAGGGGCTCATTTTCAGGCACTACACCTGACTCCTGGTGTGGCGCTGTAGGATCAGCACTGGTCTGTGAACCATAAAATTTGTGGTTCAAACCCACCAGCTGCTTCGTACAGGGTCTCTATGAGTCAGAACCATCTTGGGGGCACTTCACAACAACAGCAACATACTTGACAATATTCTGATTCTGGTGCATGTCATCGTATTTAAATATTCAATATTCTGGTGTTATGTAACAGTGTCCCATTGCTATTCATAAAGTTTTCAGTGACTAAATATTTGGAAGTAGTTTGTCTCTCCTTATTCCTACGTTTAGTCTTTAATCTCATCTGAATCCTGTCCACCATAGGTGACTCTTCTAGTATTTAAAATACCTGTGGCATAGTTACCAGAATCACAGCCATATGCAAGCTACCACAGTATGGCAAACGGACAGATGAGCTGTGGTTATAAAAATTTATTTTTGCTTAATACTAAGTATGCTCCAATTGCATTATTCCCAGAACTCTATTAAATACTTTGAAATCAAACAGTAATTATATGTTAGCTCCTTAAAATCACAACATCCAATATATTTGAACTCCTTTGCTGCTCCTCAGAAACCCTATACTGATTGCTATGAGTTGAAATCTACTCACCTACACTTAACAGCAACAGCTCTTGTCTCAGACACTATAGGACAAACACTAATGTGATCATTTTATATGACATTTAATAGTAAAAATCACTGCCATTGTGCCCCAGTCAGCTAATGTGGAAAAAAACTACATTACAAATCATAAAAAGGGGATGAAAACCCCATGTTTTTCCATTCCTCGGTACAAACCAAATAAATTCAACTCAACTAAACACTGAAACCTTAATTGTCAAACTGATTCCTACTCATGGTGAGAAGAACTGTTCCATACAGTTTTCTTCACCATAATCTTCATAGTAGCAAATTACAGGCCCTTTCTTCTGCAGTCCTACTGTTGTTGTTAAGTGCTATGAAGTCAGTTTCAACCATAACAACACTGTATAGGATTTCTGAGAAGCAACTGGTGAGCTTGAACCAGTGATCTTGCAGTTCAAACTGAGTTTGTAGTCCAATGCATTGACCCACAGCACCACATTAGGACTCCTGTTGTTGTTGTTAGGTGTCATCCAGTCAGTACCAACTCATAGCAACATTATGCACAGCAGAACAAAACACTGCCCAATCCTGGACCGACCTCACTACTGTTGCCACACTTGAGTCCATCAATGCTGACACGTTGGGGGTCTTCCTTTTTTTCTCTGACCCTCCACCTTACCAAACGTGATATCCTTCTCCAGCGACTGGTCGCTCCTAACAATATGTCCAAAATATGAGAGATGAAGTTTGGCCATCTTGGCCTCCAAGGAGCATTCTGGCTGCTCTTCTTCCAAAACGGATCTATTGTTTCTTTTGGCAGCCCATGGCACTTTCAATATTCTCCTCCAACACCATAACTCAAAAGCATCAATTCTTCTACAGTCTTCATGATTCACTGTCCAGTTTTAGCATGTGTATGAGGTTATGGAAAATACCATGGCTTGGGTCAGGCGCACTTTAGTCCTCAAGCTGACATCTTTGCTCTTCCACCAGGACTCCTAGGTGGGTTTAAATCGCCTACCTTTAGTTTAGTAGTTGATTGCTTTGTACCAATCAGTGACTTGATTTCCTAGTCAGTCAAACTATACAACAAATACTAATAAAAGGAGTTTTGTAAGTTTATTGATATGTGGACTCCTTATTAGAATAAAAATTATTCATTTTACAAGGCACATGAAGAAATATTGAATTACACTAAAAAAAAATGATTGAAAAAGAAAGGATCACCAAATGATAGAGGTATTTCCTCTTTATTCTGATTAAAACTTGCAAAATGCCTCAGTTTAATATTGTTGTTATTGTTAAGCATCCTGGAAACAGTTCCAACTTATAACAACCCTGTGTTTCAGAGGAGCAGCTGGTGGATTTGAACAGCTGATCTTGTAGTTCAAACTGAGCTTTATGGTCAAGGCTTATCCTACAGCACCACACCAGGACTCCAGTTTATTAATAGACTTTCTAGTAAAGAGAAATCAGATTTCAAGTTCAAAGCCTTCTTAGGGAAGAAAATGTAATTATAATTGAATAACATATTTTACTTATTTTCATTGATTTTATGTTAACCAATATTTTTTAGATTTTGGATCATTTAATAAACATATTATGCATATATTTTAATGCATCTGTCTGTTTCTGTTGTGAGGTAATCATAGCATAGTAGAATGTTTCATCACCTTGTCTTACAGCTCAAGCTCATGTCTCTTAAAGGTGAAACGCACAGCATATCAATGATATTCATTGAGTCATTCTCTCTCCATCCCAAAAGTCATGACTAGTGTTATAACGGAACTCATAGTGTGGCACTGTAGGGTAAGCGCTGAGTTAGCTTGCTAAGTTATGAGCATATAACCAGAAAACTTGAACAAATGGATCTTTCTCAGTGTTCCAAATAGTTAAAATATCTGACTGCTGACAGAAAGATTGGAAGTTACAGTCCTCCCATAGTCCCCATGAATAAAAAGTCTGTCAATCTACTTCTGAAAGATCAGCCATTGCAAATACCATGAAGTACAGTTCCAGTCTGATACACATGGCATCTCCATGAGTTGGAATTAACTCAACATAAATTGGCTTTAACAGGGGTTTCCATAAGGAGTCATTGTTATTCTTTCTTGCTTACTAGGAGCCTATGGCAGAACAAGTTTGTTTCACCAACGCTAAAAGGTAAATGGTTACATGAGTCCAAGGAAGTATAATAATGCCATTGTTGCAAGTCAATGTCTCATTCAAATGTATGTAAATGAAGCTTTGTTTAGTTTTTTCATAAGGAAGTCATTGTTGTTGTTGTTGTCAGGTCCCATCGAGTCGGTACTGACTCATAGTGACCCCATGCACAGCAGAATGAAACAATGTCCGATCCTGGGCCAACCTCACTACCTCTGCCACACTTGACGCCATCAATGACGCCACCTGGCCAATCCTTCTCATTAGGGGTCTTCCTCTTTTTCTCTGACCCTCCATCTTACCCAGCATGACATCCTTCTCCAGCAACTGTTCCCTCCTGACAACATGTCCAAAGTATGAGAAACGAAGTTTAGCCATCTTGGCCTCTAAGGAGCACTCTGTCTGCACTTCTTCCAAAACAGATCTATTGGTTCTTTTGGCAGTCCATGGCACTTTTAGTATTCTCCTCCACCACTACAACTCAAAGGCATCAATTCTTCTGCGATCTTCCTTATTCACTGTCCAGCTTTTGCATCCATATGAGGTTATTGAAAATACCATGGCTTGGGTCAGGCACACCTTAGTCCTCAAGCTGACATCTTTGCTCTTCTACACTTTAAAAAGTTCCTGTGCAGCAGATTTGCCTAATGCAATACATCGTCTAATCTCTTGACTGCTGCTTCTGCGAATGTTGATAGTTGATCCAAGAAGAATGAAGTCCTTGACAACTTCAATCTTTTCTCTATTCATAAGAATCTTGTTTATTGGTCCAGTGGTGAGGAATTTTGTTTTCTTGACATTGAGATGCAATCCATACCAAAGGCTGTATTCTTTGATCTTCATCAGTAAATGTTAAGTCCTCTTCACTTTCAGCAAGCAAGGTTGTATCATCTGCATATCACAGGTTGTTAATGAGTCTTCCTCCAATCTGATGCCACGTTTTTCTTCATAGAACCCAGCTTCTCAGAGTATTTGCTCAGCATACAGGTTGAATAAGTATGGTGAAAGAACACAACCTTGTCGCACACCTTTCCCAATTTTAAAACATTCAGTGTTCCCATGCTTTGTTCGAACAACTGCTTCTTGGTCCAGGTACAGATTTCTCAGAAGTATAATTAAGTGTTCTGGAATACTCAGACTTCGCAATGTTGTCCATTGCTTGTCATGATCTACATGAAGCCTTTGCGTAGTCAATAAAGCATAGGTAAACATCTTTCTGATATTCTCTGCTTTCAGCCAAGATCCATTGGACATCTGCAATGATATCTCTTGTTCCACGGCCTCTTCTGAATCCAGCTTGAACCTCTGGAAGTTCTCTGTCAATGTATGATTGTAGCCGTTTCTGTATTACCTTTAGCAAAACTTTACTCGCAGGGGATATCAAAGAGATTGTTCGATGATTTCCACATTCCCCTAGGTCACCTCTCTTTGGAATGGACACAAATATTGATCTCTTCCAATCAGTCGGCCAGATAGTTATCTTCCTAATTTCTTGGCAGAGATGAATGAGTGCCTCTTGTGCCGCCTCACTTTCTTGAAAGATTTCAATTTTTATTCCGTCACTTCCTGTTGCCTTGTTCTTTGCCAATTCCTTCAATGCACTTTGGACTTCCTCCCTGAGTATCATTGGCTCTTGATCATATGGTACCTCTTGAAATGGTTGAACATTAACCATTTCCTTTTGGTACAATGACTCTGTGTATTCCTTCCATCTTAGCAACTGGAAATTCTGTTAAGAATAGTATTATAAATAAGTTGGGGTTTTTTTTTGCCTTTCAAACGGGAAAGAATACTGTATACAGGTCTCCAATCTTCAACCTCAAAATATTGATAAATTCTCTCAGAATAGATTAAGACTAGTCTACTTTCCTACTGAAGTCCTGGTGTGGCACTGTGGGTCAATGCACTGGACTGCACATTCATTTGAACAACAAGATCAGCAGTTCAATCTCACAATCCACTCCTTTGGAACCCTATACTGGGTAGCTATGGGTTGGAACGGACTCAATGGCATTTAACAACAACACTTTCCCTCTGGAGTCCTGGTGTGGCACTATAGGATAAGCATTTCACTGCAAGGTCAGTTTGAACCACAAGATTGGTAGCTCAAACTCACCAGCTGCTTTTCAGAAACCCTATACAGGGTTGCCATGAGTCAGAACCGACTTGAAGCACTTAATAACAATAGCAACAACTTTCCCACTAAACTAGTTTTCCCAAATTGTGCTACAAATACTAACATATGAGACGTGAAACAGGAGTCACATGAGAAACAATTCTTTGCTTTAATAACATGTGAAAGATACCACTTTAAACCAAATTTAAACTAGTCATTACTTAAGCTTTATCAAATATGTTAATAAAAATGTACATTATAAAATTTTGAGAGAAAAAAAAAAAAACCCTCTGGAAAGGAATCATAGCATGTGGTGATGTTCAAACTTCTTTCTGGTTGTAATCATGAACTCATTTGAGTATTGCTAATGCTTCATTCTTTGTCTGGCACCTAGTAGGTCCTTGATGAATGTTATTCAAAAACATAAATATGATCCAAGAAGGAAGAAAAACGGAAAATATCCTCAGGCAATCTAACAAAACTAAGTAAAACATTTCTTATTTGTATCATCCAATAGAAAAAGCAAGATTAGAAGACAAATTTTCTATGGAATAGACAGTAAAACAGAAATACTTTCACCAGAATAATTTTTTGTAGTTGAATATTGTGCTTGGTGGTGGGTAGGTTTTCTGCATTTTCCTGAGACATAGATAATTGTTTCAGTGATTTGCTACTCCTTTACAACAATGCCATCATGAATTTATGGGAAGGAATTCTTCCTTCATTTGGTTATGATTAGTTTCTTTTCACAGTGAAATATGAAAGATGATTATCTTTTTCTTAGGCGAAAATGCAAACCTTATTAATGATTGATGAAATAAAGTATTCAACCCTTTAAATTATCCATACATCAGATTTGGTTCTGTGACCTTCGATAGCAGGCAATTTGCTGAGGTAGGATACCATCTATCAGAAAAACTCTTCTTTCTGCTTCTTGTACATTTAATGGTCTTTAATTTCATCTAAAGTCATCCTGTTTCCATGATTTGGAAAACATCTGCATAAGGAACCCTGGAGAAATTTGCTCTTATGTATGTGGAAGTTGAGAATTATACCTCTTCAAGAGACCTTAACAACTGAAGACATCAAGGCAAACCAATGCGTTTGAAAGTGTTTCCATTCCATCTACAAGGTGGATACTCACTTTTTCATCAGGCCACTCTCTCATGTTTACTTTTTAACGTTTGCTTTTTGCTCTAGAATAAAATTTACACTCTTTTGCATAGCTTGTGAGCCTCATCTCTCCATATTCCTTATTCACTATCTGTGCCCAAGTCACACTGAATTTCTCTCAATGTGCTGGATAAACTGGTTTTCATCTCATTTCCATATGTCTGCTCAGGACATTTCCTCTGTCTAGAAAAAGCTGTTGCCAACCCTTTCCTTCTTTACTCCTTATTCTTCATGTCTTTTTGTGTGTGTATCTTCTCCTTGAGAGTTAATAATTATTTCTCTTTTAACAGGCGAGGAGCACCTCCAAATCATTTTGTCCTTCTTCCCTGATACCCCATGTTATACTGCATACCTAACTACATAATACTTACTGGTTTGCTTATTAGACTAGAAAGGAAATAAGCATTTATTATTATTTTTTTAATCCATTGTATTTGCAGGGTGTAAAACAATACTTGCTAGAAAGTAATTGCTCCAAAATATTTAATGAAAGAATGAAGACATTTATTATTTTCATAAATAGTGGAGGAACTTTATGAGATGACTTCAAAAACGTCATGGGAAAAATTTCATCATCTATTAGTCCCATGAATATTTTGTAGCCCCCTCATCTGTGCACTGGTTAAAGGATACTTAATACATTGGAAAGTCTCTGGGCTCTTGGAATTTATATTCATAGGAAGTAGAGACTAAAAAATAAATTCACAAATAAGTATATAAATATTATTACAGATTTGGGGAAATGATAAGAAGAAAACATAAATTCTATAAGGGTGAGAATAATGGTTGCAAAATGGGATGATTCTTCTTTATGGTTCTATGGAAAATGTACCTAGAAAAGAACAAACTATTTTAGAAAAAAGCAGCCAAATACAGATTAGGCAAATTGCAGATCAAGAGAAATCATGTATTTATTCCAAAGAACACAAGGGAGTATGATATTGATTTTGAGTAAATTAGCAATTATGCTTATTGAAGTAGTTTTTTGTCAAGGGAATAAAAATGTTATTTGATCACCAAAAGTCCATTTTCTCTTTATTTTAGACACCTTGCTAGACAACATTTGCATCCTAGGTGTTGCAAAGAAAATATAAATAGGGGTGAATGTGGCTCCTCCAAATTCTCTTTGTGTTGATGCTGGTGAATAAACGCAAGAATGAAAACTAGAGAATCATGGAATCACACAGTAGGAAGGTCATAAGTCTCTTAGCTATTGGGAGTTCATAGTTACCTCTCAACTAAGAACAAACTCCTCAGATTTCTTTGTGAACAAGAAATAATGTTTTATTATGAATGTGCTATTTCACAGCTTGAGATCTCTTTTCTAAAATACTGAGGAAAGTTCTAAACCATTGTTTCTCCAAGTTTTATATGTATATTATCAATTTAGGGCACAGGAAAGCTTATCAGAATTATAGAATGAATGTCAGGTACCAACTAATAACTACTGAACATTTCAATAACATTCCCAAAGGAAGTCAATACATATTTCAGTTTGAGAAGCTCTGTTCTTAAAGACAGAAAAGAACATTTAGGCAGAGTACCTGAGCAGATTTAAGTTTAAATCAAAAACAAACAAAAACACGAGTAAAGTCTATGAGATAAAGAGAAATTTAGAAAGAGAATTGTAAAGGAACTGGTTGACAGGTGGGGGAACTGAAAGAATAGAATGGAGTTTGGCATATTTTAAGACCAGACAATATCACATGTATCTGGAAATAAGTGATAAAGGATAATGGTAAAAGATGGAAAACGTAGCCAAAACTGGTTGGTGAAGAGTGTGAGTTTTGTTTAAGGAGGTGGAGAAACAAATGTTGTTGTTTAGATGTTAGGTACCATCAAATGTCTTCCAAGTTATAGCAAACCCATGCACAACAGAACAAAACACTGTCCAAACCTGCACCATCCTCAAAATTGTTGTTACATTTGGGCTCATTGTTACTGTCACTGTGTCAACCCATCACATTAAGGCCTTCCTCTTTTTTGTTCATCCTCCACTTTACCAGGCATGATGTCCTTCTCCAGGAACTGACCCCTTTTGACAAGTCAAAAGAATGAGAGACAAGGTCTCACCACCTTGCTTCTAAGAAGCATTCTTCTACCTGTTCTTCTAAGGCATATTTATCTGTTATTTGGGCAACACATGGAACATTCAATATTCTTCACCAACACTATAATTCAAATGCATCAATCCTTCTATGGTCTTCCTTATTTGTTGTCCAATTGTCAAATGCATAAGCGGTGAATAAAAATATAATGCCTTTGGTCAGGGACACTTCAGTCCTCAAACTGATATCTTTGGTCTTTAACAATTTTAAGAGGCTTTGTGTAACAGATGTGTCTAACGCAATACATCTTTTGATTTCTTGACTGCAGTTTTTATGAGTGTTGACAGTGGATCCAAGCACAATGAAATCTTTTATGATTTCAAGCTTTTCTCTTATTATTAAGGTGTTATTTATTGGTCCAGTGGTGAAGATTTTTGTTTTGTTTTTTTTTTTACATTGAGGTGCAACCCATACAAGAAGGCTGTGGTCTTGGATCTTCATCAGTAAGTATTTTAAGTCCTCTTTGCTTCCAGCAAACAAGGTTGTGTCATTTGTATATCTCAAGTTGTTAATGAGTCTTCCTTCCACCATGAGGCTACATTTTCCTTCATATAATCCAGCTTCTCAGATTATTTGCTTAGCATAAAGATTGAATGAATATTGTAAAAGGATAAAACCCTGTCACACACCTTTCCTGATTTTAAATACTCAATATCCCCTTGTTCTGTTCAAATGACTGCCTCTTGGTCTATGAACAGGTTCCTCATGAGCACAGTTAAGGGTTCTGGAATGCCTATTAATTGCAATGCTATTCATAGTTTGGTATTATCCATACAGTCAAATGCCTTTCCATAATTCAATAAAGAACATGCAAATAGTTTTCAGGTATTCCTTGCTTTTTGCAAAGATACATTGGATATCTTTGGGCAGTAGTGGAACCATCTATTAAGATAGGAATATTGAAAATAAATAAATAAAAAAGAAGCTTCCTGTCAATATACTGCTGTAATAGATTTGAATTATCTCTAGCAATAGTTTATTTGCATTTGATACTAATATTATTTTTAGACAATTTGTGCATTTTGGGGGGTAACCTTTGGAATGAACACAAATATGGATCTCTTCCAATGATCTGTCTAGGTAGTTTGCTTTCAAAATTCTTTGCATAAATCAGTTGTGCCCCTTCAGAACTGCATCCGTTTGCTGAAGCATTTGGAATGGAAAACAATTCTTAAATTTAAATGAGGGAACTATACTCTGCCTGAGTTATACTGCATGGGAGAAAGATTAGAAGCAAAGGACAACTACAGTGATCCAAGTGAGAGAGGACAGTGGAGAACTAGGATGGTATTAGAAGAAATGATGAGAAGTAATAGGATTGGGACATATTTAGAAGGGAAACCTTTGTAGAACTTGCTGGTGTATTGTATGTGTTAGAAGAAAGTAAGAATGAAATGAGTGATTAATCTTGACAGTGTAATGATACCATCTATTAAGACAGAAATATTGAAAAAAAAGAAGTTTAAATAGGAATGAGCAAACTATTTTATCCATGTTGATATTGGGGTTTCTTATATTTTTCCAAGTGACAATTTCAGATGCAGCTGTAGAAATAAATGCAATTGTAGTTACCTGGGGAGGAGAATATAAATTTAGTAGACATCACTGTATGGTGTTGATATCACCGAAGAGGAAATTAGAAGTCAAGAACAGCTACAGTCTGGGCTGTCAAAACAATAATAAATAGAAGTTGGGAAGAAGAAAGAAACAAACAAAAAATCTAGCAAATGACGATTCACATGGTTGTCATAGTCTCAAATGCCTTCCTTTGCTTGTCTCAATTCTATTCATTCTTCCAAGTTATAATTAATCACTAATATAGACACTAACATAGTACTTGTGAAACATACCATGCCACGCACTTCATGTGAATGTTTTATTCAAAATGTAAAGTTGCAAAGGGATAGGAGTAGATTTCATACCCCAATAGGAATTCTAGTTTTTCTTCTATTTACTCAACTAAATTTTACTGAGCATTTGTATGTGCCAATCACTATAATTATGTCTTTTGAGTGAAAAGATAATTAAACAAATTCATGTTTTAAAGTGTGTGATATTTGAAATATGAAACACATTTAATAAGTCATAGTTTTATACTGCTACTTTAACCTTATTTCCTTCAACAAGCTAGATGAGACTGTACAAATGGACTTTGCCAGATGAATATAGTGCAATAAAATCTACTACATCTATGGAAAGAGATGATAATAAGAATTGCAATATGATCAGCCAAAGCAAAACCAAGGGCCAACTGTGGAACAGACAATGTCTTCCTTAAATGCATATTCAAGTGAAATCTGTAGAAAATGAAATCAAACCAAAATATAAACTTAAGTCCCTCCCACTTGAATTTAGAGACCACCTCAAGAATAGGTTTAAGTCATTGAAAAGTAATAACTGAAGAATAGATGAGTTGGTCGTAGGGCAACATCAAGAACATCATACAAGAATAAAGCAAAAGGTCATTAGAAATACAGAAAAGAGCACAGTATATATCAGAAGAGACTTTGAAACTTACTCTAGATCACAAATAAAGTAAAGTAAAGGGGAAATAATGAAATAAAGACACTCAACAGAAGATTTCAAAGAATGCCTTGTAAATATAAAGTAAATTACTATAATGAATTGTGCAGACCAGGAGTTAGAAAATAAAAAGAAGAACCAAAAAAGGGGAGTGGATACAGGAGGGAAAATACTATTATTCCCAATACATGCAATGTAGGTTAGAACTCATAAAGCATTTCACATGAATTTTACACTGTGGATATTTATAGTCAATTTCCAGTGGACTGTTGTTTGTCCTCACTTTGACTGAACTAACTCCTACTTTCAACAAATTCTTCATTACAATTACCTTCAAGGCTACGTATACAGTTTTCAAATAATTGGTTTAAGCCTTTTATTATACTAAAGTAAGACTAAATATGAACTACATGGACTTGTGACTTAGCTACAATTTAACTAAAAGACACATTTAGGAATGGATCTCGATCAAAACTAAGGGAGGGCCTAATTCAAACATTATTCTAATTACATTTTAAAAAAGAGAGCGGTAAAGAAAAAAAAGGCAAGTAATGTAGTTTCCTCCCTAACCTAAGCCACTCTGGGAGGGTTCCACTGTTGTAACATATGAAAATGAGACATGATTAACTAATTGGCTTAATTTGCATAGAAGAGAATGCCATCTTTTACTATAGGCATTTTTATGGTTCAGAACAATGAAAACATCTGAACAATTTCGTCTCAGAATGTCTACTCCCACATTGATTTTACTCTGATCTGGCCTAAGGGAGAACCAGTATGATCACCCTATAGTGGACTCCCTGTCTGGTATTGGGCTTTAACAGCTGTTTAAAGGCCATATTGGGATTGCTTTGGACAGAATTCCTGCCATGCAAACTTATTTATCTTAAACTCCCTTTCATGTATAACAGTCTTTATCTCAATAAAATGCTTTGGAAACAACCTAAATATAGTATTGAATTAAAAACAACAACAATACCAATTCATTCTTTTTTTAAAAAGGGTAGAAAAATCTATTTTCCAACTGGATGGCAGCTCCAGTAAATCCAATTCAGTCTATATGCCATAACTTTTTGGTTTTATTTTCAGATTAATACTATATCCAGGGAAAGTGTTCATATTTGTATACTTCTCACTCTATGAGCAGACATCTGTACTCTGTATTTTTTTTTCTTTATTTTATTTAATACTGCATGATAATTGGTCCATTATCCTAATCCTTCAAGATTGGCTAAGGGGTAGAGCCAATCTTAATCTACTATTAAAGTCCATAATGTAAAAAAAAAAAAAAAAAGTTTTACAGTGAAGAAATTAAGAAGGTCCTTCAATCCCAGACACAAGTTTCTTAGGGTTTGTCTAGACACAGAATGGCTATGATATTTTCTGTCACCTCACATGCATGTGAAAGTTGGCCATTGAATAAGGCAGACCATAGAAATATCAATGCATTTGAATTTCAGCATTAGAGAAGAATATAGAAAAGTGCCATGCATTGCCAGAAGAAGAAGGACAACAACCTGTCTTGGAAGAAGTTCAGTCAGAATACTTTTTAGATACTAGGATTGGACATGTTGCCAAGAAGAACCAGCCCCTGAGGAAGGATATCATGTGTGGTAAAGCGGAGAGTCAGCGAAAAAGAGGAAGCCCCCCAAAGAGAGGGCGCGACACAATGATCTCACACGTAACTACAATTATGAGGCGGGCATAGGACTAGGCAATGTTTCCTTCTGTGGTGCATTTTGAATTGGAACCAACTTGATAGCACCTAAAAACAACAACAAACTCAGAATGAATGATGGAACTCAACAACATTTTATGCAAATTATCATTGATTAGAAGCTGAAGTGATTTCTGTCTGGCAAATATTATACTAAATTTAGCTAAAAATTCCTGGGATTCTGATGTGAAAAACACTATACTTAGAGGATAATTCTGAGATTTTCAAGAGATAACACCTTTATGTTTCTGAGGATATAATGCTTTTCCTTCTCTCAAAATATAGTGTAAGAGTTTGTAGTCAGTTTCTTTTTCTCATAGAAGAAAGGAGGCAAAGTAAATATCTAATCTCTCTTTTAGTTTGTTTCAAATTATAAATTTATAGAAGGAATGTTTAATATACAGGAGACATGGATAAATAACCTCAATGAAAATACATTTCTTAAGGATAATGATGACCTTCATTGGATAAAGGAAACTAGAACTCTTGTACTAAGCATTGTTGTTGTTGTTGTTGTTATGTGCCATGGAGTCGGTTCCGACCCATAGCGACCCTGTATAGGGTTTCCGAGGGTGTAAATCTTTACGGGAGTAGAAAGCCTCATCTTTCTCCCGCGGAGCGGCTGGTAGTTTCGAACCGCTGACCTTAAGGTTCGCAGCCCGATTCGTAACCACTACGCTACCAGAGCTCCTGTACTAAGCATAATTTAACCAAATAACTTTTGTTTCTTATTTTGGTATGTAGAAGAGTACAGTACAAGAACTGCTGCTATATTATTTACATAGAATAATCTATTATTTTATTATTTATATCAAGTCATTGTATTGCTTTTGTTTTTACTAAAGATCCTGGGATTATCAAGTTTTGTCAGTAAATGCAGTTACAGTAGTGCTTTACATAGAAGTTTTAAAGGTTATTTGTCATCTAAACTGAAAGGGAAAAATTAAAAAACATTTAGAATACACAGACTCCTCACTTATCATCTGTCTCATCCATCATCTCACATTTACAACAGTATCAAAATATCTGCTACTTGAATACCTTTCATATTAATGATGTACATCTGGCAGTAATGAATAATTCTAAAGTGCAAGACAAGAACAACACTGCCTATGATGGTTAAGCTTATGTGCCTGCTTGGCTGGGTCATGATTATCACTGGTTGGAAGTTGCAATGATAAAATTGGTAATTATGCAATGCTGTGCTTTGGCAGTTACATAATGATGTAATTTGGCGGTTATGCGATGATGTGTTCAACCTCCTATTTTGCCTGATATAATCATCTTCCATTTTCTCATAGCACAGATTTTCTCTGGTAGAGTAGTGGTTACGAATCGGGCTGCGAACCGCAAGGTCAGCAGTTTGAAACTACCAGCCGCTCTGTGGGAGAAAGATGAGGCTTTCTGTTCCCGTAAGATTTACAGCCTCGGAAACCCTGTACAGGGTCGCTATGGGTCGGAACCGACTCGACGGCACTCAACAACAACAACCACCTGGTGTTTGGTACCTAATCATGTTTGTAAAAAAGCAGTGGGTATACATGTATAGATGTTACACAAGTATAGCTTTTGAAAGTTTGCTTTATTCACTTTCATGAAAAACCTACACTAATATCCCTTCTCACAAACAGAAGAAAATCTCTAGGACTTTCTTGCAAGTTTGTCTTTTTTGGTAAACTCTGCTGAAACCTATTTAGCACAACTGTTGTTGCTATTAGCTGCCAACGAGTTGGCTCTGATTCATAGTAACCCTGTGCACAATGGAATGAAACACTGCCTGACCACGTGCCATCCTCACAATTGTTGCTATAGTAGAACCCATTGCTGCAACTACTGTGTCAGAGGTCTTCCTCTGTTTCACCCACCTTCCACTTTACATGATATAATTCTCCAGGGACATGAGCCTTGCCATCCTTCCTTCTAAGGAGCATTCTGGCTGCACGTCTTCCAAGACAGATTTGTTTGTTCTGCTAGCAGTCCATGGTACCTTTAGCATTCTTCTCCAATACCATAATTCACATGTTTTAATTCTTCTGTCATCTTAGTTATTCATTGTCTGACTTTCATATATATATATATATGAGGCCATTAAAATTACCATGACTTAGGTTAGGTCAACCTTAATCACCAGACTGACATCTTTGTTCTTAAAATCTTTAAAGAAATCTTGTGCAGTAAATTTGTCTAATGCAGTACATCCTTTGGTTTCTTAACTGCCACTTCCATGAGTGTTGATTGTAGATCCAAGCAAAATTTAGTGTCTGACAACTTCAGTCTTTTCTCCATTTATCATGATGTTATTTAATGGTCTAGTTGTGAAGACTTTCGTCTTCTTTATTTTGAGATGCAATTCGTATTGTGAACTGTAGTCTGATTTTCATCAGTAAGTATTTTAAGGCCTCTCTGCTTCCAGCTAGCAAGGTTGTATTACCCATATATTCAACCCTATAGCAACATGCAAGTCTCTGCTGAAAGAGATATGCTGACTATGTATGAATTGCTTTGGTTGGGTATCAACCCAATGTTCCTCATAGAAGGCAATAAACGTACCACTGAACTGCCAGTGTCTAGGGAGGAGAAAATAGTGGAACAATCACACAATTGACTCATTATAACAAGAATAAAGAACAAAATAGATATACAAATGTATCTATTTGTACAGACAGATTTGGAACTTTGTCATTTCCCAATGTTGACATAATCTTTAACAAAGAAATATTAGGAAGCATCTGGTTGTTGCAACATGGAGTAAATGCATGTTCATATGCCATTTGAAACAGATTCTTTGTTTGCCTGTTTTATTTTACAATAATCCTAAAGGTTTTGTAATATCTTGAATTATTTCCACACCAAAAAAGATTATGTTTATTTTCTAATCACTGCACTCATGGGTATCAACCTTGTTTAGGATTCTTGTGGGGTTTTTAAAAGATGTTGTTGCTAATTGTCTTAGAGTACAGAGTTAATGAGGAACAGCTGGTGGAATTGAACTGCATATCTTTTTGTTAGAAGTCCAGTGCTTATCATACAGTGCCACACAAGACTCCTTTCTTTTTAAATGTAGTTTCAGTTTTATTAAGAAATTCATACCATAGTCAAATAGCATCTTAGTGTAGCATTGTAAGATAAAGGTAGAATTACTAACCACAAGGCTGGTGGTTCAAATGCATCAACTCCTTGGAAACCCTATACAGGTTTGCTATGCACCAGAACAGACTCCATGACACTTAGCAACAACAGCCACCATAGTAGAATGTAATCTAATCCTAATCTTACAAAAGGATGTTGTTCTTCTTAAGTGCCATTGAGTTGGTTGTGATGCTGCATAGGTTTTCTGAGGAGCAACTGGTGAGCTTGAACCTATTGCCTTCTGAAGGCACTCTGGTGGTTCAGTTTTTAAAGCACTCTTCAGCTAAATAAAGATCAGTGGTTTTAACCCACCAATTATTCCAGGAGTCTTAACAACAACAATTATTCCATGAGTCTGTTTTTGTAAAGATTTGCAGTCTTGGAAAATATCAGTGGTAGTTGTGCTCTGTACTATAGGGTCATTGTTGTTGTTAAGAGCCATCAAGTTGGTTCCAACCCATAGTGACCCTGTATAGAGTTTCCAAGGAGCAGTTCGTGAGCTTGAACCACCAACCTTGAGGTTCAAACTGACTTTGCAGTCCAGTGCATTAACCCACAGTGTGACACCAGGACTCCTTAGGGTCATTAGGGGTGGGAATAGACTTGAAGGCTGTGTGTTTGTATTTTTTTTCTCTCTTCATCCCTTCTGAGTTGTATTTTATAAATAGAAAGACAAATATGGAAACAGAACTATGTACAAAGGGCAGATACCAGTCTAAAAACTAGGGAACACCAAGAAGGGCCTGGGGCCACCAGAAAAGAGAACAGAGTATCTTCACCAAGAACTGACACAAAGAGAAGAACCTATGAATAGCTCTCATGATACCCTGAGTTTTGACTTTCAGTTTTCAGAACTGTGATAAATTGAATTTCTGTTTTTTAAAGACACACACATTGTGGCATTTTCTTATGGCAGTCCTAGGAAACTAAGGTAATGCTCAAATCTTTTATATTTTTATGTCAGGAGCACCTAGAACTATTTGGTTTTTATAATTAACAAATGAGATGATGAAAATAACATAAAAATTACAGCATATATAAAATATCCAAATGAAGTATTATTTTTTTATTCAAGCTACAGATCTTGACAACAAATACAATGCCATCCACTTGTATAACAAACATATTAACTTAATCAAAACAATACCTCATGCTCAGACAATGGTGTACATGAGCAGATTAAGAAAGCACCCTCTTTCCCTTATTATTGCTAGAATATTATGATAAAAGGAGCTCTGGTAGCGTAGTGGTTATGAATTGGGCTGCAAACCTTAAGGTCAGCAGTTCGAAACTACCAGCTGCTCTATGGGAGAAAGATGAGGCTTTCTGCTCCTGTAAAGATTTACAGCCTTGGAAACCCTGTACAGGGTTGCTATGGGTCAGAACCGACTCAATGGCACTTAACAACAACAACGATTATGATAAAAGTCACATTTTGTTATTCTTCCACTTCAGGCACAGCTATATTTTTGATAATATACTCTTATTTAATAATTGAGACAGCTGTCAAATTTACAAAATTTTCAGAAAAGACACAAAAAATCTTCTAGGCTTGCTTTAATTTGTCAAAATATCCTTTCTATTAGATTGCCACCATCACATTAGATAATGACTGTTAATGTTGTTATGTGCCATACAGTCATTCCTACCCATCATGGCTGGGGAGCTTGAACCATCAACCTTGGGATTAAAACCTACCTTGTAGTCTAATGCATTAATTCACAGCACCACACCAGGATTCCTACATAGGATTAGATAGAGGAAAGAAAAAAAAAAAAAAATCTATTTGAATGATGTGATCTTTGTAGGTTTTTTTTATTATTATTTTTAAAATGCACAATACACTTGAAAAGTTTAATGTTCAATTGTGTCTGAATGGTTATTCATGGAATACAAGCAATGTTAACATAAAAAAAAAAAAAAAAAAAAAATCCTGTCCCTATTTTTACATATCTAAATGCTCTAAATTGTATTTGGATTGAACACATCTGTTGGAAGAGTTAGATAGGAACCTCATAGCATTCTTTACTTGTCTAAAACAGCTCACTGGCACTTTAAACAGGACTAAATAAACTTGCTTGATTTTCTTTTATCCCAGGAGGAGGATAACTTCTGATTACCCCTTTGGGAAGCAGACAAGATTGTGCTATATGCAGTTAGGAAGTGAAGGCTACATGCCATTCAGAAATTATAATACAAGTTCATGCTGAAAATGCAGAAGAATGTGTGAAACAAGGAAATCTAATGACTTAGACAGTTAGGCAGAGAGATGCCCATTCAGAAACAATAGCCTGCAACTGAAATGGAGATAATGTATCTTCTTATGTGCATAAATGGCCTTTCAAAGTATATGCAGATATGGAAAGAATTAGGTAAAAGGAAATTACAGACAGCTTGGAGAGGAAAAAGAACAGAGACCAATTGAAGCATATAAAGTGACCAAGATTTTAAGAGAATTGTATATTTTTCTATCAGAGAATGTGTAAAATCACTGATACCATTCTACCAAATTCAATGATGAGTATCCTCTATACCTCAGAATCGAGGGATAAGAGAAACAAAATGAAGTTTTAACTTAGAAATACTGCTGTAATTATCTCAATTTCATTATAGGAATTCTTCTACACTAACTTCTTCATAAAAATGATCTAACTCAATGAAAAGTTAAATAACTGATTAGAAATTTGAATTCAATGGACTTTTGAGAATCTAAAGCTAGTCTTCCTGAGACTTCCAAAGTACATGCAAATACTTTTCGCTCTTTTCTGAATTGTGTATGTTGTTTTTGTTAAGTGCAATCAAATTGATTCTGACTCACAATGACCCTGTATAGTATTTCTGAGGAGCAGCTGGTGAGTTTCAAAACTTCGCTTTGTGGTTAGCAATCCAGTCTTTCAATAACTTTTGTTATTGAAAGATTCTCTGGGCAAATTATTGAATGATGCAGGAAGCATCAAGAGAAGATGGAAGTAATACACAGAGTCACTGTACCAAAAGGAAATGGTTAATGTTCAGCTGTTTCAAGAGGTAGCATATGATCAAGAGCCAGCGACACTATAGGAGGAAGTCCAAGGTGCATTGAAGGAATTGGAAAAGAACAAGGCAACAGGAATTGATGGAATCAAAATGAAAATCTTTCAGGAAAGTGAAACGGCACAGGAGGCACTCACTCATCTCTGCCAAGAAATTTGGAAGACAACTATCTGGCCGACTGATTGGAAAAGATCCATATTTATAACCATTCCAAAGAGAGGTGACCCAGGGGAATGTGGAAATCATCGGACAATCTGATTGATATCCATGCGAGTAAAGTTTTGCTAAAGGTAATACAGAAACAGCTACAATCTTACATTGACAGAGACCTTCCAGAGGTTCTAGCTGGATTCAGAAGAGGCCATGGATTGAGAGATATCACTGGTGATGCCCAATGGATCTTGGCTGAAAGCAGAGAATATCAGAAAGATGTTTACCTGCGCTTTATTGAATATGCAAAGGCTTTTGGTTGTGTGGATCATGACAAGCTATGGACAACATTGTGAAGTATGATCATTCCCGAACACTTAATTGTGCTCATGAGGAATGTGTACCTGGACCAAGAGGCAGTTGTTCAAACAGAACATGGGAACACTGAATGGTTTAAAATTAAGAAAGGTGTGTGACAAGGTTGTATTCTTTCACCATACTTATTCAATTTGTATGCTGAGCAAAAAATTCTAGAAGCTGGGTTATGTGAAGAAAAACGTGGCATCAGGATTGGAGGAAGACACATTAACAACCTGCAATATGCAGATGATAAAACCCTGCTTGTTGAAAGTGAAGAGTACTTAAAATATTTACTGATGAAGGTCAAAGAGCACAGCCTTCGGTATGGATTACATCTCAATGTAAAGAAAACAAAAATTGTTACCACTGGACCAGTAAACAACATTCCTATCAACAGAGAAAAGATTGAAGTTATCAAGGACTTCATTCTTCTTGGATCAACTATCAACACTTGTGGAAGCAGCAGTCAAGAGATCAGACGACATATTGCCTTAGGCAAATCTTCTACACAAGACCTTTTTAAAGTGTTGAAGAGCAAAGATGTCAGCTTGAGGACTAAGGGGCGCCTGATCCAAGCCATGGTATTTTCAATAACCTTATATGCTGGACAGTGAATAAGGAAGGCCTTAGAAGAATTGATGCTTTTGAGTTATGATGTTGGAGGAGAATATTGAAAGTGCCATGGGCTGCCAAAAGAACCAATAGATCCATTTTGGAAGACATGCAGCCAGAGTGCTCCTTGGAGGCCAAGTTGGCCAAACTTCATCTCTCATGCTTTGGACATATTGTCAGGAGGGACTAGTTGCAGGAAAAAGATATCATGTTTGGTAAGGTGGAGGGTCAGAGGAAAAGAGGATACCCCTAACGAGATGGATTGGCTAAGTGGTAGCATCGATGGACTCAAGCGTGGCAACAGTAGTGAGATTGGCCCAGGATTGGGCAGTATTTTGTTCTTTTGTGCATAGGGTCACTATGAGTTGGTACAGACTTGATGGCATCTAACAACAACAATAAGAAAGACTACTTAACACCATTGTTATTCAAAATATGCTCCAACCACTAATGCCAGTAATGATGACATTGAAGAATTTTACTGACTTCTTCAGTGTGAGACTGAAAGAATACATACAGTAAAGATGTACTGATAATACTTGTGATTGAAATGTAAAGGTTGGAAACAAAGAAGTGACAGAAATGATACTGGAAACAGAATGATAGAATTTTGTGAGTCTTGGTGTGGTGCTGTTGGATAAGCACTGGACCATATGGTCAGTTTGAACTGCAAGATCAGCAGTTCAAAACTCAGCAGTTGCTGCTTGGAAACTATATATAGTATCACTGTGAGTTGGAATCAACTGGACGACATTTAACAACAACAGTTGTTAAGCAGGAACAGCAATGACTTATTTATTGCAAATACCTTTTTAAACAACATAAAAGGTGGAATAAAAAGAAATCAAATTGATTACATCTGTGGAAATAGACAGTGGAAAAGCTCCATGTCATCAACCAAAACAAGGGGTAGACTGCAGAAACCAAACGTCAATTTCTCATATGCGAGTTCAGTGTAAAGCTGAAGAAAATTTAAAAAAAAGCATGTTGTTATTGTTGTTGTTAAGTGCCATCGAGTTGGTTCCGACCCATAGCGACCCTGTACAGGGTTTCCGAGGGTGTAAATCTTTACGGGAGTAGAAAGCCTTATCTTTCTCCCGCGGAGCAGCTGGTAGTTTCGAACCGCTGACCTTAAGGTTCGCAGCCCGATTCGTAACCACTACGCTACCAGAGCTATAGAGAGTCAAAATATGACCTTGAACATGTTTCAACTGAATTTAGAGATCATCTGAAGAACAGATTTGATTAATTGGACACTAATAATCTAACACCAGAAGAGTTGTAGGATGACATCAAGAGCATCATACAATCAGAAAGTAAAATGTCATTATGAAGATAAGAAAGAAGGAACAGACAAAAATGGGTGTTGGAAGAGAATCTGAAACTTGCTCTTCACTGTAGATATGCTAAAGCAAGTGGAAGAAATGAGGAGGTAAAAGAACTAAATAGCAAATTTCATGGGCGGCTTGAAAAGACAAAATCAAATATTACTATAAAATGTGCACAGAATCCTTATTTAGACAAAGAGGGAGTTGTTAGAACAGAACAAAGGGATATTGAATGATTTCAATCAGAAAATGTGTGCCACTTTTGTATCTTTTCACCATGCTTTACTTATTCAACCTGGATGCTGAGCAAATAATCTGAGAAATTGGATTATATTAAGAAGAATAAAACAACAGCATTGAAGGAAGACTAACAATCTGAGATATGCAAATGATGAAACTTATTTGCTGGAACTGAAGAGAATATAAAATACTTACTGAAGAAGACTTCGTTTTGCTTGGATCTACAATCAACACTCATGGACGCAACACTCAAAATATCAAACGATATATTGCATTAGACATATTGCAAAAGTTCTCTTTAAAACATTCAAGAGCAAACAAATCACTTTGAGGACTAAGGTGTGCCTGACTCTAGTCATGATATTTTCAATCACATCATATGTATGTGATAGTTGGACAATGAATAAGGAAGACTGTAGAAGAAATGATGTATTTGGATTATGGTGTTGGTGAAGAGTATTGAAAATACCTTGGACTTCAAGAAATAGAGTCAGATTGTTGTTCCTTAGAAGGAAAAATGCCTAGAATTTGTGTCTTGTATGTTGACCATGTTTTCAGGAGGAATCAGACCCTAAAGAAGGACATGATGTTTAGGAAAGTTGAGGGTCAGTGAAAAGGAGGAAAACCTTTAACAAGATGGATTGGCACAGTGGCAGCAACAATCGGCTAAAACATAACAATTTTAAGGATGGTTTAGGACTAGACAGTGATTCATTCTGTTGTGCATAGGGTTTTTATGAATTGAATCTGACACAAAGGTACCTAACAAAAGTAACCATAAAAACACTCATAATACCATTTCATTGAACAAATAATAAACAAAAATGAAAACATATATATTCACTAAAACTGCTATGTAGAGAATTTCATGCATTTGGATAGAAAATACTGATTAACTACTTACAAAGAGAGAAACAAATTACCAAGGTTTATGCCAGAAATGGAGTCCTGGTGTGGCATAGTAGGATAAACATTGAATTAAAAGGTCAGTTTGAACTGCCATATCGATGGTTCAAACTCACCATCTCTTCCTCAGAAACCATATACAGGGTTAATATAAATTGGAACCGGCTCAGTGATACTTAACAACGTGCCAGGGATGGTCTGCAAAAGGCAGGTCTAACTAATGGTCAGATAACTTAGAGGCCAGAACTGAACTTGAGAAAATTAAGTTAACACAACTTCCCCACGCAATGCTTAGCCACTTCTATAAAAAATGTTAGCAAATTAATGAATAATATAATCTGAATCATGGATACATTATTAGCTTCTCCATCACACTGGATTACTAACCTTCTCAATGTGCCCTTATGTCTCAGTTTAGCACCAATTCCTATAAATCTTTGGCAATGAGTTTTCAAATCTGCCTTTCTCTATAAAGAACCATTCAATGCAGTAATGATGAGGGTTTTTGAACGAACTGGGTAAAGCAAGACCCTAGATTCCTAATAACATTTCATGAGCAATCAGCTAATCCTCTTTAGCTTTTTAGTCCTGAGGCATTTTCTATGATTGCATACTAACTCAATAGGATTAAGTTCTTGGGACCTGTAAAGAAAATACAATCTACATTTATTACTTTGTTATAATCTCCCTCTGTAGTGTGTAATGCTTCAACAGTACAAATTATGTGCTGGGAATCAAATTTCATCAAAGACAGTTTGGAATGCACCTTCCAGAAGTGCTGAATGAGACATGCCCTGGTTGGGGTTACTGCCTTCATTTACTATCAACATGGTGCCATCATGTGCTTAGGGATCATTGGGAGACTCTAAAGCAGCATGTTGACATTGTAATATGTAGTTATTCTGGCTAGGAACTTTCCTTACTTATCATTTATAAAGAATATTATGACAGATGCCCTCAGTCAGTCTGCAACTTGAGTTCTTCTAAAATCTGTGTGTACTGGCATCATGTCTGGGTTATAAGAACTGCCTCTTGGAATAGCTATTCATTGTTAAATCATGACTTCTCAATGATTGCTACCAGGCAGATTAAATGTATCTGTATGATGTTTTTCACTGTAAAATATAAACACAAAATTTAAGAAGAGAAGACAAAAGAGACTTTGTTTATTTTGTGCCATCCTGCAGGGAAACAATTTCAGGGGGGTTAATATTCACAACACCTGTCTTAGGCAGGAAATTGAACTAAGTCTCTGGAGTTCTACTGTCAATTCATCAGGATAAATAAGAGTGTGCAATCCAGCATGTTCCAGATGAGAAACAGGCCCTGAGCTGCTTATGCCATATTTCATTAGCAACCTTTTTGATCACAGGTAATACCTAAGGAAAAACATTGTGTCACATAATACAATGAGGATGAAAACAGGTGGTCCAAAGGAAAAAACAAAGAAGAGGGGAAAAAAAAAAAAAAAAAAACTCAAAAAACTCTGACTTCTGTAGTTTATGTGAAAATAAAAATGGAACACAGTATATGATGTATATATAATAACATAATTTTGGCAAAGTTTATTTTTTTTTAAATAATTCACTTATGAGGTGGCCTATGAATATTTGGGGAGAAGAAGCAAGTAAAGAGAGATCATGATCTTTGTATCACTGCAAGGAGTACAATGGGTTTTCTTTGTGTGTATATACTTTTAACTGGGATATGCATTTGAATTTTATCACAAATTTACCAGGAGCCTTAAAAATATTTCAGACATATTTTGACATCAATAAGTGATCCTTTGGTATAGTACTTACTTATTGCATTCAAGTATTTTCATGCTTAGAATATTGAGTAATAATGGTCACATTATTATTATATGTATATATTGTATGACAGCTAAAGGAAATTGTCTTAGGCCAGGTTTTCTAAAGAAGCAAAATCAATGAAATGTATATATATATATATATATATACAGAGAAAGAAGAGAGACAAATTAATTATAAAGGAAATGTCTTACAGTTGCAGAGTCCCAGGTCCCTAGCAGAAAAGAGATAAAAAGATTCCCTCCCACGTGTCTATTCTATTAGGAGCAGGCCACGTCCCCAATAAAGCATCCCTTCAATTGACTGGCTACTCACAATCACTCATCATAGAGTTAACTATGCCTGTAATAGGCTTCATCACCATGGGAATAAGCAAATCTTAACTGCTAAACCTCCGGAAATCCTAGCCTACTCAAGTTGACACAGAACCCTAACCATCACAGCCCACTCTCTATATACATTATATATATAGCCCAACATAATGTATACATATATATAGTTGTCGTTAAGTGCTGACAAGTTAGTTCCAATTTGTAGTGTCTCTGTATAGGGTTTCCAATGAGTGGCTAGTGAGCTTGAACCACCAACCTTGACTCTCCATATATCTATCTCCATCTCTATCTATATATGTATTAGTATATAAATAAATGGAGCAACTAAATCCATATTTATACTAATATATATATATATCCTAATATATACATATATAGATAGATAGATACAAATATAGATATAGATATAGATAGATAGATAGATAGATAGATACATACATACATAGATACATACATAGATACATAGATAGATTTAAATTTCCAAAGGGCACATTCAGCAAGCCAGCTTCCTGCCTGTAAGCATAGTCTTACTCAGTCCATGGGCCTAGAGTCCATAGTTGCTCTGTATTTCCATGCCACCACCTCTGCCACCATCTCTGCTGTTCCCGCTTTCCTAGGCAGGGATCCCACACCTTTCTCATGTTCTTCCTTAAGGATGGACCTGGAATTGTCTGTTCCTGAAATGAATAATAACTCCTCCTTCTTTTTATTCGCCCATCTTCTACAGTTATAGTTTTGACAATCACAATTAATCATATTAACAATTACATCTGAAATCACAAAATTCTATCAGCATCATCCTTCACCCCTTTTCATCAGACCCATCTGGAAAAGGCAAACTACTCAGTAGGGATTCTGCCTTGTCCCCTCATTTCAAAACTAAGCATACCCATGAAAGCTTTTAAGCCAGCCACTTCATGACTTCATAGCCCTTCATTTTTGATAGCTAGTATAGCAATTGTCCATTCCTCTCAACCCATTGGAGCCTTGGTGTGGCATTGTAGAATAAGCACTCGACCATCAGGTGGGTGTGAACTGCAAGGTCAATGGTTCAAATTCACCAGCTACTGCTCAAAAACCCTTCACAGAGTTGCTATGAGTCAGTACCAACTTCACAACACTTAAGAATAGTAACAATCAACCCAGCATACTGAGGAGACAAGCATGTTCCTTGATCATCCATTCTGGTTGGAAATTTGAGCAACTTGCCATCCAAGCTAGGCCAAATGGGTGCCAGCTGCAAGTTTGAGATTTCACACACACCTCCCTGTACTTCAAACCAGCTGTCTCTTCACTCTCAGTCCTAGCCCCCATGAGCTAGGTCAGTGGGCTTGGGATTTCACAAAAAAATCCCTAAACTTCAAACCAGACAGCCTTCCCTTTCCTTCTCTCATCTCAAGGTCACTGGGTGCCAATAGAATATTACCAAACTCAGTCTGTGCCTTCAATGCTGCATTTCCCCAAATTCCACTCACATGTAAACCTAGGTGGTCAACAGTAAGTATACAAGTCACCAGTTTCCTTTAACTTTCAGTCCTAGGAGTGGATTTTATATGATGGGCTGACTTTCTTGACTTGATGCCTCTGAAGCTCAAAAAGTCAAATGTCCACTTTTTCCCTCTGGTTTCTTTCAGTCATGAATCACCTCAGTTCTGAGTTGGTCTGCATGTCTTTTAAAATGCAAATGTACCAACTCTGAACGTTCTGGGTGAGGCTCAGGATTCCATCTCCTGGCAAAATTTAACTCCCTTTTTAGCAAATCTATTCAAGTATAGGCTGAAAGCAGGTATACAAGCTCTCTGTAGTCATCACACCCAACATTAACTTCTTTCATATGTATATATATTATAGGCTGTTTTAGCCATATGATTTTTAAAAATGTAATTGTGCAAAAGGTTAAACGCTTTGATTACTAACCGAAGGTTGGC
>NW_006408588.1:2203649-2235467 GCF_000296735.1 Chrysochloris asiatica | reverse complement strand
ATATATATATATTACAATAATAGGCAGGAAAAACCAGTATCCATAAGGCAGTCAAGCACATAAACCTTTTAAAACACTCAAATTCAATCCTTTCTTCTCTCTTGGACTACCCCATTCATATGCATATGGCCCTGGACCTCACCAAGGGTGGATTCCAGTAAACCCAGGCCTCATATCAGGCATCCATTTTAACCAGTGTGTCATAGTCTCCAGCCTACTCCAGAAGCGGATGCTTTCCCCACTTAAATATTTTATCCTCCACCCTTTTATTCTTTCTCTTATAAAACCACATACTTTCCTGACTCTTGAATCTCAATGCAATGAATCCCAATCCTGATGCAAACTGTAGAAACCATGGGCAGGCCATGTCTGATTTCTTCAGATTCTATAAGGGGAAATAAGTACCAAACTCCAAATCAGCCCAAGGAAGTCAGGCATAACTCCATCCTATATCAGTGCCTTTAAAATTAGTCAGACTTGAGAAGCAATTTAGAAAACTTATGTTTATGATTTTGTTTCACTTGAATCCCACTTTCAGTCCCACATGTCTAGGCCGGGTTTTCTAGAGAAACAAAACCAGTGAAACATATACATGTACATATAGAGAAAGATTAGTTTATTATCAAGGGAATAACTTACAATTGCAGAGTCCTGGGTCCTCAGTAGAGGAGAGAAAAAGAGTCCCTCCTACATGTCCATTATATTGCAAGCAGACCACCCCCCCCCCCCAGGAAGCATCCCTTCAATTGATTGACTACTCAGAGCTATTCATCATATGTTTAACTATACCTGTATTAAGTTTCATCACCATGGGAATGTGAGAAATAAATCTCAAGCTGGTCCATCTTCAGGAATAGGCACAGTTTGTTGGCTGATATAGCAACAAGAACCCATGCACCTGTTGTAAACAGGATGAATTAGGGGAGGGCTAAGGGGACCTGTTTTACAAGTAGAAAAGTAAAAAAAAACAAAACAAAACAAAAAAAAAACAATGCAACCATCAGAAGGAAATAGGCCATGTCTGAGAAGATTGTTCACCCCATAGTACTCAGTCAGTGAGTAACTGGGGGACAGACTTTTCAAGCTAGGAAGTAAAAACACTTGTAAAGCAGCTGCATGGCATGCCTGCCTGCCTGGTCTTCTGGCAGCTCAATTTTTCAAACTCAATTAATAAAGCTTCACTCTTGCTAAAATGAGTACAGACTGGATTTCTTGAGTGTTAATAGGTAAAAACTTGTGATGACTTATCAGTAACCTCATACGGGATAAGGCAGTCTGCCCCAGTTCTCCCTCAGGTGACCCATCCAGGTAAGGTCCTAGTCAGGGATTTATATCAACTCAACAGTTACAGAGAGGAACTGAGGCAGTATTTGGGGTATCAACAACGTTTCTCACAGGAATAAGCATATTTTATCTGCTAAACCTCTGAAAATCCTGACCTAGACAAGTTGACAAAGAATCATTATCAGTTGAAGCTGTGAAATGTTGTCTAGTTGTATAACTCTGCTACAAAAATCCACTGGTCATTTTAGAGAAAGAAATGTCATATGGGAAAGCAGATCAGTAAATAGAGACTATTTATATATTTAAGTTGGTCAAGAAAATGATTGAAAAATATTTATAAGGGTACTTTGTGACATATTCTTGAATGTTTTGAACACTAATTTTATGAGCCTTTTTAAATTATGTTAAAGTGAAATAAAGTGGTGCTCACTGGAAAAATAAGACATATTAAATTTACTTTCAAGCATCCAGGAACTGATTGAGGAAAGAATGCACAGAAATGGAAATTAAAAAGGTAGACATTGTGCAGGAATTAGCCATAGAATTTGGTGTTTTCTTGTAAAATGAAAAGAAAAAAGTGTGTAAATGAGTGTTTTGCCTAAACTAGCTAACCAAAACAGGTATATTGGATGAATAGCTGATATAGATGAAAAGATTATCTTTTCTAACTTCAAATTATCCACAGTGAATGTGTGGTTTATGCAGTAATGCTATTAGTAATGTTGACGTCTACTGTCAACCAGTGCAGTAACTTATGGTGTTACTGCATAACCATACCAGATGATGCATAATCCTTAGTAATTTTTATTATCAATATCAGTTATAGGTTGCTATGTGTTACTGTTGTTGTTAGGTATTGGTACCAATTCATAGTGACCCTATACACAACAGAATGAAACATGATCCGGTCCTGTGCCATCCTCACAATTGTTGTTACACTTGAGTCCATTGCTGCTGCCAGTATGCCAATCCATCTCATTGGAGGGCTTCCTCTTTTTCACTACTCTCCACTTTACCAAACATAATGCCCTTTCCAGGGCCTAGTCCCTCCTGGTAATATGTCCAAAGCATGAGAGATGAAGTCTTACCATCCTGGCTTCTAAAGAGCATTATGGCTGCATTTCCTCCAACACATACATTCTTGGGCTTCTGGTAGTCCACAACACTTTCAATATTCATCTCTAATACCTTTATTCAAATACAATGATTCTTCCTTATTCATTGTCGTCAATATTCCAAGTTGATACTTGAATTTTTTCTTCAGTTCTTTCATCTTGATAAATGCTGAGCTCATTCTCCCCTTTCGATTTTCTAATACAGGGTCTTTGCATATTACATTATAATACGTTATACTGTCTTTCTCAGATGCCCTTTGAAATTTTCTGTTCAGTTCTTTGACTTCCTTTTTCCTTGAATTTGCTTTAACTTCTCTACTCTCAAGAGCAATTTTCAGTCTCTTCTGACATCCATTTTGGTCTTTTCTTTCTTTCCTGCCCTTTTAATGGACCTTTGCTTTCTTCCTGTTTGATGTTTTATATCATTCCCTACTTCTTCTACTTTTGGGTCATTAGTGTTTAATGCACCAAATTTGCTCTTGAGATGGCATCTAAAGTCACGTGGGAGTTGTTAATGTTCATATTTTGTCCTTGTGGATTTGTTTTAATTTTCCAAAGCTTCAGTCTGAACTTACCTATGAATGATAGATGGTCTGTTCCACAGTCAGCCCCCTGGCCTTGTTTTGCTTGAGGATATAGAGGCTCACCACCATATCATCCCACAAATATAGTCATTTGATCCCAATGTTTTCCAGCTGGTGAAGTTCAAGTACATAGTTGTCTTTTATGTTTCTTAAAAAGGTATTTGCAATGAATAACTCATTGGTCTTTCAAAATTCTATCATGTAATCTCCAACATCACTTTTATCATTTAGACTACACTTTCCAACTACTAATCCTTTCTCTTTGTTTCCAGTCTTCACAGTCCAATCACTGGTAATTGTCAACACACCTTGATTGCATGTATTATCAATTTAAGAATGAAGAAGAAGTTGGTAGAATTTTTCAATTTAATCATCACTGGCATTAGTGGTTGATGCATAAATTTGAATAATAGTGGTATTAACTTGGTCTTCCTTGTAGGCGTATCAGTATTATCATATCACAGACAGCATTCGTACTTTAAAATAGATCTTGAGATGTTATTTTATAAGATGAATGTGACTCTACTCCTTTTGAATTTGCCATTCCCAGTATAGAAAGCCATGTGATTGTCTGTTTCAAAATGGTCAGTATCAGTCCATTTCTGCTCACTAATACCTATGATATCAGTGTTTATGTGCTCTATTTCATTTTTTACAACACCCATTTTTTCTAGATTCATACTTCATTTTGAGTTGTTCCCCATCAGCAAACAATGGTCCTGAAACCTTTACTCCTTTCATGTCACCATCACCAACTCTACTGTGAAGAGGCATCTCTTCACCAGTTATATTTTGAGTGACTTCCAACCTGAAAAGTTAATCTGCTGACCTTATATATGCCATTGTTCTGCAGTTATTCTCAAAGTTTTAAGTGGCTAAACATTAAGAAATAGTCCACCTCTCCTTTTTCCAAGTCTTTCTGAGTCTGGAAGCTCAACTGAAACCTGTCCACCATGGTAAGCCCGCTGGTATTTAACATACCAGTGGCATAGCTTTCAGCATCATGCAACATGCAAGCTACCTCAGTATGACAAATGACAGACTTGTGGTGGCAATAGAATGTGATATTAACTGCATAAATGCAATATTTCACAGATTATATGATAATAACAATTTTTTCTAAAATATTTTTCATCGATTATGGTATTGTTAGTTATGAAATTATCAATAATGGAACAGAGTAACTTTTTTTATTTTTCACCTTTTTTTCCTTGATAACTATTTCAGTTTCAAAAATATAACTGATATAGGTGGACAAATACCATTTTTATTGTTAAGTGCTGACTAGTTTGCTCTGACTCATAGTGACCCTGAATATGGTTTCAGGGAGTGGCTAGTGGGCTTGAGCCTCTGACCCTGTGGTTCACACATACCTTGCAGTCCAGTGTTTTAACCCACAGTACCACACCAGGATTCCTGAACAAACACTGTGCACTACAATACTACAGCTAAAACACCAGAAAATTTGACCATATAAGTGACTATGCAAAGGTAAGTCAAAAAGTACTCACACAATGCCATACAAATGTTTATTAAATAAAAAATTAAACTATGTGGCTATTATTTTTTTACATTTCTTCACCTAGCTCTATATAGTTCTGAAGTACTGTTTCCAACTCTCCATGCTTCCCTTAAAATCTGTGTGCTCTTTGATTTGGTGGTGGTGGTGGTTCCAAGTCATAGCGACCCTGTATAGGGTTTCTAAGGCTGTAAATCTTTACAGGAGCATAGAGCCTCATATTTCTCCTGCAGAACATATGATAATTTCAAACTGCTGACCTTGAGGTTAACAGCCTGACTCATAACCACTATACTACCAGAATTCCTTGCTCTTTGATTTATACCATGTCAAAATGGCAATTTTGTCATCTTCAAAAGGCTCAAATTCTGCTCCTTTTAAATTTTTTTTTTTTTTTTTTTTTTTTTTTTTGAGTTTGGAGGATAAAAAGAAATCTGAAAGGACAAGATCAGGGCTTTAGAGTGGATGAGATAAAGTTTCTCAGTTAAATTCTCATAGGGGAGGCCTTGCTAGCTACCCTTTATGAATGAGCAGGTGTACCGTAATGATGGAAAAAAAAAAAAAATTCTTGGCAAAATTTTCCTTGCCATTTTATCACTAACACAGTTTTAAGCTTTCTTAAAATGTCTTCCTAATAAGCCTCATGCTTGTCCTGTGATCTTTGAAAAATGTATCAATAATACCCCTTTGGAATCACAAAATGATAGCCATAGTCTCTGCCTTGAATACTTGGTCTATCAAATCCCCTTGGAAGCGACTGTTTTGATTGGTCCCTCATCTCTGGATTGTATTGTTAAATCTAGGACTCATCCTTAGTTATGGTTTGTTCCACACAATCACCTTCATTAGCTTTGGTATTGCACAGAAGATTGATAAATCAATCAATTAATCAATCAAGCACTCTTTATCTTTTTGAGTTAGCTGCTCTTCTTACGATTCTTTTGAAATTCAAAGCTTCATGAGGTCAAGCTGCTCACTTAAATTCAATATGCCAACTATGTGAGATCACAAGTTCAGTAGCTATTGCATCAATGATAATTCTATGATCTTCTTTCACTAGTTTCTACACTTTAACCCCAGTTTTGTCATTTGTCAAGGTTGATGGTATTCCAGTCTTGGGTCATCTTTAAGATTCTCTGATTGTGATAGTTAAAGTTTCATGTCAACTTGATTTAGTAGCTTGGCAGCTGAGACGTAGTTATCCTTTAAGATGAAGTCTAATGTAATTTAGTTAACTCTATCATGTGGTCTGCTATAAGCAGCCAATCCATTGAAAGGAAGTTTCTTCAAGGATGTGGACTGCTTTCAATATATTGGACACTCAGGAAAAGTTTGCTTGCTTTCTACTTATTCTGGATTCTATATCTAGCTAGCCAGCAGATCCTGTGGTTCTTAGACTTGAATCTGTTGCCTATTGTATTGCATGCTGATTCTGGGAGTCATTAACACATTGCATCTTATCTGTCAATCTTAGTTCATTTGACCCACCAACTTGGGATTTCCCCATCTCTACAACTGTGTGAGCCATTTCATTGATAGACAATTCTCTATATATACACATACAAGTTTTATTGGTTTTGCTTCTCTAGAATACCCAAAGACACCAACCTTCAATAAAACTCTTGATCCATGTAGAAACTGATAGTTTATGTGGGACCGCACTGCTATAAAATTTTGCAAAACTTCATTAATTAAGGAATATGAGTGTTGTTAAAAAAATTAATTGACATTAGACCTGATCTCAAAATTGTTTATTTCCATGGCACCGTCTCCTTATTTATTATTTTTTTAAAAGCAATCATACACTGCTGTTGGGACTATAAAATGGCGCAACCACTGTGGAAAATGATATGGTGCTGTCTGAACAAGTTACAAGTGAAATAACATTATGACTCAGTATATTAGTTATCTAGTGCTTTTGGAGACCTGGTGTGGTACTTCAGGCTAATGTGAGCTAATGCACTGGACTGCAAGGTAGGTTTGAACCACAAGATCAACTGTTCAAGTTCACCAGTGCCTCCTCAGAAACCCTACACAGGGTGGCTATGAGTTAGAACAAACTCGACAGCACACATAACAGCAAGTGTTTCTATAACAGAAATACCACATTTAGGTGACTTTAACAAATATAAATTTATTATTTTACTATTTAGGAGACTAGTATCCCAGATTCAGAGTGCCTGCTGTAGGGGTATGCGTTCTTTCTTTGTTGGCTTTGGCTAAATAGTCTTGTCTCGTTTCAACATTTGTAGTCCCAGCATTCCTTGGAGATCTTCATGGGTCTTAGCATCAATCTTTCCCTGGATTTAGGAGCTTCCCAGTGCAAGATTTATCTCTTAACTGTCAAACAACTGAGAAACCAGGCTTGCCCAAGTTGACACAAAATCTTAAGTATCACACTCAGAAATCTGTCTTTGAAATATATCATCATAAAATAAGAACCATGACAAGAATTGATAAATGCACATTCATATTCTTTGCAGTACTGTTCACTATAGCAAAAAGATGTAGATAGCCTAAAAGCCCATCAACAGAAAAATGAATAAACAAATTTTGATGAGTACATATAATGCAATGATGAAAAATAATGATGTTTCTGTGAAACACCTCACAATATGGACAAACCTGAAGGACATTAAGTTGAGTGAAATTAGTCATAAAAATTACATTGTATGAGACCACTATTGGAAAAAGTCAAGAACATATTTTCATGCTAAAAGAAATATCATTTGATGGTTACCAGGTGTGGGAATGAATGGAGAATAATTCACTGGCTAGTGGATTTGCTGTTGTCATTAAGTGTTATCAAGTCAGTTCCGACTCATAATGATCCTGTATTAGGTTTCCAAGGAGCACCAGGTGGGTTTGAACTGCCAACCTTGTGGTTCACAGTTCAGTGCTGATCCTACAGCACCACATCAGAAGTTTGGCTAGAGGATGTTGTTGTTGTTGTTAAATGCCATCGAGTCGGTTCTGACCCATAGCGACCCTATACAGAGTTTCCGATGGTGTAAATCTTTACAGGAGTAGAAAGCCTCATCTTTCTCCCATGGAGCGGCTGGTAGTTTCGAACCGCTGACCTTAAGGTTTGCAGCCCGATTCGTAACCACTATGCTACCAGATAGACATATGTTAACTTGGGTGATGAGGAAGGCAACATACAACAAGAATCTGTTTTAAAATGACATTATAATTAACTGCAGGGAAGTTTCTTATTTAATTTTTTTTTTTTTTTTTTTTTTTGCTGAAACACTGAAGAAAAATTTGTAGGTAGTCATTTTGGCATTAACCTGCTGACTGTGTCACCTGATGTGGTCCACAACTCCTGCCCCATCTTAGTGATGACACTGAGTTTATGGTTTGGCTTTGTGATCTGTTGTTAATCAGAGTGAGTATTTTTTCTACTCCTGTAAAGATTTACAGCATTGGAAACCCTATACAGGGTCACTATGGGTCGGAACCGACTCCATGGCACATAACAGCAACAACAACAACACATACACAAATATAACCATTATATTTTAAAAAATGGAAAAAACTTGTTGAAAAGAATTCTTAACAATATTTCAGTTTTCGCATCCTCTGTGTGGTTTAAGGGTTCTAAGGGACCACCCAGAGTTTTAATTCTTACTTTCTTGACTGCTTCTATTAAAATGTGTATGTTTTCTCGATTTTTATTTTTTATTTGAATTTTGATTCCTTAAGTGTCTTAAACATAAACTGAGACTCGTTGAGTACTATGATGGGGGTAAAAACAATAAACTATTTCCACAGGAGCCAAGCTTTAAGTATGTTGCATAAAAGACTATACAGCAATCTAATAGTATATGATCACAGAAAGATTGGGTAAGATTTATTTGATCTTTTCTATAAAAATTCTTAAGCAGCTTAAATCAATTAATACAGCCAATGGTAATATCACCTTAAACATAAATGATATTGACAAATGATTCATTTGATCACCAAACTAATTAAGTACAACATACTGCTTTATATTCTCAAATAAAATAAAGAAATAGATAAACACATTTGACAACCTCCTATAAATGTATGGGGAAATCCCCAACGTATTTTTCTGGACTGACTTATTTACTGTTCAAAACATAGTGAGATTTTTGGAAGTAAAAATGTAAATGAAGTAAAAGTTTCCTTTAATATGAAACTTCAGTAACTCCAGTTGTATAGTTGCATAGTTACTTTTAACTCCAAAGTAATGAATTTGAATTTATTAGATAAATTGACATATAAAATATTTGCAGTGGCTAAGGATTATGAGTGTTTCCTTAATTATAAATTCATCTTTTTTTGATATGGAAAATGCTTTCTATGACTCATTGAACCAAGGATTAATTAATGTATTCTCAGAATTACTGCTAATCTTGAAATTAATAATGAAATCAATCTTTTTACTCCAATTTCAGCTCATTTATCAAATGTCTGATTTATTTTGGAAACCAAAACTATATCTTTTTAGAGAAAGACCAATTCTTTATAGCAGAATCTCATGATCTTAGCTTATTTCTGTGTCTTCATTGATATTTCCATGTAATTACAAGTACTTGATCTCCATGTTAATAATGTGATTCGAGAGCTTGGAAAATTTGTTTCTTCACTATTTAAGTGTTACCCCAAGTTCCTTCAGCACAGAGCTAATTGTTGCATAAGTATCAAATGTTTCTTCTGAACTCTAGTTAATATATGCAAATTTATGGAGAAAGCTTCATATTTTTATAAACTAAAAGAACTTTATTTTTTTTTTTTTTGCCTTTTTATTAAAAGAGTCAAGAAGCACCATATACCAATTAAATCTAATTTGGGGACAATGTAGAGGAGATACTGAAAATTAAAAGAGATTTAAAATATTTTTAAAAGATCTAATCTGATTTGTTAATGATAAGTGTATGGAAAGGATGTTTGGACATGTCACACAGCATTTTATCCTTCAACAAAGTCTGGAATTTGTGTTTATGGGAATCATATTAGATTGACAACTGATCTCATTAGAATAAAGTTTGGATATTAAAGAAATTTGTAAGTTCATGCCTGTAGCTATGCCTACTGTTTTCATGAAAGATAAAAAGAAAGGCAAAACCAGAAAGAATTAAACTAATCTCTGCATACTATGTATTATTATTATTATTAAAAAGCATCTCTATAATTTTGTTTTCAGAATAGAGATGGAGGTAGTTCATGTTGGAAACCATCTTCTGAATTATGACAGGTAGGCTTAGATCTGTCCATACTACATATAGAATATTTCAAATATGGTACAGGATTTTTACCACCATTCATCTGTCAGTTTCTCACACTGTGTGACTTGCTAGCTACTGTGATGTTGGAAGTTATGCCACAGGTATTCTAAATACCAGCCGAGTCATTCATGGTGGACAGGTTTCAGTAGAGCATACAGACTGAGACAGATTAGGGAGAAGGAGAGAAGGACTACTTTGGAGTGGTTAGCTACTGAAATCCTAATGAATAGTAGATACAGTGCCAAAAGATGAAAACATTATCATAAATCAGATATAGTGCCAGAAGATAAGCCCTCAGGTTGGAAGTCACTAAAGAGTGACTGGGTAAGAGGTACCTCCTCAAAGCAGAGATGACCATGATGAGGTGACTGGAGTAAAGTTTTCATTTGCTGACAGGGCACACCTCAAAATGAGGATACATTTTGTCAAACATACATTAATAATTAGAATGGGGAGTGTGTTATATATGAATCTAGGAAATTGGACGTTGTCAAAAATGAAATGGAATGCATAAAGATAGATATCCTAGGTATTAGTGAACTGAAATGGCTGGTATTGGCCATTTTGAATGTGACAATCATATAGTTTGCTATTCTGGGAAAGACAAATTAAAGAGGAATGGTGTTAGCATTCAGCATCACAAAGGACATTTCAAGACATATCTTGAAGTAAGATCCTGTCTATGATGGGATAATATCCATATGCCTACTAGGTGGTTGTGAGTCCAGCTGCTAATCTCACAGTCAGCAGTTTGAAACTTCTAGCAGTTCTATGAGAGAAAGATGAAGTTTTCTGCTGTGGTAAACATTTACAGCCTTGGAAACCCTATACAGAGCTGCTATGAGTCAGAATCTACTCTATGGTACATAACAACAACCACCACCTCCAGGGAGATAAATTAATACACTATTGTTCAAATTTATGCATCAACCACTAAAGTCAGTAATGAGAAACTGAGCTATGGTGTGGCACTTTAAGTTAAGCACTTGACTACAAGGTCAGTTTAAACTGAAAGGCTGACAGCTCAAACTCACCAGTCATTCATCAGAAACTCTATAGGGTTGCTATGAGTTGGAACCAACTCAATGGTAATTGACAACAACATCAAATATACAATCAAGATGTATTGATAACTATTGGTGATTGTAATGAAATGGCTGGAACAAAGAGAAAGGATCAGTAATTTTCAAATTACTGATAGAAATGATGCTGGATATTGCATGATAGAATTTTGCAAGACTAGTGACTAATTCATGGCAAATACTTTTTTGAACAATATAAGTGGTGACTATACTCTTGCAACTCACGATGGAATACACAGAAATCAAACTGTCTACATCTGTGAGAAAAGAAAGTGGAATAGCTCAGTATTATCAACCAAAACAAAGGTAAGAGTTGTCTCTGTAACAGATCATCAACTTTTCATATGCAAGTTCAAGCTGAGGCTAGAGAAAATTAAACCAACTCCGTGAGAACCAAATCATAACCTTGAGAATATTCTACTTGAATCTAGAGAGCAGATATGATACATTAGGTACCAGCGACCGAAGATCAGAAGAGTTGTGCCATGGCATCAAGAAGATCATCCATAAAGAAAGCAAAAAGTAATTAAAACAACAGGAAACAAAGAAAAGATCAAAATAGATTTCACAAAGTCTCTGAAACTAGCTTTCTAGCATAAATCGCCTCAAAAAAATGAAAGAAATGAGGAAGTAAAAGCGATGACCAGTTAATTTCAAAGGGTAGCTCAAGATGACAAAGTCAAATATTACCAGGGAATGTGCAAAAACCTCAAGTTAGAACCAAAATAGAAGTACATGCTCAGCATTTCTGAAACTGAAATAACTGAAGAAAAAATTAAGGCCTGACTTGAATTACTGAAGGATTCGGAGAGGAAAATATTGAATGATACAGGAAACATCAAAAGAAGATGGAAAAAATACAGTCATTTTACCAAAAATAATCATTGGTGTTCAACCATTTGAAGAGGTAACATCCATCACTCATCTGTCAGTTTGTTGTACTGTCAGAAGTTGTGTGTTACTGTGATTTCAGAAGCTTTGCCATCAATATTTTAAATAAAAGCAGGGTCACCCATGGTGGGCAGTTTCATTTGACCTTTCAATCTCAGACAGTTTATGAAGAAGGAGAGGTTAGCTACTTCAGAATATTTTGCCACACAAACAGCAGTGGAACACTGTCTGATAGATCAAGAATATTAAATATGGAAATGCAATGAATAGCACCAAAATATTTTCAGATATAGTGCTGGAACATGAGCCCTTCAGGTTAGAAGACATTCAAAATACAAACAGCTCTATTACTTCAGATAAAGTGAGGCCAGTGGCAGACTGTGGAACAGACCATCAATTTCTTATATACAATTTAAGGTTAAAGCTGAAAAAAATTAAAACAATTCCATGAAAGTCAAAACATGACCTTGAACATATGCCACCTGTTTTAGAAATCATCTCAAGAACAAATGTGATGCATTAGACATCACATTTGATACTGAAGACCAGAAAGGTTGTTCGATGACATCAAAAACATCATATAGGAAGAAAGCAAAAGGTCATTAAGAAGACAAGAAAACGCTAAAGACCAAAATGGATTTCAGAATACACTCTGAGTTTTGCTCTCCATTGAAGATAGGTGAAAGCAAATGGAAGAAATGAGGAAGCCAAAGAGCTAAACATAAAGTTTCAAAGAGCAGCTTGAGAAGACAAAGTCAAGTTTTATAATGAAATGTGCAAAGACCTGGAGTTAGAAAACAAAAAAGGAAGAATATGCTCAACATTTCTTAAACTGAAAGAACTGAGGAAAAAATTCAAGTCTAGACATACAGTATTCAAGGCCTTTATGGGTAAAATATTAAAAGATGCAGAAAGAATTAAAAGCAGAAGGAAGAAATACATAGTCACTGTACAAAAGAAATGTTAATCTTCATCCATTTCAAAGCAATAGTATATGATAAAGAACCAATGGTATTGAAGGAAGAAATATAAGGTACCTGAAGGCATTAACAAAGAACTTGGGCAATAATTAACTTGGGCATTGATAAAGTCTTGGAGTTAATTAAATATAAATTGAAAAGTTTTCAACAAACTGATACAGCACCGGAGGCACACACAGATCTATGAAAAGATATTTTGAAGACAGCTACCTGGCTAACTGATAGGAAAAATCAGGATTTATGTTCATTCCAAAAACAGATGATCCAAAGTAATGCAGAAATCTTTGAACAATGTCATTTATATCACATGCAAGTAAAATTTTGCTAAAGATAATTCAAAAATGACTGCAATAATACATTGACCATTAACTGCCAGAGGTTCAAGCTGAATTTAGACAAGGACATGAAATAAGGGATATTATTGAGAAAGTCAGATGGATCCTGGCTGAAAGCAGAGAATACCAGAAACATATTTACATCTTCTGTATTGACTTCGTCTCTCATACTTTGGACATATTGTCAGGAGGGACCAGTCGCTGGAGAAGGATATCGTGTTTGGTAAGGTGGAGGGTCAGAGAAAAAGAGGAAGACCCCCAATGAGATGGATTGACCAAAAAATAAAAAGCATTGCATTAGACAAATATGCTGCACAAGACCTCTTTTTAAAACTATACAAGAATTTATGCATTTGAATTATGGTGTTGGTGAAGAATATTCAAAGTACCATGGATTTCCAGAAGAACATACAAACCTGTCTTGGAAGAAGTAAAACCAAAGTGCTTTTTAGAACGGAAGATGGTGAGACTCAGTCTCCTGTTCTTTGTACTTGTCAAGAGGAATCAGTCCTTAGAGAATGACATCATGCTTGGTAAAGTAGAGAGTCAGTGAAAAAGAGGAAGACCCCAAAGAGGTGAAATGACACTGTGTGGTTAACAATGAGCTCAAATGTAACAACAATTGTGAAGATGTTGCAGACCGGGCAGTGTTTAGTTACGTTGTCCATAAGTCTGCTGTGAGTCCAAATTGACTCAAAATCACCTAATAACAGTTAATAACACTACCCCTTCCAAAAAATAATAATGGAAAATTAACTAGAAAAAATCTCTGTAATTTAGGCCCATTGGAGTATTAAAGAATAAAATCCAATAAATATAAACTCATATATGGAGGTCACTCAAGCCACATGGATATTAGTTATTATTGTTGTGAAATTCCATCGAGTATGCTCCTACTCATAGCAGCCCTGCATAGGGTTTCTGAGAAGTGGCTGGTGTGCTAGAACTACCAATCTTGCAGTTCAATCCGACTTTGCAGTCCAGAGCATTAATTCACAGTGCCATACCCAGACTACATAAGTTAACATATGCAAGAGCAAAAAACAATTTCAGAATAAGGGACTTTAATCATTAAAATGATCAGATACAAACTATTTATTTTGTTGTTGTTGTTAAGTGCTGTAGAGTCGGTTTCAACTCATAGCAATCCTGTATAGAGTTTCCAAGGAGCAGCTGGTGAGTTCAAACCAATCTTGTAGTGCAGTGTTTATCCTACAGTGTTACACCAGGATGGTACACATGATAATGTTTATTGAAACAAAAGATAGAACTCCAAAAGTGGCCAAGAATTGTTTAAAAGAACCCAAAGCTTTAGAAATGAAGGTGATGGATGGGATAGGTGGAGTGAGGTAAGTTCTATAGAGCATATAATTAGAACCACTGAATAGAATATTTGTGGATGGGAAATGCTGATGTTGTTAAAGCACCATCTAGTTAGTTTTGACTCCCAGTGATTCCTAGGGACCTGTATAGGCTTTCTGAGGGGTGGCTGGTGAACTTGAACTGCAGACCTTGCTGTTGAAACTGACTTTCCAGTGCATTACTGCACAGCGCCACACCGGGATTCCCTGAATAGGAAATAGATGGGGAGAATTCTTTCAGAACGTGGCGCAGGGACGCAGAGTATAAAACGATGAAACTCTAACAGGAAGAAAATAACAAATCGCTCTAATACACACTTTGGAGGCATTTCTGCTTTGTCAGAATGGAGCTGGCAAATAGACCGAAGAAAAACAAATAGGCTCCATTCTAATTTTATTATATTGTTATTGTAAGTGCTGACAAGTGGGTTCTGACTCATAAAAGTGGCTGGTGAGTTTCAACCTCCGACCTTTCGATTCAAACCAACCTTGCGGTCCAGTGATCCCTCTGTCCCCCCCTCCCCCCCCCAATGCTCCCCTGGTGACAAGTACAAATCCTGCTCTCCAGGAGTTTGGAGCGGTGTGGCTGGAAGTCACACCAGCATGAGGCAGTAGCCAGCTGCACTACTTTGGTATGCTGTTTTTGTTCAGGTGTGCTTACCTCCAGACCAACAATACCTGCAGAAGTCACCACACCAGCATCTAGCCAGTCACCCTGCCCTCAGACACTGAAGCCAACTCCACTAAAGGTCCCTACAAACTATTCTGGAATGAGTGCCCTGGACATAGATAATGCCAAGGCCAATAGGAACTCCATCTAGGGCCAGGAACTCTGATGTCATGTCCTTCCACAAACACCTAGTGAGCTCCTTGAATTACAGGCATCCCCCACAGAGATTTCTCCCTCTGGCTCCAACAACTGCACTGTTTGCTTTTACAAATGCAAGAACCTCACAATACCCTGGAGACAGCAGACAATTTAAGCTCACAAGAGAAAATGAGGAACAAAAGATAAAAGAAGTAACTGAAAAAGAATTCAAAAGAATGATAATTAGGTGCTTTCAGATGATCCATAGAAAGATAGAGGACAGCACGGAGAACACAATAAAAACTGTTGAAGAATTTAGGAAATACTACAAAAACAAATGGACAAAATAAATGCAAATTTTGATACAATACAAAATCTACAATTAGATATCCAGAATCATAATAATAATAAGATCCCACAGCACCACACCAGAAATTCGAAGCAGCTATATGAACCCCTAAGGAGCTCTGGTAGCGCAGTGGTTAGGAATAGGGCTGTGAACCGCAAGGTCAGCAGTTCGAAACTACCAGCTGTTCTGCGGGAGAAAGGAGGCTTTCTGCTCCCGTAAAGATTTACAGCCTCGGAAACCCTGTACAGGGTTGCTATGAGTCAAAACTGACCCCACGGCACATCACCACCACCATATAAACCCCTAAGAACCATGGATGTCTGGATAGATTTGATGCCTTCTGGAGGGATTTGATGTCTGGATGGATTTAACACTTTATACCAGCGGTTCCGTGGGAGAAAGATGAGGCTTTCTGCTTCCGTAAAGATTTACAGCCTCGGAAACACTGTGCAGGGTCACTATGAGTCGGAACCAACTCCATGGTATTAAGACAAAAACAACAACAACAAAAATTCTGTTACAATAGAACTCAGAGTCCTGGTGTGGTACAGAAGGTTTAGCACTGAACCGTGACCCACAAGGTTGGCGGTTCAAACCTATTAACTACTTCTTGGAAACCCTATACAGGGTTGCTATGAGTTGGAACCTAGTTGATGCCATTTAACAACAACATAGCTGCTCCCTCCAAGATTTCTCATCACTATTGTTGTCATTTCAGTCATGCAGCCCTGGCATAGCACCCCTTATCCTGGTGTGGGATCAATAACGTTATTGTAATCATTCTGTTTGGAAACTACCAACACTATCAGTCAGGAAAGTCTTCCTTAAAGATATCTGCCTCAGTCTAGGTTTCCTGTCAATCCTCTACTCACATTTATAGAATTGCAATGCAAAAGGATTTTAAAAAAACAATGAAAAATAAGTGATATTAGAAAAGAAAAAGCCTGAAACTTGTTAGAACAAATGGAGACTATTAATTCAAAGTTTTTAAAAAGCACATCTGTTACATTAATATAATAAACTAATCTATACCGTTTGAACTGCAAGGTTGCGGTTCAAGCTCACCAGCTGCTACTTGGAAACCCTTGGAAATACAGGGTTGCTGTGGGTCGGAACTGACTCAACGACACTTAACAACAACAACGTATCTAGCTACATTATGAGATGGTGAACCACCAAGTTTTAGGGGGGGGAGTTGCAAATAAAGTTGATGGGGAGAGAAAAAACATTTTTGAAAATGTCAGAAAAATCAAAGAATTATATAAATCTATTTGGGGGGCTAATATTTGCTCCATGGATCTACCTATTAACCTTGTTACTGATGTTAGATGCCATCAAGTCCATTCTAAGAGGGAACTTACATGCAACAGAATGAAACACTGTCAGCTCCTGTCCCAGCCTCACAATTGTTACTATGATTGAACTTATAATGCTGCCACTGTGTCAATCCATGTTGTTGGTGAGAGTCTCCTCTTTTTCACTGACCCTCTACTTTAATATGCAAAATTAGCTTCTCCAGGGGCTGGTCCCTCCTGATAACAGGTCTAAACTACATGTGACAGGTCTCACCATCCTTGCTTCTAAGGAGTGATTTAAGCGGACTTCTTCCAAAACCAATTTGTTTGTTCTTCTGGCAGGCCATGATATATTTAATATTCTTTGTCATATCCGCCAAGGAACCTCTGAGTTGGGTTTAATCACAATACTTGGTAATTACAAAGCTTTTTTCCTTCAATCATGTTATTCTGTGAACCAATTTAATTAGGCTAGGGGCATGATAAGCCAATATCATATATGCCCCCTTGAATAGGTTCTACTAAAGTTAGAAGTCAGTGCTAAATAAATCTGAAATCTGAGGTGGTAATAGGTGAGGGTGAATTGTTAATCCCTAAATTAAAAAGAATATTGTTAAGGCCAAGGCAATGCTCAAGTACAGTTTCTTCTCTTTCTGTGAATACATGTATGTGTGATAACAGCTGGAGGCTGCCTCAGCTTCATCCAAAAAACATGCTAAAAATATTAGCTCTAATTATTTCCCAGATGTAAGCATTCATAACAACAACAACAAAAATGACTGAAAATATTTTTTAAATATAGTCATAGAATAGGTTATTTTCCAAGATTTTTAAGAGGAGAAAGACACTTTATATGTGAACCTTCCTAAAAAATGAATTTAAATGAATGTCACTTGATAAAAGTGGGATATATTATATCATTCCTTATATCATAAATAATATGAGTCCTGGTGTAGCGCTGTGGGCTAATGCGTCAGACTGCAAAGTCATTTGAACTGCAAGGTCGGTGGTTCAAGCTCACCAGCTGCTTCTTAGAAACCCTGTACAGGGTTGCTATGGGTCAGAATCAACTCAACAGCTCTTAACAACAACAAACACAATTCAAATGACTACTTAAGCACATCATTTGTAAATAATTAATAGTCCTCGCTTTGATAACTTTCTATTTCCTGTGATCCTAACAACTGACAGGGCAGTATAAACATCTTCTTTATCATCCTTTCTACTACTATATATCACGTAAATGTCAGAAGTTGTAGGAACAGTCTGGAAATGAGGTCATTCCCAATAAATAATGCTTTAGGTCAAGTATTTTTCTGGCCCATTGGGTTAGGAAAGGTGTGTAATAGGGCTATGTTCTCTTAGACATTCATAAAGGCCGAGAATAAATCCCCAATAATTATACTTTGGGGAGCTGTAAAAAAATACTTTGGTGCCTGGAAGGACTATAGTTCCTTAGAAGTGCCACTGAAATCCCACTTCCTGTTTTCAGAATTATTCAGTCACAAAATATTTCCATATAAAAATGCCTAATAAAGTATGGAGTACCTGGCCTCCTAGCCCAGTGAAATCCCTGACTACAATTGAGATACATACGGAGGATTTTCATGGAATTGAGGAGATAGAAAAATCAATGGTTTTGAAGCTGGATGATGCACCAATAATTTGATATATTGATAGTCTGTGTTTTGAACCCAGATTTAAAATTTTAAAATCTTTCTTTTGTTTCTGTGTAGCATACTGTAGTATGTGGTATAGCCTACTTTCAATAAAAATAACAAAGTTGGAGCCTCTCTTCAGGGAGGCTTTCTTAGATATGTTGGCATACACAGGCTTGATAACTCAAGATCATTTCAAATAGCCAGTTCCCTAAGTTTTGAGTGTGGGCCAATGTTGAGGACAGTCTATTCAATGTTCTGGCTCCCCTAGTTATTTATGAAAGAATCACAATTTTATAGTTTGCACCAGGGAATCCTGTTAAAATACTCACTTTCTCAGAAGACGGAATATCCATGTGTTACAGCCATAGCCAGAGGAATATAAGGAAAACCATCCCCTATGGGTCTCCAATGAAATCATCATTTTAATGACAGAAAGGAATAGTTGGCAGCAACTTTTTGCCACTTGCTTTATACCTTCTTCCACCTGGAATGTGACAGCAAGACCTTAAAATGGAACAATCATCCATTTTCCAAGAGAAAAGCTGAATGCCAAGATGGCAGGGTGAGAAGATAGAATTTTTTACTCCAGTGACATCATAGCTTAGGAATGCCTACCTTTGGGCTTCCTGTAAAAATACACCTACTTAGTTATGAGGACTATTGGTTTGGCATCGTAGAATATGAACTGTACTGAAAATCAAAGGTCAGCCAGCAATTAAAACTCACCAGCTGCTCCTCAGAAACCCTATACAGAATCATTATGAGTCAACAGTACTTAACAACAAGTCTGTTAAGACTCAGGCAGTGAAAAACAACACTAAATGATAAATATGCATTCTGATGTGGAGCTGTAAGATAATCACTCTACCACTGAGTAAACTCATCAGTCCTTTTTGGAAACCCTATACAGGATCACTGTGAGTCTGAACAGACTCTATGGCACTTAACAACAATGATAACATGGCTAATGCATAAGCCACAGCTATTTCACTAATATTTTTGTCCTGGTGTGGTGCTATGGGTTAATGTGCTGAACTGTAAGGTCAGTTTGAATCACAAGGTCGGTGGTTCAAGCTCACCAGCCACTACTTGGAAACCCTATACAGGGTCACTATGAGTCAAAGTCGACTCGAAGGCACTTAACAACTTAACCACTTTCTAGTCATTTTCCAGATATAAGTCTGTAACTTGAGACTCATGGATAATGTATCTCTTCTAGGATCACACTGGTGGGTGATAGTGAGGACAGTATTCTTTTTTTTGTTTTGATTTTACATTTCAATTTTTTTTTTTTTTTTTAAGTAGTGAGTTATGTATAGGGGGTTAAATGCTTTATAGACAAGAAAAAAAAAACTGTCCTAGAACCAACTTATACATCATCAACATCTTCTTCATCCTCTTTGCCCTTCTCCTCCTCTTCATCTTCCTCATCTTCTTCATCTTCCTCCTCTTCCTTCTTTATCTCATTTTTCTCAGCCTTGACCACTCCCTTTTTGGCTGCATTAGGCTTTCCTTTAGCCCGGTAGGCAATGACATCCTTTTCATATTTCTCCTTCAGTTTAGTGGCCTTCTTCTCATAAGGTTGCTTGTCATCAGCAGTGGTAGTATTCCACATCTCTCCCAGTTTCTTGGAGACATTACCAATGGATAGGTTTTTTGATTTGGGGCCGATACTCTGAACCAAACAAAAAGTAGGCCCAAGTAGGCCTCTTGGTTGCATTGGGAACTGTGAACTTCTTTTATGTTTTCCCTTTAGACAGGATATAGATTTTCATTTCTCTTTTATAATGGTCCTTGTTGCCTTTGCCATGTCTTCATATTTTCCTTTTTCTTTACCAGACATGGTCTTCGACTGCTTGGAGTTTGTCTTGGAAAATTCTGAGAAGGACTGATGCATCTTGCGCTCCTTGAGGCAGGTTTGCACAAAAAATGCATAGGAAGGCATTTTACCTCTCAGCTTCTTAGGATCTCCTTTGCCTGTGTTTAGCTATTATTATTACTAGTATTTTTCTGTCTGTGAGTCACAGAGTCCACCCAGCGCCATCCAGCTCTGACTGGCTGGTGCTGTCTCTATAGAGTTTAATGCACTGCAATGGCTGTCAAGGACAGTATTTATTCTTGTTTAACTATACCAATAAATTAAATCAATATACAGATTGGTGAACTTTTAAATATTTATTAGTTAACTACAGTTATTCTCTTTTTTAAAAATTACATTTTCTCATTCTGTTGTTGTTGTTACGTGCTGTCAAGTCATTTCTGACTCATAGTGACCCTGTATAAGGTTTCTGAAGAGCAGCTGGTTTGAACTACCAACCTTGTGGTTAGCAGTCTAGAGCTTCTCCTACTGTGCTGCACCAGGCACTGTAGGATAACCATATTTCATCTATAATAGCTTGTTTCCAATCCTATAAAGGTAAGAAATCCTGATATAACACTGTAGGATTAGCACTGGACCACAAGTTTGGTTTAAACCGCAAGGTTAGCAGTTTAAATTCACAAACTGCTCCTTGCATTCCATTTGCAATGTCACTATGAGTCAGAACCTACCAGACGACACTTAACAGCAACATTAAAGAAGGAATATAAATATCGGCTTTTGTTAGTTTGTTTCTTACATTATACAGCTGTGAAAGCTGAGTTTAGAAAGTGATTAGCCTAGTTCAATAAAGAAGAACATGTTAAGATCACCTGAATCCAAAATCATTGCTCTAATGGGCAGAATTCTATAATGCACTCTATTTTCTCTTTTTCGCTAGGGGAGAGGAACTACCTCATTAAACCTGAAATGAATTCACTTAGGAATCTAGGTCAGTGTTTGTTGTTGTTAAGTTATTAAGTGTCATTAAGTTGCTTCTGACTCACACAACATAAGGTTTCCAAGGAATGGATGGTGGGTTTGAACCACTGACCTTGAGGTTAGCAGCCCAGGGCTTATCCTACAGAGCCAAATTATGATCATTCAGATAACCTGTTGCTCCTATTGAAAACTCTTCTGGAATTCTGCATAAGAGATAAAAGTTTGCTGTTCCAGCTGATGGAAGTTTCTGAAAATCCCTAAACGGTCAAAATAAGGGAGATCCACTAACTATTTAGCCACACTTAGATGCTTAGTTTGGGGCAGAGTAACGAGGTCTGTAGTAGTGCTGGCAAAATGTTGAAATGAAGCTGCTGAGGACAACCTGAGCAGTCAATATTCCTTAAGTTAATTACGGTTCATTTTCTTCTCCAACCTCCGGTAGGACATGTAATATGTATTTTTATGCGTGCAGGCCAGCTGTGTCCATTATATCTCAGCCACTCAAGGTTTGTCTGAGGCTTTTTGGTGATGTGTCTCATTTTTACCATTTTGCTAAGTGTCTTTGGTGGATTTGGAAAATGGATTTATGCACCATGCTAGACATGCCAGTCTGATTGCCACCGTACACCCAGTTGAGGACCATTACTGAATAAACAGGACATTTTTCATCCTTCCAAACTGCTGGGGACGGAATCAACACAGCAGCAGTTATATGATCTATAATATATAAAAAGTAGAGCGCATGGGGAAATCTTTTTTGGATTTATTAGGCAATGATGATTTTATGATATTCCTATTTTATGCAGCTATAATGCAGTGATACTCTAATTCAAGTATCTTTAACTAAATAATGCATTTTATTAAAAATACATGACTAAATAAATGTTACTTAAAGCATACAAGGATTATGAGTTACCATAAATGTACAGGGAAAATTGCATTTCTTGAAGTCTTAGAATAATTTAAAAAGCAAGCACAAATTTTAATTAAGGTCCAAGGTTTACATAGAGTGAGGACACAAGTTGATCATTGCTTTCAGGTTTTCTTTGTTTTATTTCAGTTTTTCACTTTTTAAAGCAACATATCTTTTCTGCTGTTTCTCAGTGGATGCGAAAATCATCTGGAGTCAGTTACATTTATCTATATTCTTTTCTAACTAAAAGGGCTTAGCTAGAAAGTATTTCAATTTTTTAAATTTTTTTCCTAGAAAAATAAAAATGACGTTAGACTCATATGCAAGGTTTCAGCTCAGAGCAAAATGTCCTGGTTGATTCGAAATGAAATAGAATGCTATACCAATAGACTTTTATCCAGATAAATGCAATAAGGCACACACACACAAAACAAGACTACCATCTAGTCATTTCCAACTCATAGCAAAACCTGATAAGAGAAAGTAGACCAGCTCCATAGAGTTTCCAAGTTGTAAGCTGTGCAGAAATAGATTGTCATAGCTTTCTTCCATCGAGTGGCTGTTGGGTTTGAACCTCTGACCTTTTTGTTGGCAAGAGAGTACTTTAACCACTGTGTCACTGAATAGGTAACATTTCCCAGGTTTGCTACTAAAAGCTCCTCATGACAAACTTTAAAAGCTTCCCCATGAAAAATTTTCTTTTAAGACAAAAAGTCAAAATTCCACCAATTTTCCTTAGCAATAAAATTTTAAATTCAATTCTTTTGTGTGTGGGTTTTGTTTTTTGTTTTGTTTTGTTTTGTTTTATGATATGTAGTATTAGTTTCTCTTTAAATTTTTTCCAAGATTAGAATATATATGTTTAGATGACATTGTTATCATTGTTAAATGACCTTGAGTATATTAAGACTCATAGAGACCCTATGAACCACCAAAGAAAACACTGGTCAGTTCTGTGCCAGTCTCATTATTGTTTTGTTTGTTATTCTTACAGCCACTGTCTATGATGTATTGAAGAGCTTTCAATATATATAAAAAAAAACATTTTATATTGTCTTTCTTCTGTGTATTATTCTATTCACAATGTACTTTGCCATTGGTAATTGGATAATATTAAAAGTATCATGAACTGACAAAAGAGCAAACATGTCTGTGTTGGAAGAAGTACAACCAAAATGCTCCTTAGAAGCCAGGATGACGAGGCTTTTGTCTCTCATACTTTGGACATGTTATCAGGAGGGGACCAGTCAGTCCTAAGAGAAGGACATCGTGCTTCGTAGAGTAGAAAGGCTCAGCAAAAAGAGGTGTATTCCCAATGAGGTGAGTTAATACGGTAGCAGTAATAATGACCGTACACATAACAACTGTAAGGATCAGGCAGTGTTCATTCTGTTCTGCGCAGTGACAGAAGTCACCTAACAACAACAGTTTCCAAAATTAGGTTGCCTATGGAATAGAATCAAGGTGCTCTGGTAGCATAGTGGTTACGAATCGGGCTGCGAACCGCAAGGTCAGCAGTTCGAAACTACCAGCTGTTCCACGGGTAAAAGATGGGGCTTTCTGCTCCCGTAAAGATTTACAGCCTCGGAAACCCCGTACAGAGTCGCTATGAGTCGGAACCGACTCCACGGCACATACCAACAACAACATGGAATAGAATAAGGAATGCTGGTGTCTCAGTAAGTCAATGCTCAGCTGCTAACTGAAAAGTCTTTGGTTCGAACCCACAGTCTCTCTGTAGGAGAAAGATGTGGCAATCCACTTCAGTAAAAATGTACAGCCGTGGAAACCGTATGTCCTACTTTGTCTATGGTGTCTCTCTGAGTGGAAATCGACTTGACTGCAGGGGGTAAAGTGATAATTTTTGGCCCAAGTTATAGAATTAGACTGAAGGACAAAGAAGTTTAATAAAGTATTATTCATTCTAAATAAATTTATGTGCCAAATCTTTCTGTGTTTTTGTATTGCCATATACACTCCCAACAATGTTCAGGGTACCCATTAAAATTGTGAAGAGAAGTGCTAGTTGAAAATAAATAGCCAAAGAATAGTTCAGAGATCTTTTTTAAAACATACATTTTAAGGGAAAAGACTAATACTTCACCAGTGTTTTGAAGTATGGATTTGGGTTAATACTTTTAATTTAGAAAGTACCTCCTATTGTCTTGTGTTGTTTGTTTTAAGCATAAATAGATACGGAATTTTATGTACTGGTTTATATGGAGCTATTTAAACACATTTTTTTTTTTTCTCTTAAAATTAATGTGGTAAATTATATCTATAGGTTTTCAAAAGTTAATGTATGCTATTTTCTTGGATTACTTCATTTAACATGTATTTGTTGTCAATTTATATAAGGGAATTTTCTAGAAGCGGAGACGTAGAAATGAATAAAATAGACATGACTTCATAGAGCTCACATTTTTGTGGGGGGAAAATACTGTAAATATATATTTTTAAACTGAGAATGTAGTGTGCTTGTTGGTGGTGGTAAGTACCATCAAGTTGGTTTTGTTCACTACATTTCCACATCTAGAAGATTCCTTTATATAAACATGTTAAATGTAAGAAAACTAAAAAACCAATTTGTTTCTGATATATGTCATGATATACACAATACTATAATGTAACTTATTTATGTTTAGGTTGTTTGATTTATTTTTCCAATGCTTGGTTACAGTATTTGTAATCCCATGAAGTTGACTGATTTAACATTTTATTTCTTTTTCATAGTGACCACCTTTGATTTTTAAACCAAGATGTTAAGAGCCTCATTAAATGTGAGAATACTTCCTCATTTGAATTTTTTTTTTGTTTCAGCTATGTGTCTTCTGAAAATAATACAATTAAAATCTACATATATATATTTTTCAAATAAAGTAAGGAACAATATTTCCACAAATATAGTTACATATATGACATTCAAATTAATTCTATTTTCTGTACTGATCATAAAATTGAGGATATTTATCATTTCTTTCTTAATTACTTATGATTTTTCTTTGAATGTTAATTTGATTATTTGATTTTACATGTTGTTGTTTTAGGTGCCATTGAGTCGGTACTGACCCATAGTGACCTTATGCGCAGCAGAATGAAACACTGTCTGATCCTGGGCCAACCTCAATACTGTTGCCACACTTGAGTCCATCGATGCTGCCACTTTGCCAAGACATCTCATTGGGGGTCTTCCTCTTTTTCTCTGACCCTCCACCTTACCAAACATGACATCCTTCTCTAGTAACTGGACCCTCCAGACAATATGCCCAAAGCATGAGAAACGAAGTTTGGCCATCTTGGCCTCTAGGAAGCACTCTGGCTATACTTTTTCCAAAATAGATCTATTGGTTCTTTTGGCAGCCCATGGCACTTTCAATATTCTCCTCCAACAGCATACCTAAAAAGCATGAACTCTTCTATTGTCTTCCTTATTCACTGTCCAGATTTTGCATGCATATGAGGTTATTGAAAATACCACGGCTTGACTCAGGTGCACCTTAGTCCTCAAGCTGACATTTTGCTCTTCAACACTTTAAAAAGGTCTTGTGCAGCAGATTTGCTTAATGCAATACGTCGTTTTATTTCTTGACTGCTGCTTCCATGAGTGTTGATAGTTGATCCAAGAAGAATGAAGTCCTTGACAACTTCATTCTTTTCTCCATTGATAAGAATGTTGTTTAATTGTCCAGTACTGAGGATTTTTGTTTTCTTTATATTGAAATGTAATCCATACCGAAGTTTGTGCTGTTTGATTTTCATTAGTAAATGTTTTAAGTCCTCTTCACTTTCAGCAAGCAAGGTTGTATCATCTGCATATTGCAGGTTGTTAATGAGTCTTCCTCCAATCCTGATGCCACGTTTTTCTTCATATAACCCAGCTTCTCGGATTATTTGCTCAGCATACAGGTTGAATAAGCATGGTGAAAGAATACAACCTTGTCGCACACCTTTTTTTTATTTTATAAAGCATTCAGTGTTTCCATGTTCTGTTCGAACAACTGCTTCTTGGCCCAAGTACAAATTACTCATGAGCACAATTAAGTGTTCCGGAATACTCATACTTCACAATGTTGTCCATAGCTTGTCATGATCCACACAATCGAAAGCCTTTGTGTAGTCAACAAAGCAAAGGTAAACCATCTTTCTGATATTCTCTACTTTCAGCCACGATTCATCGGACATCAGCAATGATATCCCTCATTCCACAGCCTCTTCTGAATCCGGCTTGAACTTCTGGAAGTTCTCTGACAATGTATGATTGTAGCCGTTTCTGTATTACCTTTAGTAAAACTTTACTCTCATGGGATATCCAAGGATTGTCCGATGATTTCCGCATTCCCATGGGTCACCTCTCTTTGGAATGGGCACAAATATGTATCTCTTCCAATCAGTCAGCCAGATAGTTGTCTTCCAAATTTCTTGGCATAGATGAGTGAGTGCCTCCTGTGCCACCTCACTTTCTTGAAATATTTCAATTTTTATTCCATCAATTCCTGGTGCCTTGTTCTTTGCCAATTCCTTCAATGCACCTTGGACTTCCTCCTTCAGTATCATTGGCTCTTGATCATATGCTACCTCTTAAAATGGTCAAACATTAATCTTTTCCTTTTGGTTCAATGTCTCTGTGTATTCCTTCCATCTTCTCTTGATGCTTTCTGCATCATTCAATAATTTGCCCAGAGAATCTTTCAATAATGAAAATCGAGGCTTGAATTTTTTCTTCAGTTTCCCCAGCTTGAGAAATGTTGAGTGTGTTCTTCCAGTTTGGTTTTCTAATTCCAAATCTTTGCACATAGAGTTGTAATATTTGGCTTTATCTTCTCAAGCTGATCTTTGAAATTTTCAATTTAGCTCTTTTATGTCCTCATTTCTTTCATTTGCTTCAGCATTTCTATGCTAGAGAGCAAGTTTCAGTGTCTCTTCTGACATCCATTTTGACCTTTTCCTTCTTTCTTGTCTTCTCAATGACTTTTTGCTTTCTTCATGTATGATATTCTTGATGTCATCCCACAACTCTTCTGGTCTTCAGTCTTTAGTGTTTAATGTGTCAAATCTGTTCTTCAGATGATCTCTAAATTCAGGTGGAATATAGTCAAGATCATATTTTGGCTCTTGTGGACGTGTTTTCATTTTTTTCAGTTTGAATTTCATTTTCATTTGCTTCAGTTTGAATTTGCATGTAAGTAATTGATGGTCTTTTCCACAGTATGCCCCTAACCTTATTTTCACTGATGATATGCACCTTTTTGATCATCTTTTTCCACAGATGTAGTCAATTTGATTTCTATGTATTCCATCTGGTGAGGTCCATGTGTATAGTCGTCTCTTATGCTGTCTAAAGAAGGTATTTGAAATTAACAAAACACTGCTTTTGCAGAATTCTATCATGTGTTCTCCAGTATCATTTCTATCAGCAGGGCCATATTTTCCAACTACTGATCCTTCCTCTTTGCTCCCAACCTTTTATTCCAATCACTAGTAATGATCAGTACATCTTGATTGCACGTTTGATTGACTTCAGATTGAAGAAGTTGGTAGAATTCTTCTATTTCATCTCACTGGCTTTAGTGGTTGGTGCATACATTTGAACAATAATGGTATTAATGGGGCTTCCCTGCAGGCACATGGATATTATCCTATCACAGACAGTGTTGTACCTCATGACTGATCTGGATATGTTCTTTTTGACAATGAATGCAACACCATTCCTCTTCAATTTGTCATCCCGGGCATAGTAAACCATGTGGTTGTCAGATTCAAAATGGCCAATACCAGTCCATTTTAGCTCACTAATGCCTAAGATATCGATGTTTATGCATTCCATTTCATTTTTGACAACTTTCTATTTTCCCAGATTCATACTTCGTACATTCCATGTTCTGATTTCAATGGATGTTTACACCTGTTTCTCTTCCTTTTGAGTTGTGCCCCATCAGCAAATGAAGGTCCTGCAGGCTTTTCTCCCATGGGCTTTACTCCATTCATGTCATCATCGTCAACTCTACTTTGAGGAGGCAGCTCTTCCCCAGTCGCATTTTGAGTGCCTTCGAACTTGAGGGGCTCATTTTCTGGCACTATATCTGATGGTGTTTCTATGCTATTCATAGGTTTTCAGTGACTAAATATTTGGAATTAGTTCATCTTCCTAGTCTGTCTTTGTCCACCATGGGTGACCGAAATACCGGTGGCATAGCTTTCAGCAGCTCACAAGCCACCACAGTACCATTGACTGACAGACAAGTTGTGGCTGTTTGGTTTTACGTGGAAACTGTCACTTTAAATTTCAAGGAGATCTGAGCACTTGCATTGTAGAACCCTCTAGGGGTGGGGTGAGGATGTCCATTCACTCAGGCATCCATTCAAGTCACCAGAATGGAGGTGTGCAGACAGTGAGAGACCAATGAACTGATACCAAAAATAAAAAATAAAAAAAAAAGAATGTCCACCCCTGTATGTCCAAGGTTTTGTCAGATGTTTGTGGCTGTTCTGATCCTTCCCCTGCATGGTCTTTCCCAAGATGGTAGCTCCGGGAGCAGATGAGCATCTTGAATTAGAAAGCAATGGATTTCTTGATTCTGCTACAAATTCCCCCAGCTGTGAGCCTTCCAACCTTCTAAATATTCCTTTATATGTGGTTCAGAGTTCTAGCACCATCCCCTGAGCCTGCTTTGTCCGGTATTCTGTATTATTGCTGATGGAGCTCCTTACTGCATGTCTACCTGATCAATGCTTAACATAATGTAAAAATATTTTTGATATCCTCATTGGTATTTTTCATAAAAATTTAGCCAGAATTCTACTAAGTTAGTTATGGCTCTGACCAAATGGAAAAAAGTGTAACATCTTGCACTACACAAGTCATTTTTGGGGTGATCATCTTTATGCTAGACATGGCTCTGCCAAAAAAAACCCCAAATCATATCTTCTCAATATTCAAGAACAGTATTGTTTCTCATGTTTGCATTATTTTGTTATGTTGCTGTTGCTGTTGGTAAGTGCCGTTGAGTCCGTTCTGACTCATAGCTACCCTGTACAAGATTTTCAAGGAGCAACTAGTATGTTTGAAGTACTGATAACTATTAATTTAAAAATATATTTCAATTTGTAATAATGAATTATTAATGAGAAATATTTAGTATTAGTCATATTTACAACAATATGTGACAAACTGTGAATATGTGCACTCATTCCTATTCAATCAATTAAAATAATTAAAATTCCGACAAGTTTCAGAATTTTTGGAGGCAGACAGAACAAAGGAGGTAGGATCTGACCATTTGTTTCAGCATATATAAAAAGTTAGCTTAATAATATCCCCAAATTTCCTACTTAGCTCTCCTTGTAGATAAGTATTATAAGCCAGATGGTAATTTTCAACAGAAGTGACCAATACCTTAATGCTCAAATTTCAGGTCATTTTACCTGAACTAGATATTTCTGTAATATATTTACTTCCTAATATTCCTGAAATTCATTATTATTGACTAGAGAGTAGAGAATATTCTCAGATTCTGCTCGATCAGTGATGTATGTGCTGTGTGTTTATTGACCAAACAGCAGTCCTGAAGTTTCTTAACCTTTTTAGAATTTTTGTCTGTTTCCTCTAAAACATTTTTCACTTTAAATTTCTTTCATGTTCATCATTAATAGGTTTATTTATTTATTTATTTTGGTAACAAAATTATTTGAGAATTTATTTTTGTTGCCTGTGGAAAGTGATATAATGGTTTAGTATTTTATTATAGTGTTTGTAAAAAATGAAAATGAATTTACTTCACTGAAACTATTGTCTGGAAGTTAATATATATGATAAAATATCTATTTCATCAAATAAATATTGTTATATTGTAGAATGGAGTCTGGTGTGGCACTGTAGGATAAAGGACTGGACTGCAAGGTCAGTTTGAACCACAAGATCAGCAGTTCAAACTCACCAGTTGCTCCTTGGAAATCCTATATAAGATCACCATGTATCCAAACCAACTTGAAGGCATTTAACAACTATAGGTTAAGCACTTGACAGCAAGGTTGATTTAAAACTCAAGGTCGGTGGTTCAAGCCCTCCAGTTACTAGCCAGAAGTTCTATACAGGGTCACTATGAGCCATAAATGACTTGATGGCACTTGGCAACATCAATATAGGACAGAGTAGAACTGCTTCATAGGATTCCTAAGACTATAAATCTTTATGGAAATAGATTGGCACAGTTTTTTTTCCTTGGAATAGCTGGTGGGTTTGAACCACTTACCTTTCAATTAACAGTTGAGTGCTTTAACCACAACACCATTGGAGTTCTTATGACAGATTAATTGTTGTTGTTAAGTGCTTTCAAGTCAAGTCCAACCCACAGCAACCCTGTATAGGGTTTCCAAGGAGCAGCTGGTGAGCTTGAAGCACCAACCTTGCAGTTCAAATGACTTTATATAAATAGGGAATGAAAATTAGACATTACATACCAATTCATATCACAACAGATATGACTTTACATTTTAAAATAAAAACTTACATCATTTGACACATTAAGCAGATAGGTTACATGAACTGCAATGTGAAAAGTCACATTTATTTCATATATTAATACAAGTAGGGGTTTTATTTAATTTGAGAATACTCATAAGTAGATACATAAGTCAGAGAAAACTAAATCTTTGTTTAGAAGCACAGGTTATTAGAGAAATAGTAGACCTGCAAGTTACTTCTACTACCCAATTCAGTCCTCCTTTGTAAACAGAAGCAAGTCAATATGTTTTTAAGGCTGTCAAGTCAGTTCCAAGTCATAGCAGCCCGGCACAACATTTCTGAGAAGCAGTTGGTGGGTTTGAACCGCTGACCTTGTGGTTCACAGTACAGTACTAAACCCATAGTTCCACACCAAGAGTCAATATATTTCTACTTTAATATAAAAAGGGAGTCCTGGCATGGCACTGTGGGTTAAACACTGGACTGGAAGTTGGTTTGAACTGCAAGGTCAGTGATTTAAGCTTATTGGCTGCTCCTCAGATACCCTACACAGGGTCACTAAGAGTTGGAACCAACTCCATGGCACTTAACAATAACAACAATATAAAGGGTCCTGGTGTGGTGCTGTGAGTTAACTCTAGACTGCAAAGTCATTTGAACTGCAAAGTCATTGGTTCAAGCTTCCCAGCCATCCCTAGAAAACCCCATATAGGGTTGCTATGGGTCAGAACCAACAACAGCACTTAACAACAAAAACAATATAAAAAGAAACTTTTTTTTTCCCCCTATGGACTTATAACAACCCTGTATAGGGTTTCCAAGGAGCAGCTGGTGGGTTTGAACTTCCTACCTTGTGGTTCGCAGTCTGGTGCTGATCCCACAACTCCACACCAGAAGTCAAATATTGCTGATTCAGCACTAAGGGAAAGACATATTTAAAAACTTTCCCACTTTTGCTTTCTGATCCACCATCTGCAGTGGAGATACTGCCAAGATACAGATTTTCATAGAAACTCTAAAGGAGATGTCCATCACTCCTTAGGTTGAGCCCTCGAATTCACTAAAAAATATTAAGGTCAAGGTCCAGAATAAGGAAAGAATTCCTCCTGATCAGCAGAGACAGATCTT
>NW_006408588.1:2186345-2202910 GCF_000296735.1 Chrysochloris asiatica | reverse complement strand
GAAACTACCAGCTGCTCCGCGGGAGAAAGATGAGGCTTTCTACTCCCATAAAGATTTACACCCTCGGAAACCCTATACAGGGTCACTATGGGTCGGAACCGACTCGATGGCATATAACAACAACAACAACATATATATATATAGAGAGAGAGAGAGAGAGAGATACTATATATATATATGGAGAGAGAGAGAGAGAGAGACATATACAAAGAAAACTACAAAATACTACTATAAGAAACTGAAAGAGACTTAGAAAATGGAAAAATATACTATGCCCATGGATAAGAAGTCTTAACATTGTGAAAATGCTAACACTCCCTTAAACAATGTATACATATAATGCAATCCCAATCTAGATTTCTCTCACCTCCCAATCTCAAAATCTCCTACATAGCCACAGTAATCAGAACATCCTGGTCCTCGTACAACGGAAGATACATATATCAGTGAAACAGAATTAAGAACCCAGAAGTAAATTTATCCAACTACACTCAGTTTATGTTTAACAAAGGGTCAATATACATTAAATGGGGAAGAGCTAGTCACTTCAACGAATTGTTTTTGTTGTTAGGTACGGATCGAGTTGGTACTGACTTACAGCAAACTTATGCACAACAGAAGAAACACTGCTGGGTCTTGTGCCGATCTCACAATCATTGCTATGTTTGAGCCCACTGCTGTTGCCTCTGTGCACAATTCATTTTGTTGGAGGTCTTCCTCATTTTTGCTGACCCTCCAATGTACCTAGCATGATGGAATTCTGCAGGGACTGGTCCCTCCTGATACTATGTCTGAAGTACGAGAGACGAAGTCTGGCCATCATGCCTTCTAAGGAGCATTCTGGCTGTACTTCTTTCAACACAGATTTGTTCTTTTCTTTAGGTAGTCCATGGTACTTTTAATATACTCCTCCAACAGCGTAACTCAAATGTATCGATTCTTTTAGGGTCTTTCTTATTCACTGTCCAACTTTCACATGCATATGAGGCTATTGTAAATACTATGGCCTGGGTCAGGAACACCTTAGTGCTCAAACTGAAATCTTTGCTCTTTAACACTTTAAAGAAGTCTTGTGGAGCAGACTTGCCTAATGCATTATATTATTTGATTCTGGAAAAACTAGCAGTGGCTTAGTATCCAATATCAGAATACCATGCAAATCCCCACAGTACAACAAACTGACAGAGGAGTGGTGGCTTGAAAATATGGTAGTGTCAAAACTGAAAGTCCATTTTTGCACAAAAAGGAAGCAAGACCTATATCTCACACCATATACAAAGGTGAACTCCATGTGGATGAAATATCTAATTGTAAAACCCAGTATAAAAATCATCAGTGAAAAACTAGGGACACACTTATGTGTTCTGATACATTACCAGGTTTCCTTCCATTTGTCATTGTTTTTGTTGTTGTTAAGAGCCCTCAAGTCAATTCCTACCCATAGCAACCTTATATAGTGTTACCAAGGAGCAGCTGGTGAGTTTGAACTGCTGACCTGGTAGTTCAGACAACCTTGTGGTCCAGTGCCTATCCTACAGTGCTATACAAGTACTCATTACACATCTGTAGACCTATTCTTATACAATAAGATATGCATTGTTGTTGTTAAGTGCCATTGAGTCAATTCTGACTCATAGCAACCTTGTATATGGTTTATAAAAAGTGGCTGGGGAGTTTGAACCACCAAACTTGTACTCAAACTGATCAAACTGATCTTGCTGTCCAATGCTTTATCCCACAACACCACAGATGCAAATCAAAACAATGAGATATAATCTTGTGACACTGTGATTTAATGTGCTGGACTGCAAAGTCAGCTTGAACCGCAAGGTTGGCAGTTCAAGCTCACCAGCTGCTCCTTGGGAACCCTATACAGGGTTACTATGGGTCAGAAACAACTCGACAATACTTAACAGCAACAATAACAACAATATGAATGTTGTTGCCATTATTATTAAGTGCCATTGAGTGAGGTCCAACACATAGTGACCCTGTGAAGGGTTTCTGAGACTGTACACCTTTGTGGGAGCAGAAAGCCTCATCTTTCTCCAGTGGAGCAGCTGGTGGGCTTCAGCTGCCAGCCTTGTGGTTCACAGACCAGTGCTTACCATATGGAGCCTCAATACTCCTCACAGTATTAATACCAAAGTTTAAACAAACAAGCAGAAAACAAATGCTGCCAAGGGTGTTGAGAGTCTGGGACCTTCTTATATTACTGCTGGTATCCCAGTAAATTGGACATTAAAATGGTGCAACCACTGTCAAAAATGGCATGGCACTTTTTCAAAAAATTGAAAATAAAAATATTGTATGACAACAATCTTTCTACTTGTAATATATCTTCAAGAAAAAGTGCCATGACAAGAATAGATACATGCACACCTATGTCCTGGTGTGGCACTGAAGGATAATGCACTGGATGACAAGATTCAAATTGCCCAGTTGCTCCTCAGAAACCCTATACAGGGTCCCTATGAGTCAGAACCAACTTGACAGCACTTAATAACAAAAATATGTTCATAGCAGCACTGTTCACAATAGCAAAATGATGAAGACAGTCTAAATATCCCTCAACAGAAGAATGGTTAGAAAGAAGTGTGCATACACATAATTGTATACTATACAACAATGATGAATAACAAATCTGTGAGACTCCTATAACATGGATGAACCTGGAAGACATTATGCTGAGTGAAATCAGTGGTGATTGTGTGCCATGGAGTCAATTCCAATTCATAGAAACGCTGTACAGGGTTTCTGAGATTGAAAATCTTTACAGGAGAAGAAAGCTTCATCTCTCTCCCACGGAGCATCTGGTAGATTTTAACTATTGACCTTGCAAATAGCAGTCCAACTTATGACCCACAACGCTACCAGAATGAAATTAGTCAATCACAAATTTCAAGAAAAATACTTTATGAGACGACTATTATAAAAGTCAGGAAAAAAGTTTTCATACTTAAACATTCTATGATGATTGCCAGGAAGGAAGGAAACAAGAGTACTCACTGGCTGGAGGGTAGAAGTGCTAATTCAGGTGACAGAGAAGACATTTTAAAAAAGTAAAGAAGGAAAAATAATACTGAAGAGTCCTATAGAATCCTAGTGTGGCATTGTAGAATAAGCATTGAGGTACTAACCACAAGGTAAGAAGCTTAAACCCACCAGCCACTCCTCAGAAAACCATACACAGGGTTGCTAGGAGAAGGAACTTAATAGCAATAACATCGGCACTTAACAGCAGTAAAATACAACAACACTTGTGGAAGACCCTAGAAGAAGTGATGCCTTTGAATTATGGTGTTGGAGAAGAACAATGAAAGTATTATGAAATGCCAGAAGAACAAACAAATCTGTGTTGAAAGAAGTACAACCAGAATGTTCCTTAGATTCCAAGATGGTGAGACTTTGTCTCATACTTTAGGTATATTACAGAGGGACTAGTCTCTAAAGAAGAATATCATGCTTGGTAAAGCAGAGGGTCAGCAAAAAAAGAGGAAGACCCCCAATGAGACGGAATGACACAATTGCACAGCAATGGGCTCAAGAGTAACAACAATTGTAGTAAGAATTGTAGGTGAAGAACTCGGCAGTGTTTCATTCTGTTGTTCATAGGATTACTATGAGTTGGAACCAAATCAACAACATTCAACACAACAACATACTTATGAATAAAGAGGTCTGGATGCACAGTCGGTTCAGTGTTGGACTGCTAATTGCTAGATCAGTGATTCAAACCCACCAAAGGGAGAAAGATGAAACTGTAAGCTCCCATAAAGGTTTATAATTCTCAAACCGTATGGAGATGTTCTACTCTGCCCTATAGGATATTGTCAGGATTGAGTCAACAACAGTGGGTGAGACCTAAAGATAAGGAGTCCTAGAGGTGTAATGATTACACACCCAGCTACCAACCAAAAGGCCAATGCTTTGAACCCATCAGCAGCTCTGCAGGAGCAAAATAACTGGTGATCTGCTCCCATGAAGATTATAGCCTAATAATCCTATAGGTCAATTCAAATCTGTGCTATATGGTTGCTCTGAATCACAGTCAACTAACTGAAGGGCAATCAACAACAGCAACAGATTTGTGGATATAACCCCATTTCAGAATAGAGATTTTCAGTGTTATGTTGCTGTGGCCTTAAATGTTTAATATTTTTAATCAATAACTTTTGAGATATAAAAGAGCAAATTAGGCAAATAAAAAATATATATGGTGGCACAGAAGGGGGAAGTTAGATGTCATGCCACATGCATATCTGAAAATAACCAAGAAACAGAAACAGAAAAAAAAAAAAAAACCTTCTGAATGTGGACCTGTGGCCTGTTAAATTGTGAGAAAGTAAATTTCTGATTGCACACTCACCCTCGGCTGTTATTTCTGTTGTAGTAGCCCTGAATAACTAAAGCATTATCTTTATATAAATAATTAAATCATGGTTTAGATTAGTGATATATGTATACTATCCAAGCTCATTCAACATTTAAGCCACAGTGATTTCTCAAAAGTATTGTTATTGCAACTTTCCATAATGAAATGGACGCCCCCCAAATCAGAACATACACACACATGCAAATACATCTTTACTTCATTTCAAATAGATGTAAACTGACTTGATTTGTTGTTGTTGTTGATAAGAGACAATGAGTAGGTTCCGACCCATAGCGACCCTGTATGGGATTTCCAAGGAGCAGCTGGTGAAAATAAGCTGCAGACCTTGTAGTTCAAACTGATCTTTCAAAAAACTGCTTATACAAGAGCACCACATCAAGAGTCCAGCTTTATTTAGGGAAGCATACTGATTGTGAGGACAGCGTAGGATGGGGCAGTATTTTCCTGTGCTGTGCCCAGGGTTGTTATGAGTTGGAATCAATTAGATGGCACCTTATAACAACAACAACATGGTGCTTGGGCAATGCATTTTTACCTCTTGGTAAGTAATAGAAGCATTCAAACTTTGTTCAGCATATAATTAGTAATTGTTATTTCCACTTATCAGTCTTTTTGATTTAAGATAGGTAGTTCTCAAATGCTTAAATTAAATCACTATGTCCTACGACTATGATTGGAGCTATGGTTATAAAATTAAATGCAGACCAAATACCTCATAACAGTGTTTACAACAGTTTTTAAGTGCCTTGAGTTTGATCACGCTGAGGATTGAATATTTAATTAGCTGAAAAATACCTGTATAAGTGTATTTATAGCTGTAGCTGGGTTTGAGAAGATAAAGGGGTGTGAATAATTTGAAAGGCTACAACACTAAGTTCCTAACCAAAAGCATATGGTTTCCCATACCATATGTAAAATATTAAAAAGGAAGGAAAAGAGAATAAGGATACTGGATATTGTTTAACAAGGAGAAGAAAGAATGTCTTTTATTTCCAGAACACTTTCTTTTCTACAAGCTTTTATTGTGAACTGAGGGAAAATTGACAGGCCAGATCATCAGTTTTACATTCAACAAACCACTGTAGTAATTACTACCCCCCTCCGCCCCCCATGTACCATCAGTTAACAGTATTTACCTCTGTTATTATTTTTTTATGTACACATACCACACTGAAAATACATATTTGTTTAAATGTCCAAAGGATACATTTTGCAAGCAAACCTCCTGTTCGCAGACACACTGCTTCTCTGTCCATGGGCCTATAGTCCTCTGCTTCCCTATCTTTCTATGTCATCATCTCTGCCCCCATCTCTGTTGTCACTAGTTTTCTGGTTAGGCTCCCATGCTCCACTCATGCTCTTCTCTCTTGATGGTCCTAGGGTCATCTGTTCCTAAAATGAAGGATTAACTGCTCCACTCTTTGAGTTACACCTCTTCTACATTTACAAATGTGACAATCTCCATTAGTCCTGATAACAGTTACTTACATTTGAATCATAAGCCCCTAGCCACATCATTCCACATGCCCTTCACCAGACCTATGTTGACATAAGGAAAATTATTCAGTGGGGATTGAGTCTTAACCCCCTGATTCTGATGCTAAGCATTCTCCTGAAAGCACTTCATTCCTTTACAGCCGCATATTTTAGGAAGCCATCTAAATTGCCTATCCCTATCAATTGTGGTGCTGTGGGCTAATGCCCTGGATTTCAAGGTCAGTTTGAACTGCAAGGTCAGTGGTTCAAGCTCACCAGCCACTCCTCAGTAACCCTATACAGGGTTGCTATGAGTCAGAACTAACTCGATGACAACAGTAACACCAATCAACCCAATGTACTGAGGAGTCAAGCTTGACCCTTGATATGAAGAATCCTTCCTTCTTGGTTGGCATTTTGGGCAACTATGCTGATAAGCAAAGGTCCAGTTCATCAAATTGTAGAAATTAATGTTTGTTTCCTACATCAAACGTCTTCATCTTCATCTGATCAAGTTCTGGTGAGCAAACCATCCAAGCTTGGTCAAATGGGTACTGTCTGCAAGTTGGGGAGTTCATGGACACCTCACCCCATTCCAGACCAGCTGGCTGCTTCACTCTTCACTCTAGAACACAGTGGCTAGGTCAGTGTCCATGGGCTCAGGCGTTCACATGTTTCCCTGAAAGCCAGCCAGCCCTTCCTCTTCTCTCACCTCAAGGATATCGGGTGTCTATAGATCATGGCCAGACTCAGCCCATGTCTTCGTTCCCACACTTTCACTCATAAGTTGATAGGGAGCATACAAGACTGTTCGTGTGTTCTCTTTGAGTTTCAGTATTATAAAGGGGTTTACCCTGATGTTCTGACTTTTCTGATGGCTCCAAGGTAAACAGCTTTTTTGATATTCTCATAATCAACAGTCTGCTCCCCACCACCACCACCACACACACTCTGGTCTTTCTTTCAAGTAGTATCTTCTATTCCTCTAACCTTTCTGGGTTGATCAGCATGTCATTTCAAGAAGGAATATCCTACCTCCAAAGGTTCTGGGTGGGGCGCAGGATTCCACCTGAGGTCCCATACTCCACAAAGGCTTACCAAGAAACCTATTTCCCTGGGTAAATTCTAATAACCTTTTAGTTATTCCAATCAGTTGTAGGCTGAAGAGAAGCTTACAAGCTTTCTGTAATCATATTTCCCAATATTACTTTCCATCCCACTTATATGTCTATATTACAGTAGTAGGCAGAGGAAACCAATATTCACAAAACAGTCAAGCACCATAACATTATTTACCTTCCTTTACCCATTCAGGCTATATCTCTATCCCTGTATCATAGAGCCCTATCATTTCAAGACTAGGCATACATCACACTCTAGCTCTATTTCATTTAGCCATGGATACCTCCCTAAGTCTTCCCCTATCATCCCTATTCATCTACTCTCCTCCTGCTTCTTATGCATTGCCCTCCCCATCCTTATCATTGCCCTCCCTGTCACCTGAGCAATCATGCATCTATTGTCTAACCTGTGAGTTACTGTTTCCTCCCTCCCTCTCCTAGCAACCATCAAATAATTATTTTTTTTAGTATGGAAATCTTATCTTAAGCTTTTACAATAATGATCTTATGCAATATTTGTCATTTTGTGTCTGAGTAATTTCACTCAGCATTATGTCTTTAAGATTCAGCTACGTTATAAGTTGTTTTGCAATTTCATTGTTATTCTTCAAGGCAGCATAGTATTCTACTGTATGTATGTACCAAAGTTTTTTGTCCATTCTTCCATTGATGGGCATTAGGCTGTTTCCATATTTTTGTTATTGTGAATAGTGTGGCTATGAACATTGGCATGCATATATCTACTTGTGTTCTGGCTCATATTTTTTGCAGGTATATACCAAGTAAAGGAATTGCTGGATCATAAGGTATTTCTATTTCCAACATTCTGAGAAGTGCCATATTACTATCCAGAGTGGTTGAACCCACATTTATTGTCCTCTGCTTTTTTGAACTTTGCTGTTACTGCTGGTGTGAGAGGATATCTCATTGTTGTTTTGATTTGCTCTCTAATGGCTAATGAACATGAACATCTCCCATGGTTTTGTTGGTGGTCTGAATATCTTCCTTGGTGAAGTGTCTTTTCATGTCCTGTGCCCATATTTTAATTGGGTTAATGTAGTAGAGTTTTGTAGTTTCCTTTGTATAGGTCTTATTTTTCTGTGTTTTGTAGTTTCCTTTGTATAGGTCTTATTTTTCTGTGGTTGGATTTATTCCAAAACATTTCATCCATTTGGTGACTATTGCAAATGGTATTGTTTTCCTAATTTCCTTTTAAGAGCTGTCTTTATTAGTATAGAGGAATCCAACTGATTTTTGCGTGTTAATTTTGTACTCTCCCACTTTGCTGAATCTTACAGTGATTTCCAGTAGTTTATGTTTTGTTTGTTTTTTGCTCAGTCTTTGGAATTTTCTATGTATAGGATCATATTATTGCTAATAGAAAGAGTTTTACTTCATCTTTGCCAATCTGAATGTTTTTACTTTCCCTTTCTTGCCTTTTAACTCTGGTTAAGACTTCCAACACAATATTGAATAGTGGTGATAAAGGGCATATTTGTCTAGTTCCTGTTACTAAAGGGAATGCTCAGTTTTTCTTTGTTCAGAGATATGTTGGCTGTTGCTTTTGTATATATGCCCTTAACTATGTTGAGGAGTTTCCCTTTAATTCCTACTTTGCTGAGTGTTTTTATTAAAAAAATGGGTGTTGGATTTTTCTGCATCAACTGATATAATCATGTATTTCTTCTCTTTTTTAAAAAAATTATGTGCTGGATTATGTTGACTGTGTTTCTAATATTGAACCACCCTTGCATCCCTGGTAAGAATCCCACTTTGTCATGATGTGTTATTTTTATGAATTCAATTGGCTAGGATTTTGTTGAGGATTTTTGCCTGTATCTTCATGATGGGTATTTGTCTATAATATATATATATATATATATTTTTTTTTTTTTTTTTTTTTTTTTTTTTTAATGATGTCTGTCCTTGTTTTTTGTATGAGAATAATGCTTGCTTCATAAAATGTATTAGGAAATTTTCCATTCTTTACTATATTCTGGAATAGTTTGAGCTGAGTAGGTATCAATTCTTCTCTAACTATTTGATAAAATTCACCAGTAAAGCCATCTGGGTTTGGACTTACTTTGGTTTAGAATTTTTTGATGACCTGATGAATTTCTTCTTTTGTTATAGGTACATTCAAGTTTTCAACTTCACTCTATGCAAGTTTGTTGTTGTTGTTGTTAAGCACCATTGGTCAGTTCCAACCTATAGCAACTCTATATAGGGTTTCCAAGTAGTAGCTAGAGAGCTTTAATTGCTAACTTTGCAGATCAAATTGACTTTGAAGTCCAGTTCATTAACCTACAGCACTACACCAGGACTCCTGTGTAAGTTTAAGTAGGTCATAATTTTCTAAAAGTGTAGCCATTTCCTCTAGATTTTCAAATGTGTTGGAGTCCAACTCTACCTAGCATTCTGTTATTATCCTTTTTTTATTTCCATTGGTTCTGCTGTGACATCACCCATGTGGTTTCTTATGTGTGTTATTTGTGTCTTCTCCCTCTTCCTTTGTTAGTTTTTCCAGTGATTTGTTAGTTTTATTAATCTTTTCATAGAACCAGCTTCTTGTCTTGTTGATTTTTCCTATATATTTTTCTGTTTCTATCTCATTTATTTCTACTCTATTCTTTATTATTTCTTTTATTTTGGTGACAGTAGATTTACTTTGGTGGTCTTTTTCTAATTGTTTTAGGTGTTGTGTTAATGTGTTTATTTTGGTTATTTCTTCTTTTTGGATATACACATTTAAGCAATAAAATTTCTCCTCTGCACTTCTTTTGCTGTGCCCCATATGTTTTGGTATGTTGTATTCATTCTCATTTATTTTCAGGCATTTTTTTTTTTTTTTTTAATCAGAGATTAGTATTGTCACTCCTGCTCATTTTTTTTATTGCAATTAGCAGGGTATTTTTTTTTTTTTTCTATCTTTAAACTTTTAATCTGTTTTTGTCTTTGTGTGTACGGTGTGTCTCTTGCAGACAGCATATTGAGGGGTCTTATATTTTTATCAATTCTGCCACTCTCTGTCTCTTGACTGGCACATTTAATCCTTTGACATTCATTGTAATTATTAATAGGTATGAATTAACTGCTATCATTACAGGGTTTTTTTTTTGTGTGTGGAGCTGCTTGTTCTTTGTTTTGCATGCATTCCTGTGCTGAGTTCATGGTTTTTGTCCTTTTTCTTGTCAATTTCTTCATACTTTTAATATTTCCATGTTCTTGGATTTTCATTTTCTTGATATGTTGTGAAGTATTAATGTGATTTGAGGTTGCTCTATATTCTATTAACCTTTTCCTCCATTTAAAATAGTCTGTTTTATCCTGAAGTCTACCTGATCTCCTCATTACCTGGATCTCTGTTCTTATATTTTTCCCTTCTTTTGCATTGTATTGAATTGATCATAAACATAGACTTACCTCCCAGATGCTCTGAATTTGTACTTGTAGTTTTGTTCTGTTCTGGACTCTTCCATCTGTCGACTGAGTTCTGGTGGTGTTGCCACATGTCTCAATCTCTGGTTGTTCTCTGTTCTTGTTGGTTCTTAGTCCAAAAAAACTCCCTTTAGGATTTTTGGAAGCACTGGGTTGACTTTGAAAAAGTCCCTTAGTCTCTCTTTATCTTGGAAGTTTTGATTATATAATCATATTTGATTAACAGCTTTGCTGGGTAGAAGATCCTTATTTGGTGTTTTTTTTTTTTTTTTTCTTTCTTTCTTTCAGGGTTTTATATATGTCTTGCCATTGCTTTCTTGCCTTCATGGTTTCTGCTGAGAGATCTGAGCACAATCTTATTTGCTTGTCTTTGTAGGTACTACTTCTCTTTTTCCTAGCTGCTTTCAGGATTTCCTCCTTGTCTTTGATTTTGGGGAGCTTGATTATGATATGTCCTGGTGATTTTCTTTTGGGGTCTATCCTGCCTGGGGTTCATTAAGTTTCATTAATGCTTATCTTCTCAACTTTCAAGATGTTAGGGAAATTTTCTTCCAGCAGCTTTTCAACTATCTCTTCTTTGGTTTTCTTTGCCTCTTCCTTTTCTGAAATTCTAATCAGTCTCAGGTTATTCCTTTTCATGTTGTCCCACATAAATCTTAGGCTTTCTTCAGATTTTTTTCATTCTTTAGTTTCTGCTTGTTCTTCTATCTTAGCAGTATTGAGAGATTCATCTTCAAGCTCAATGATTCTGTATTTTATCCTTTTAATTCTACTCCTTTGCACTATCCATGTGTTGTCCATTTCTGAAATTTTAACATTAATCATCTGAACCACTTTTGCAGGTTTTATATGGTCTCCAGTGCTATACTTATTTTGTTTGATTGTTCCTTTAAATGTTTTCTGATTACTTCTTTGGATCTGGATGCATTTAGATGCATCTCAATATCATTCTTCTAAATTCCTTTTCAGAAAATTCCCAAGCCTCTTCACCCTCCAATGCCATTCCTACCTTTTCTTCTTGGTCATTTTTTGAGCTACTCTGTCTTGTTTCTGCACATGAGCAGTGATTTTCCACTGCTTTTTAGGCATTGGGATGTTGTTGTATTTGCATTAATTAGATTAACATATGACGATGTATGCTAAAGCACTCTCCAGTTGCCTCCTGGTAGGTGTGATCAGAAAATGGCTTCTCTATTCACTGCTCTTGCAGCTCTATTCAGAGTGTTCTTAGCAGGTATTGGTTGTAGATGCTACTCTGAAGTATAGTAGCTGGTACTGGCTCTTGCCAAAATGGTGGGGTTTTAGAGGATGCAACTGTAGCTTGGCTCTATGGCCACAGTTGTTTTGTCCTGTTTGGTAAGGCATGAAGAGAAAGTGTTTCCACAAGATAGAAGGAGAACCAAAAATCAAAACTAAAAAGCAAAGTTGAGCATCACAAAACCTCAGGAAAATTAAATATATATAAAGCTGGAACCCACCCCCACCAAAAAAACAAAAAAGTAAAACCATGGAAAAATATGAATAATTCTTTAGCATTACCTATTCGGAATCCTGGTGTGGTACTGTGGGCTAATGCGTCAGACTGCAAAGTCATTTCACCTGCAAGGTCAGTGGTTCAAGCTCATCAGCTTCTCCTTGGAAACCCTATACAGGGTCGCTATGGGTCAGAATCAACTCGATGGCACTTAACAACAACAAAAACAATGGGCTTTTGCTTCCAAATCCAGCTGAGACATTTCATGATGTTCCACTGTGCCAATGTGATCTAACACAGATTTTCTCTTTTCCCCACCAGCTGCTCCTCAGAAATCCTATACAGGGACGCTATGGGTTGAAACTGAATCAGTGGCAATTAACAGCAACAAGTCTATGTTACTAGCCCATGGCTGGCCAGATCTGCTTTGGAAGAGACTACTACAGCAGTTTCTTTTGGCTGTCTCCTTCCTGTACTCAGCAATCTGCATAGTACATATCCTCCCCCTCTGCAGCACAAATCAGCCAATCATTTTGCACATCACAGACCCTTGTGCACATGACGTAGGACCTTCCCTGATGGTGTCTATTCGCACTGGTCTGCCCTCTGGTCACCAGTGTGGAGGTGAGTAGACAAACCAAAATAAAAGATGTGAAAAGGAAAAAAAAATACCAACATTCATACATCTGTGTGTGTGATCATTTGATGGTTTCTGCATTTGGAGTATTCTCTAGTCCTCTATCCACTCACTGTGCTTCAAAATAGTTGTGGTGGAACATGCCGGCTACTCTGAATCACAAGTCACTCCTTTCTTGCTTCTATTCCAAATGCTACTTCCAGTTAACGCTCAAACCACTTATTTATCGCTTCATCTGAATTTCAGTTCCAAGATGATTCTCTGAAACGGTTTCACTCAGTTTTCCATGTTTTTACTGATGTCTGCACAGTCTTTATGCCTAATCCACCATCAAGTCTTGCCTCTTCAAGAATACTTAAAATTAAAGTTGTTCTTAGAATAAACTTTATTATTACTAGTTGTGTTTTTCTAGATGTATTTACTTTGTGTGTATTAAATACATTGTAAAACATCCACATTTGAGTGCAGAAGTCACTGATCAGATTAGGCCCACAGACCTCATAAATTACAAAAATATTTTTGGTACATTAATATTTGAACAGGCCAGATGTCCAGTAGGCATTATTTTTAATTTAGTGAAGTTTGATTCACTTTTAAGGGAAAGGATTTAAAATCTACAATTACTTTCTTTGTAGAGAAGATTCTCTACAAATTTCCTTGTATTTCCATTATTCCCTAGGTAATGTGGTAGGTGGCATCCTTCTAAAATGACTTCTAATGATACTTTCTTCTATTATTTATGTTTCATGTAGTTCATTTCCAAAGAGTGTGGGCTGTATTTAGTGTTATGCTTCTAACAAATAGAATCCAGGAAAAATAAAGGGATAGCTGCTCCAACATTTTCCTATAAAAGCTTATGATTTCCATGTGGCTATCAAACTGTCTCTTGTTTGTACACTTTCCAACTCTCATCTTGTCAATTCTGTTGAAGCAGACTGCTTGTGAAGAGGTACATGAAGCAAGGAGCTGGTAATGGTCTTAGCCAACAGTAGGAAAACACTGAGGGTGTCATTTCAACAGTATGGGAAAAACCGTATGATCTCATCCAATATGTGAGTTAATTTTAAAGTGGATTTTTCCCAGCTTGAGTATTCAGATAAGACTGCAGTCCTGAATGACATCAGGATTGTTACTCTGTGAGTGATCCAGAAGCAGTGAAAACAGATAAATTGTTTCTGTGTGTGGATGTAAAGAAACTTGTTGTTGTTAGGTACCATAGAGTCAGTACCAACTCAAAGTGACCTTATGCACAGCAGAACAAAACCGTGCCCGGTCCTGAGCCAACCTCACTACTGTTGCCACACTTGAGTCCATCGACGCTGCCACCTGGCTAATCCAACTCATTGGGAGTCTTCCTCTATTTTCTGACCCTCCACCTTACCAAACATGATATCCTTCTCCAGCAACTGGTCCCTCCTAACAATATGTCCAAAGCATGAGAGACGAAGTTTGGCCCTCTTGGCCTCCAAAGAGCACTCTGGCTGCATTTCTTTCAACACATGTCTGTTGTTTTTTTGGGCAGTCCATGGCACTTTCAATATTATCTACCAACACCATACCTCTAAAGCATCAATTCTTCTACGGTCTTCCTTATTCACTGTCCAGCTTTTGCATGCATATGAGGTTATTGAAAATACCATGGCTTGGGTCAGGCACCCCTTAGTCCTCAAGCTGACATCTTTGCTTTTCAACACTTTAAAAAGGTCTTGTGCAGCAGATTTGCCTTATGCAATCTGTCATTTGATTTCTTGACTGCTGCTTCTGTGAGTGTTGATAGTTGATCCAGAAGAATGAAGTCCTTGACAACTTCAATCTTTTCTCCCTTGATAAGAATGTTGTTTATTGGTCCATTGTTGAGAATTTTTGTTTTCTTTACATTGTGATGTAAATCCATACAATCCATACCGAAGGCTGTGCTCTTTGATCTTCATCAGTAAGTATTTTAAGTTCTCTTCACTTTCAACAAGCAAGGTTGTAGCATCTGCATATCACAGGTTGTTAATGAGTCTTCTTCCAATCCTGATGCCATGTTTTTCTTCATATAACCCAGCTTCTCGGATGATTTGCTTAGTATACAGGTTGAATAAGTATGGTGAAAGAATACAATCCTGTAGCACATCTTTCTTAATTTAAAACCATTCAGTGTTCCCATGTTCTGTTCAAACAACTGCCTCTTTGTCCAGGTTCTTTGTCCAGGCTCATAGGTTCTTCATGAGCACAACTAAGTATTCCAGAATACTCATATTTCACAATGTTGTCCATAGCTTGTCATGGTCCACACAATTGAAAGCCTTTGTGTAGTTAATAAAGCACAGGAAAATATATTTCTGATATTCTCTACTTTAAGCCAAGACCCATCGCACTTCAGCAATGATATCTCTCATTCCATGACCTCTTCTGAATCTGGCTTGAACTTCTGGAAGTTCTCTGTCAATGTATGCTTGCAGCCTTTTCTGTATTTCCTTTAGTTTACTTGCATGGGATATCAAAGACATTGCCCGATGATTTCCACATTTCTTTAGGTCACCTCTTTTTGGAATGGACACAATCTTTCAGACTTCCTGGCAGACTTGAGTGAGTGCCTCCTGTAAAGCCTCACTTTCTTGAAAGCTTTCAATTTTTATTCCATCAATTCCTGGTGCCTTGTTCTTTGCCAATTACTTCAGTGTACCTTGGACTTCCTCCTTCAGAAGCATTGGCTCTTGATCATATGCTCCATCATGAAAGGGTTGAACATTAACCATTTTCTTTTGGTACAGTGACTCTGTGTATTCCTTCCATCTTCTCTTGATGCTTTTTGCATCATTCAATAATTTTCCCAAAGAATCTTTCAATAACGAAAGTTGAGGCTTGAATTTTTTCTTCAGTCCCCCAGCTTGAGAAATGCTGAGCATGTTCTTTCTTCTTGGTTTTCTGATTCCAGATCTTTGCACATTTTGTTATAATATTTGGCTTTATCTTCTCGAGCTGATCTTTGAAATATTCTGTTCAGCTCTTTTACCTCCTCATTTCTGCCATTTTCTTTAGCATCTGTACACTGCAGAGCAAATTTCAACGTCTCTTCTGACATTCATTTTGACCTTTTCCTTCTTTCTTTTCTTAATGACGTTTTGCTTTCTTCATGTATGATGTTCTTGATATCATCCCACAGCTCTTCTGATCTTCGGTCTTCAGTGTTTAATGTATCAAATCTGTTCATCAGATGATCTCTAAATTCAGGTGGGATATATTCAAGGTCATATTTTGGCTCTTGTGGACTTGTTTTCATTCTCTTCAGCTTCAGTTTGAATTTGCATATGAATAATTGATGGTCTGTTCCACAGTCTACCCCTGTTCTTGTTTTGACTGATGATATGGAACTTTTCCATTGTCACTTTCCGCAGATGTAGTCAATTTGATTTCCTAGGTATAACATGTCCCTGGAGAAGAATGTCATACTTGGTAAAGTACAGGGTCAGTGAAAAACAAACACACAACTAGATGTGTTGACACAGTGACAGTAGCTACAAATAAAGCAACAATTTTGAGGATGGTGCCGGACCTGGCAGTGTTTTGTTTTGTTATGCCCAGGGTCCCTGTGACTTGGAAACAAATTGACAACAACTAACAACAAAATACAACAGTAACAGTATTCCCCAAATTAATTACTGACACATTTCCAGAAAAGTGGGGAGAAATATCTTTTATAAAATAAATGTGGGAAGGCTGGGCATTATATATTTCTTTGCAGTATCATAACTGAAGTCAAAAAAGTAAATCTTGTATATTTTATTCAGTAAAAAGTTTCTCAAATAAATTTGACCCTAAGACCCTTCTTTTCTCCATATATATAGATAGAGTGAGAGAGCGAGAAGGAGAGAGAGAGACTTGGTTTGGTGCTCTGGGTTAATGTGCTCGACTACAAAGTTAGTTTTAATCGCAATGAAGGCAGTTCAAGCTCATAAGCCACTCCTTGGAAAACCTATACATGGTTGCTATGGGTTGGAAGCAAATTAATAGCACTCAAAACAAACAAACAACAAT
>NW_006408588.1:2180515-2186119 GCF_000296735.1 Chrysochloris asiatica | reverse complement strand
ACTCATAGCTACATTATGCACAGCAAAATGAAACACTGACCGATCGTGGACCAACCTCACTACTGTTGCTACGCTTGAGTCCATTGATGCTGCTACTTGGCCAATCCATATCGTTTTGGGTCTTCCTCGTTTTCTCTCCACTTTACCAAACATGGTATCCTTCTCCAGTGACTGGTCCCTCCTGACAATATGTCTGAAGTATAAGAGATGAAGTTTGGCCACCTTGCCCTCCAAGGAGCACTCTGGCTGTACTTCTTCCAAAACAGATCTATTCATTCTTTTGGCAGACCATGGAACTTTCAATATTCTCCCCCAACACCATAACTCAAAGGCATCAATTCTTCTATGGTCTTCCTTATTCACTGTCCAGCTTTCGCATGCATACGAGGTTATTGAAAATACTATGGCTTGGGTCAGGTGCACCTTAATCCTCAGGCTGACATCTTTGCTTCTCAACATTTAAAAGAGGTCTTGTGCAGCAGATTTGCCTAATGCAAAACGTCATTTGATTTCTTGACTGCTACTTCATGAGTGTTGATAGCTGATCCAAGAAGAATGAAGTCCTTGACAACTTCAATTTTTTTCTCTGTTAATAAGAACGTTGTTTATTGGTCCAGTGGTGAGGAATTTTGTTTTCTTTACATTGAGGTGTAATCCATACCAAAGACTGTGGTGTCTGATCTTCATCAATATTTTAAGCCATTTTCACTTTCAGCAAGCAAGGTTGTATCATCAGCATATTGCAGGTTGTTAATGAGTCTTCCTCCAATCCTGATGCCACGTTTTTCTTCATAGAACCCAGCTTCTCGGATTATTTGCTCAGCATACAAGTTGAATAAGTATGGTGAAAGAATACAACCTTGTCGCACACCTTTATTAATTTTAAATCATTCAGTGTTCCCATGTTCTGTTCGAACAACTGTCTCTTGGTCCACATACAGATTACTCATAAGCACAGTTAAGTGCTCAAGAATACTCATACTTCTCAATGTTGTTCATAGCTTGTCATGTTCCACAAAATTAAAAGCCTTTGTGTAGTCAGTAAAGCACAGGCAAACATCTTTCTGATATTCTCTGCTTTCAGCCAAGAACCATGGCACATCAGCAGTGATATCCCTCATTCCATGGCCTCTTCTGAATCTGGCTTGAACCTCTGGAAATTCTCTGTCAATGTATGCATGCAGCCGTTTGTGTATTACCTTTAATAAAACTTTACTCACATGGGATATCAAAGAGATTTTCTGACGATTTCTGCATTCCCTTGGATCACCTCTCTTTAGAATGACCACAAATATGGATCCCTTCCAATCAGTCCGCTAGATAGCTGTTTTCCAGATTTCTTGGCAGACATGGGTGAGTGTCTCCTGTGCCACCTTACTTTCTTGAAAGATATAAATTTTTATTCCATCAATTCCTGGTGCCTTGTTGTTTTCCAATTCCTTCAGTGCACCTTGGACTTTGTCCTTCAGTAGCATTGGCTCTTCAATATATGTTACCTCTTGAAACGGTTGAACATTAACCATTCCTTTAAGTACAATGACTCTGTGTATTCCTTCCATCTTCTCTTGACGCTTTCTGCATCATTCAACAATTTGCCCAGAAAAATCCTTCAATTATGAAATTTGAGGCTTGAATTTTTTCCTCAGTTCTTGCTGCTTGAGAAATGCTGAGTGTGTTCTTCCTTTTTTGGTGTCTGATTCCAGATATTTGCACATTTTGTTATAAATTTGGCTTTAACTTCTCAAGTTGATCTTTGAAATTTTCTGCTCAGCTCTTATATCTCCTTATTTCCTCAATTTGCTTTAGCGTCTCTACACTGGAGAGCAAGTTTCAGTGTCTCTTCTGACATCTATTTTGACCTTTGCTTTCTTTTTTGTCTTATTAATGACTTTTTGCTTTCTTCATGTATGTTGTTCTTGGTGTCATCCCACAACTCTTCTGGTCTTTGGTCTTTAGTGTTTAATGTATCAAATCTGTTCTTCAGATGATCTCTAAATTCAGGTGGGATATATTCAAGGTCATATCTTAGCTCTCATGGACTTGTGTTCATTTTCTTCAGCTTCGGTTTGAATTTGCATATAAGTAATTGATCCTTTGTTTCACAGTGTGCCCCTGGCCTTGGTTTGACTGATGATATGAAGTTTTTCCATCCTCTCTTTTGTCAAATGTAGTCAGTTTGATTTCTATGTATTCTATCTGGTGAGGTCCATATGTATAATCATCTCTTATGCTGTCAATGGAAGGTATTCGAAATGAACAAATCATTGATTTTGCAGGCCATATTTTTCAACTACTGATCTTTCCTCTTTGCTCCCAACTTTTGCATTCCAATCACCAGTAATGATCAATTCATCTTGATTGCATGTTTGATCAATTTCAGATTAAAGAATTGACAGAATTCTTCTATTTCATCTTCACTGGCTTTAGTGATTAGTGTGTAAATTTGAGTAATAATGTTATTAACTGGGCTTCCCTCTAGGCATGTGGATATTATTCTATCAAAGACAGAATTGTACCTCATGACTGATCTGGATATGTTCTTTTGGACAATGAATGCAACATCGTTCCTCTTCAATTTGTCGTTTTCGGCCTATTGTTGTTATCAGATTCAAAATGGCCAATACCTGTCCATTTCAGCTCATTAATGCCTAAGATATAGGTGTTTATGTGTTCCATTTTATTTTTGACAACTTCCAAATTTCCCAGATTCACAATTCATACATTCCATGTTCTGATTTTCAATTGATGTTTACAGCTGTTTCTCTTCATTTTGAGTTGTGTCCCATCAGCAAATGAAGGTTCCGTGGGCTTTTCTCCCATGGGCTTTACTCCCTTTGTGTCATTACAATCAACTCTACTTTGAGGAGGCAGTTCTTCCCCAGTTGCATTATAAGTGTCTTCAAATTTGAGGAGCTCATTTTCCAGCACTATATCTGACAGTGTTTCTCCACTATTCATAAGGTTTTCAGTGACTGAATATTTGGAAGTAGTTCATCACTCCTTCTTCCTGGTCTTTCTTCATCTGGAAGCTCATCTGAAACCTGTCCACCATGGGTGACCCTGCTGGTATTTAAAATACCTGTGGCATACCTTTCAGAATCACAGCAACTCACAAGGCACCACAGTACGACAAACTGACAGACAAGTGGTGGATAAGTATAGATAGATAGATAGATAGATAGATAGATAGATAGATAGATAGATCCTGTTGTGGCACTGTAGTATCAGCACTGGACTACAAGGTCAGTTATAAATGAAAGGTTGGCAGTACAAACTCACCAGCTCTTCCTCAGAAACCCTATGCAGGGTTGCTATGAGTCAGATCCAACTCAATGGCACTTAACAACATATATATATATATATATATATGTTGTGAAACATTAACATTTATAGGGTCACTAGTGTCCAAAGAAGTCCTGGTGTGGTGCTGTAGGATAAACACTGTATTGCTAACTGTATATTAGTGGTTCAAACCCACCAGTCACTCCTCAGAAACTGTCTATAGGATCACAATGATTCAGAACTGACTGCTGGCAATTAAGTGCCCGAATCCTTTTTCAAAAATTTGCTCTAAGCCTCTGATTCCTTTTTTCTTTTCCTAAAAGACACATGAAATGACTGCCTTGCCTAAAATACATTTTGTCAACCTGTGTTGCTTTCAAAATACAGTACAGAGACAACCTGTAAAGCTTTCTAGGGTCTTGCCCTTGACAGTCATTGATTAAACTCACTAGTAGGTTTGTGGGTGGAAATACCTGGTGATCTATTCCCATAAAGATTACAGCCTAGGAAGTCCTATGGACCAGATCTTCCGTGTCATCTAGGTAGCTCTGAATTGGAATAAATCCAATTATATCTGATAACAATAACACGATATGGCCCTACTTCTCTGGTAAGTAAAGAGTAAACACTACTGTTCATATGCCTACCTCTATTACCCCAGTGGTTGGACAAACATTTCTGACACATTTTCTAATTACTTCAAGAGTCATTTAATCTCTGAAGGAGTCCTAGATCTTTGGAAGAATGATGAATTCGATTCCTTTGATTTATAAATATGTTTGTCAAAAGTGACACCAATGTTGATTTTTATTACAATTAACTACAGAAGTTAAAGTTTATTTTCTTTATAAATCCTGTACCTTATATTGCCAAGGGTATATCTCAGCTAGCAATCATTTCAGGTTCTCATAGTGATGCAATCTCTGTCTCTTTTTGTCTCTATCTCTTACACAATACTATGTCTATAAAAATACTTCTGTCACTTTATTGCACTTAATTATTTCCATTTTCTACTTACGTAAGTCAACACATTTCTTGAGGGCTGTTAATGAAACACTAATTTTTATATCTTCATAGTGTTTGTTGTTGTTGTTGTTGTTGTTGGGTGCCATTAAGTTGACACCGACTCATAGTGACTTTGTACACAGCAGAACAAAACACTGCCCAATCCTGGGCCAACCTCACAGTGTTTAATGATCCTGAAATAATACAAAACTCCTTCATTCACTCACTTATGTATTCAATATACTATACATTCTAAGTTTAAGCCACCACCCTCATGTAATTCTCTTCCTTAAGTATATTCGCTTCGACTCTTATCTATAATTTTTATATTTGGTACATTCTACTCCCCTATTTTATAGAGCTTACATGGGCTGTCCCTTGATAATACTTTCTCAGTCCCAACTATCTTGTTTGGTCTTCTTCATTAAAATCACTAATGTTTTCTTATTCTAGATCGAGCTCTCATACGCTTATGGAAAATATTAAGTATCCATGGCTTGTGTTTTAGTACAAAGCCATGTTGAATAAATGCAAGTCAAAACAGTTTGTCTAAATATGCTTTGTAAACCACAATAATATGACCCTACCTCTCTAATCAATGAAGAGTAAGCAGTTCATATGTCTACCTCTATTTACCCCAGTGGTCTGACAACTATAATACATTTTCTGTATTCATTTTTTCACAAATCATTTTTTATTCTGTACAATCGGTCTTCAAAAAATTTGTGCAAAATATCCATTCTCTTTTCATTCTCTTTTTCCATGAACTTTTTGAAGCCTCCTTGTATATATGTACAGATTATTAAAAGTAATATTACTTAGAATGTGAAAGTTGAAATATATGTACAAATTTAATTTTGACAAGTTATTTATCTGAAAAGTGAGATAAATACCCACAACTATAAATATCCCCTGCTGATAACTTTAATGACATTAACTATTCATGAAATATGAAGTTGGCTGATTCATGATTGTCTTGTAGTTTCCCACAGATCTAAAATGAAAGATTGTAAATATATTCTTTAGAAAGTTGATTTTAAGGGAGGGGAAGGTGGAGCACAGGGCAGGGATTAGACACAGGATATTTTGGGTGCTAGGGCGGGGACAATATACAAGTAGGGAGAGGGGAATGGAAGAACAAAGTAGATAGGAGAACAATTAGACAGGTCTCAATGGGCTAAGTGAGACAGAGGTAAAAAAATGATATATGCACAACCTGGGACGAACAGCATTCTGGGATACAGAGATAGAGCCATGGTTGGAATGTGGAAAGGGGGGGAATAATATTAAGATGCTTGGCTGTCTTTTGAATCTTGG
>NW_006408588.1:2165325-2178612 GCF_000296735.1 Chrysochloris asiatica | reverse complement strand
ACATGCACATAACAAACGCCTACTTAATATACATTTAAAAAATAATGAAACTAAATAAATATTTTAGAATATATTTAAGGAAAGGTATCTACATCCTGGAATTAAACTAAAAGAAAATATGAAGACACTATAAATTAAATTGTAGTCATATATGAAAAACATCAAATTCCTAAAAAAGTATGAAAAAATATACCATAAATAAATAGCATGTAAATATCAAATATTTATATTTATATCAAATATTTATAATGTGCATAAAAGTAACAGTTTAATGTGCTACTATTTATAATAGAAAAGAAGGCTTTCAAATAGAGGAAAAATTGGAACAAAGTAATTGTCTAGTCATGTCACTTAAGAGTACATTAATACAGCATTAAAGATAATGAAAAGGCAAGAAAGCTCAACCTCAGTATAGCAGAACTAGTATATGTTTAGTTGATGAATTATACAGATACATGTGAATTTACTAAAGAATATACACTACCTAGTTATCTCATTCAAAAGAAAAATCTAAGAGTTGCCAAGTGAAAGTGCCAAGGTAATAAAATACAAAGGATGTAGAAGAAACTATTTGTATTATCAATATGTAAGCCATTCCCTATGTATATAAAATAATATTTGTGATGATCCATGGGAAAAAATGGATGAAATTATGATTTCTAAAACAATAGTCTCATTCTCAAAACAATGGGATTTCATATGGCTCAACATTTTTTCCTTATATTTTTCACAATCAATTGAAGTTCTTTCAATGAGTATCTATCTTATATATGTTCCAAACAATAATAAATTAATTTCACTGTGAGAAAAACAAAATACATAAATTGTATTTGTTGTTGTTGTTGTTAAGTGCTATCGAGTTGGTCCCGACCCATAGCGACCCTGAACTTGGTTTCCGAGGCTGTAAATCTTTACGGGAGCAGAAAGCCTCATCTTTCTCCCACTGAGCAGCTGGTAGTTTCGAACTGCTGACCTTGCGGTTCACTGCCGGATTCGTAACCATTAGAGCTGCTTAAATATGAGCAAGATTTGTGATAACTTTATATATATATATTCTCACATTAAGTACAAAAATATGATGAAATAGATTAACAAATACATGAATTGTTATAAATTAAAAAGAGGAAAATGGACATGATGCTAATTAACTTCATGAACATCTGACTTCTTTACCATGAGACCAGAAGAACTGGCCAGTGCCTGGCTACTATTATTGAACATTTTGTTCAAAGATTATATAGAAGAATCCTTATCATAAGGGGAGACATAACGGACTCCAGACTTTCTGGAGTCATGGAATTGGATGAAATCTTGAAACGATTTACCTGACATAATCTTTAAACATTTAATAAAAATATCTCCTGAAGCCTTCTTAAATCCATACAATAATTTGCTTTAACTAGTAAAGGATATCTGCCTTGTGCACTATGCTTGTTTAAGGTCTATCTAGATGGGATAAAATTGATGGCAGCAATTTAAAAGTTTAAATAAAAAATAATAGGATAGTTAGTTTATATTAACCAGGTTAAGAACAACTCTGTAAAGGAACATGAGAATGGGTATACAACTAAAAAAATGTAATCAATATCACTGTGTTTTTCAAGTAGAAATCTAAATTGGTATATGTTTTGCTGGGTATAGTTTCAATAACAACAGCAACAACAAAATTATAAAATAAAAAAGCCTTGCGCTCAGTACTAAAACTGGTGATAAAAAGTAAAATGCACAAAGGATTACATAAATATGTACATGTTGTTCTAATGCTTAGCAAACCCCTTCATCTAATTTAGTAGCACACAGATTCTATCTTCACTAAGGGGCACCTGATATAAACACAAATTATAAGAGACACACAAAAAAATTAATGTGTTGATCCCAAAATTCTTTGCAAATATTGACTTGAAATTGCAAATATATCATTTTAAAAATTTTTTAATTTTGCTGTCTTGCAGGTTAATGATCCAACTGGATTGGTAAATATCAACACTGCCAAAAAAACACTTGCCACTGAATAATGCAGATTTATTCATTTTATATTATTTCTGCCAAGAAATATTCTGAAATGCAGGCATATTTGGTTAATAGTAATCCTAACTCATTTCCATAAAAAAAAAAGAAAATTAATTCATTTTTAAATGAATTTGGCATTTATCCAATTTATTTAAACAGTTGTTGAGTGTGGACAATAAATTAATGTCTGTGGTAGGTGAGTGGAGATTTTTAAATCAAAACCTCTCCATCTTTAGTCTCAGGAAGTCTTATGACCTGCTCTGGAAGAAAATTTATAGAAAAAGAGAATCTTAATTACCTGGCAAATTGGGGCAATACTAGGCTTCTATTGTAATTGTCTGCATAAAGCTAGAAAAGAGAAAAATTTCGAGCTCATAAAAACTGTATGGGATGGCATTTGCTAAATAAGCAAGACTTAAAGAAGTTTCTAGTTATTCATTTATGCAGTCATCAATTTGTTTAAAAATCTCAATTTAATCCAATGAGGTATTTAATGATTATATTTATATCCAAAGCCTTGCTATGCATTCTGAAATATCCCAAATATATATTTTAAAAAACTAAAACCCTGTGCATTTCTAAACAGAAATTTTCATTGGAGATTAGTTAAAACTATGGAAAGGGTGATATCAAAGCTTCTTTAGCTATTATAGACCACATTAAGAATTCTAGTTACCCTTCTCTTCAAATGTAGAAAATTTCACGTTGTATGGCTTTTCTCAAAGCAAAACTCAATAAGATACTGTCTTATAATGGACAAATGATTTAACAATTTCCTTATATGTAAAATACAAATATATTTGATTTGACTGTTGTGAGGATTAAATGAAATAACAAAAGTAAATGCTTAGGAAATTCTAGACAGAGCATATAATGTACTAGTGTACATTCTCAATATTTTAGTAATTCTGCAGGAAAAGCTACATATTTTTAACAATTTTATTAAAATATAATCACATATAATAAAATATAGCTATTTTTGTTGTACTCTGGTAGTATAGTTGTTACGAATTGGGCTGCGAACCTCAAGGTCAGCAGTTTGAAACTACCAGTGGTTCCATTGGGAGAAAGATGAAGTTTTCTGCTCCCATAAAGATTTACAACCTCGGAAATCTTATACAGGGTTGGTTGGAACTGACTCTACAGCACCTAACACCACCACCATTTTTGGTGTGTAGTTTATGTGTTTGTGTGTAGATAGGTAGGTAGATGATAGATAAACAGAGAAAGAGATAGATAGTAGATGATATATATAATGAAGCCAATCGAAAAATAAAATATTTTAATTATCATGGAAAATATGCACATGATATTTTGCACATACATACGAACATGGGACTTGCCAACATGCTAGGAACTCATTGTATTTGGTCTCATGGAAATAATGCATCTTTGCACATAAATTTTTATACCTGCATATGCAGTGTTTAACTTTTTTATAAACCATGAGGTACATACATAGATAGGTCTAGGTAGGCCATCAACATTTTAAGCCTTTAAGGTTTTTTGGGACGCTAATACCACAGCTGTAGTACGGGCTATCACTTGGTGTTATTGTTGTTAAGCGCTGTTGAGTTGGTTCCGACCCATAGTGACCCTGTATAGGGTTTCCAAGGAGCAGCTGGTGAGCTTGAATTGCCGACCTTGCAGTTCAAAAGGCTTTGCCGTCTGGGACATTAACCCACAGGGTTACACCAGGACTCCAAGACTCCACCTGGTGGAGACCTGTAAAACTGCATGAATCTGGAGAAATGGGCTTCACACCACCATCACAACCACCACTATCTACTTGAGACATGTATTTCCCACCTAAGTGTATCAAAATCAATGTCACTTTTTTAAAAAAATTTCAGCATGCTTTCCGTTACTGAAAATATAATCAACAAAAAATAAAAAGCAGAAAATAATTCAGACATGAAATGTTAATAGAAGGTGAATGTGTGAGTAATATTAGGAAAAAAAAAAAAAAAAAGGTGAGTCATTTAGAACCTTAGAAGAGGGAAATCATTAGTTTTGTCTCATGTAAGTAACTTGTCATTTCTGTTGTTAAAAATATCAGAACATTCACATTCCAAAAGGTTTGGGGTAAATACTTAGAGGGATATGTTTTTGTTGTTGACCATAGGATGTTTTATCCAACAATCTCCATACGGTAGTGATTAAAATGGAATAAAGGAAGCCTGGTACCATAGTGGGTAATGAGTTGGCCTACTAACCGAAAGTTCAGCAATTTGATTCTACCAGCTGCTCAACTGGAAAAAGATGAGGCTTTCTGCTTTCATGAAGTTTCAGCCTCAAAAATCTTATACAGGGTCGATATGAACGGAAACAAATTCAATGGCATACAACCACCAGTACCACCATGATGACAGGAAAAGTAAAGTAGCATCTTAGTATTTTATACCATCAGTCAGTTGTCACTTTGTTATATGCTGATGCTTGCATGTTGCTGGGATGCTGGATGCTAGGCCACTAGTATTTTAAAATACCTGCAGGGTTACTCAAGGAAGACAGGTTTCAGGTTTATGTGCCATCGAGTCGGTTCCGACCCATAGCGACCCTGTACAGGGTTTCCGAGGGTGTAAATCTTTACGGGAGTAGAAAGCCTCATCTTTCTCCCGCGGAGCAGCTGGTAGTTTCGAACCGCTGACCTTAAGGTTCGCAGCCCGATTCGTAACCACTACGCTACCAGAGCTCCTAACAACAACAAGACACACTAGGAAGAAAGAGGAAGACTACTTCTGAATATTTAGCCATGGAAAATCCTATACATAGCAATCAAACAATTACAGATAGCACTATAATCTTGAGTATTAAAACATTATGAATAGCACCAGAATATTCTCAGATATAGTACCAAAACATGAGCCACTCAGGTGGGAAGGAACTAAAATTCTGACTGAGAAAGACCTGTTGACTGTGATTACGTGAATGGAGTAAAGCTTTCATAACCTTCATTTTCTGTTGTGACACAACATAAAATGAGGAGAAACAGCTATAAACATCCATTGATAATCAGAACATGGAATGTATGAAGTGTCTAGAAAAATTTGAAATTGTCAAAAATGAAATGGTATACAAAAGTCTAGATATCCTAGGCATTTGTGATCTGAAATGGACTGATATTAGCCATGTAAAATCTGACAATCAATATTCTGGGCATGGAAAATTGAAGAGGAATGGTTTTGCATTCATCATAAAAAGAACACTTGAATTTCTATTTTGAAGTATTATGCTGTCTGTGATAGGATAATATCCATATTATCATTGATACTACATTGATCATTACCATTGATACTACAATAATTCAAATTTATACAATAGGCACTAAAGCCAGTAATGACAAAATGGAAGAATTCTACTAATTTCTTCAGTCTGAAATTGGTCAAACATCCAATCAATATGTATTGATATTTATTTTGGAATGCAAAATTGGATACAAAGAGGAAGAACCAATAGTTGGAAAGTATGGCCTTAGTAACAGAAATGATAATGGAGATAACGTGATAGAATTTAACAAGTCCAATGAACTCTTCATTGCAAACACCTTTTTAAAAACAACATTGAAGATAACCATACACAGGGACCTCACCAGATGGAATACAAAGAAATAATATTGACAACATTCATGGAAAGAGATGATGGAAAAGATCCATGTCAACAGCCAAAACAAGACCAGGGGCACATCTGGAACAGATCATCAATTGGTCATATGCAAATTCAGGCTGAAGAAAATTGCAATAAGTCCACAACCACTTGATTTTAGAGATCATTTCAAGAAAAGGGTTGGTGAATTAGACACTAATGAGGGAAGACCAGACAAATTGTGGGATGTTATCAAGAATAGCATACAAGAAAAAAGCAAAATGCCGTTAAAGACAAGAAAGAAGGAAAATGCCAAAAAGAATATCAATGAGAGTCTCTATTGTACAGACACAAAAGGAAAAGGAAGAAATGAGGAGGCAAAAGAGATGAACAGAAAATTCAAAGGACAACTCAAGAAGACAAAGTCATATAATATAATTAAATATGAAAAGACCTGGAGTAAGAAAACCCAAAGGGAAGAACATGCTCAGCTTTTCTCAAGCTGAAAGAATTTAAGAAAAAAATCAAGTCTCAACTTGCAATATTAAAGGATTCTATGGGCAAAATATTAAATGACATCAAAAGTATCAAAACAAGATGGAAGAAATACACAAAGACACTGTACAAAGAGACATGGTCAGTCTTCAATTATTTCAAGAGGTAGCATATGATCATGAACTAGTGGTATTAAAGCAAAGAGTCCAAGGTTCACTGCAGGCATTGGCAAAGAACAAGACTCCAGGAATTGATGGAATACAAACTGAACTCTTTCAACAAACGGATGCACCACTGGTGGCACTCATTCATCTATGTCAAGACATTTGGAAGACAGCTACCTGGTCAACTGATTCGAAGAGATGTGTATCTGTGCCCATCCCAAAGAGAGGTGACCCAACAAAATGAGGAAATCATCAGAAAATATAATTAATATCACATTCAAGTAAATTTTTGCTAAAAATAATTCATAAAAACAATTCAATGCAACTGTGCATTGACAGGGAACTGCCAGTTTCAAGCAGGATTCAGACAAGGGTGTGGAACCAGGATATCATTGCTGATAGCAGATGGATCTTGGCTAAAGGCAGAGAAAATGAGAAAAACATCTATCTATGCTTTACTGACTACACAAAGGCTTTTACCTGTGTGGATCATCACAAACTATGGACAACATTTCAGAGAATGAATATTATGGAACACTTAATTGTGCTATGAGGAACATGTACATAGACAAAGAGGCAGACTTTGAAACAGAACACGGGGACATTGAATAGTTTAAAATCAGGCAGATTGTGTACCAGGCTTGTATAATTTCCACATACTCACTCAATCTGTATGCTGAGCAAAAAATCTGTGAATCTAGGTTATATGAAGAAGAATATGGAATCAGGATTGGAGGATGTGGTATGTAGATGATACAACCTTGTTTTCTGATAGAGATGAATACTTTAAATGCTTACTGATGAAGATCAAAGACAACAGCCTTTGCTATGGGTTGCTTCTCAATAAAAGATAACAAAAATCCTCACTACTTGAGCAATAAGTAACATCATGGTAAATGAAGTATAGGTTGAAGTTATCAAACACTGCATTTTGCTTGGATCCAACATGGACACTCATGGATGCAACTGCCAATAAATCAAATGACATATTGCATTAGGAAAATCTGCTTCACAAGAACTCTCAAATGTGTTCGTGTAACATGGCCTTCAAGGTGCTCCCAGGCAGAAAGCCAGAATGATAGTTGTCATTTTGTTGTTGGGTGCCAGACTTGGTTCTTTTCCAAGGACTTTTCCCTCCTGATAATATGTCAAAGTATGAGAGATGAAATCTGGCCATCCTGGCTTCTAAGGAGCACCCTAGTTAGTATTTTCCCAACACAGATTTATTTGTACTTTTGGCAGCACATAGTACTTTTAATATTTCCCTCCATTGCCATAACTTAAATGCATCTATTTTTATTTTTTTTGTTGTTAGGTGCCATCGAGTCGGTGCCAACTCATAGCGACCTTATGCACAGCAGAATGAAACACTGCCCGGTCCCGGGCCAACCTCACTGTTGTTGCCACACTTGAGCCCATTGATGCTGCCACTTGGCCAATCCATATCGCTGGGGGTCTTCCTCTTTTTCTCTGACCCTCCATCTTATCAAACATGATATCCTTCTCCCATGATCATCTTCCAATCTATCACCAATGCCATATTTTCCAACTACTGATCCTTCCTTTTTGTTTTAAATTTTCTCTTAGATTTAAACCTTTGCATTCTAATCATCAGTAATTATAAATACATCATGATTTCATGTTTGATCAGTTTCAGAGAAAATAATTTGGGTAGATTTCTTCAATTTTATCTTCATTGGCGATAGTGATTGCTGCATAAATTTGTATAACTAGTCTTTCTTGTACTCGTATGGATATTATTCCATCACAGACAGTGATGTACTTCAAGGTAGACCTTGAAATGGTATTTTTATGATGACTGTGACTCCATTCCTCTTCAATTTGTCATTTCTAGGCTGATAAATAATGTGATTGTAAGATTCAAAATGGCCAATACCAATCAATTTCAGCTCACTAATGCCTAGGATGGAGTCCTGGTATGGCACTGTGGGTTAATGCACCAGACTGCAAAGCCATTTGAACAGGGTCGCTATGGGTCGGAACTGACTCGATGGCACTTCACAACAACAACAATGCCTAGGATATCCATGTTTAGGCATTGCTTTTCATATTTGACAATTTCCAAGTTTCCCAGATTTATACTTCGTACATTACATTTTTCAATAACTAAAGGATGTTTGTAGTTGTTTGTCATCATTTTGAGTTGTGCCCCATCAGCAAACTAAGGTCCCAAAAGCTTTACTCCATTTGCGTGTTAAAGTCAACTCTGTTTGAAGAGGCATCTCTTCCCAGTCATATTTTGAGTGCCTTCCAACCTGAGGAGCTTATTTTCTGGTATTATATCTGACAATATTCTGGTTCTCTTCATTGTATTTCAGTATTGAGTATTCTAATGCCAATAGTGTTCCACTGGTATTCATAAGGTTTCCACTGATTAAATATTTGGAATTTACACGTGCCTCTTTCTTCCTAGTCTGTCGGAGTCTAGAAGCTAAAATGTAACCAATCCACCCTAGACTACACTGCTAGTATTTAAACTATTGGTGACATAGTTTCCAAAATCGCAGTAACATACAAGTCACCACAGTATACAAACTGACAGATGAGTGGGAGAGTGATCATTGTGATCTCTTTCTTTAGTTTCATTCTCCCAGTGTTTTCTAATGGTTGAAAACAGTTGTTTCGTAGATCTTGTCTAATATTCCACATATTTGTGTTAATTAAATCCTGGTTACTCTGTGATGGCTTAAAGAGAAAGTTCCTGCATTTATTTTCAATATGTCATGTTTGGAAGAACTTTGATCTTAATTTAATAATCTTGAAGTTAGAACACATATTGCCTTTTCCTTCCTATTTTCACTGATAATAATGATGCCTGATATAGACCCTCAATAAATGTTAGTTAATTTAATTCATTAAAACAAACAAGCAAAGTATCCTGCCATATTATTAAGAGAAATAAACTGGTGCTTCTCATTAGAGGGCCAACTGCTGTTTCTATGATTCAGACAGGGCTAAGGTATGTAATTCAAGTTTGTATAATACTTTGCCTGTTGTTGATGATAACTGTTTGTAGGGAAATTATTAGCATTCAAATATACAAACAAAGCCAGATCATCCATTGATGATATACTTTTGCAATACAGTAAGAGATGTTTTGTTGTTATTGTTGTTAAGTGCCATGGAGTTTGTTCTGACTCATAGCGACCCTGTATAGGGTTTCTAAGGAGTGTTTGTTGGGTTTGACCAACCGACCTTGTGGTTAGCAGCTTAGTGCTTATTCTGTCTTCTTGTTGTTGTTAAATGTCGTTGGATTAGTTCCAACTCATAATGACCTTGTATAGGCTTTCCAAGGGATGGCTGTTGAGTTTGAACCAACCTTACAGTTCAAACCAAAGTTGCAGTTGAGTGCTTATACTACAGTGTCACTCCAAGACTCCTATCCTGTTTTAGGAAGGTTGAAATGCTTCCTTCTGGTTTTACAATCAAATCAATCAAGTATGTTCAATAAAGCAGATGTGTTTTTTTTTGTTTTGTTTTGTTTATGTGTAGTATCCATCCTACTGAAATTTCTCTCAATTCAAATGTCCTAGACTGGAGACCTGGGAAAACTCTTCAGATCTCCTAGCCATAATTAACAATTTAAACATAACTATTCTATTTTAAATGGGTAAGAATTACTCCTATGTTCTGATTTCAATATGCTAAACATAATCATTCTTGGTCCAGAATTGTCCCAGAATTACTTCCCAATTTACAGGCCACTAATGCTGGTCTTTCCTTTTATAATTGTCCAGTCCTACATGTGAATATCACATTGTTAAGTCTTACAATTTAACCCTACGGAAACTGAGTAATTCCCACTAGAAATGGCAGATCTGACTGCTGGGAGCAATCAGACATTTGGCCATCATTATAGGCCCCATTGCTAATTTGTACTCTAATTAACTTTCTAAACACATAATGACAGCTCTGTTTTGTTCTTTTTGTATCCCTACTCATGCCTTGCTCTTAAAGAGTGTTGTGCTGAAATATGGTGGGGTGCTTAAATTTGACAATATTATTTTGGATGAATCAATAACAACTGTGCCCTATTAAGAAAACCTATGAAAAGTAAAAGAAAATCCATGAACCTTAACCAGAAAATGTGTTGTGAAGACTTTATGATTAAGGACACATATTAGCCAGTCAGTCACCAATTACAAATTTAGATCCCACAGGGGACACAGCAGTCAGCTCTAAGATATATGTTTTTAAGTTTCAATGCAAATCTAAAGGTGAGGCATTTAATTTGAATAAAACAGGAACAAAGAATTATTAAATTAGCCTCAAATTCAAATCTGTTCTTTGCAATCAATTAACAATTTTTACTGTTTCTTTTATATTTTCCATGGTTTTTAACTTATTCTCATAGAATCATAGAACTCTGAACTTGGGATGATCTATATAAACTAAACAGCGCCTATGTCCCCACTTAATGCTCTTTCTAAAACTTCTGATGTCTGGGCATGTCTTTCAGTGATTGTGACATAGTTCATCAGAATGGATTACAATAATCTACATTTTAAAAGCAATGGCCCCAACCAGAAGCACTGTTACAGTTTGGTTTCACATTTTACTGATTATGAACCTGAGAACCAGAAATGTCAATTGATTAGCCAACATTTTAAAGAATATTTATGACAAAAATACGAGTCTGTGATCCTGGTACAAAGTTTTCTAGATATTTCCAATTTTCCATGGTCATTTTTTTTTTTCCCAAGAGGGAAATGTAAAAACTATAGTAGTAAATGATAAAAATCCTTAAGACTATATAAATTCATCTCTTTTCAAGCTGCCTGCTCTCCATTCTCTCCAGCACCCATACACTATCTTCTCATTATTCAATATCTGTCTTAGTCTATAGCTTTAGCTTAGAGGTCTCTACTGATTTCTAGGATCATATTTCCAATTACTTAACTAGCACATACATTTTGTTGTTGTTGTTGTTGTCAGGTGCAATCAAGTCGGAACCAACTCATAGCGACCCCATGCACAGCACAAGGAAACAATGTCCGATCCTGGGCCAGCCTCTCTACTGCTGCCACACTTGATGCCATCAATGATGCCACCTGGCTGATCCATCTCATTGGGGGTCTTCCTCTTTTTCTCTGACCCTCCACCTTACCCGGCATGACATCCTTTTCCAGCGACTGTTCTCTCCAGATAATGTGTCCAAAGTATGAGAGAAGAAGCTTAGCCATCTTGGTCTCCAAGGAGCACTCTGGCTGCACTTCTTCCAAAACAGTTCTTTTGACAGTCCATGGCACTTTCAGTATTCTCCTCCAACACCACAACTCAAAGGCATCAATTCTTCTACGATCTTCCTTATTCACTGTCCAGCTTTCGCATCCATATGAAAACACCATGGCCTGGGTCAGGCGCACCTTAGTCCTCAAGCTGACATCTCTGCTCTTCAATACTTTAAAAAGTTCCTGTGCAGCAGATGTGCCCAATGCAATATGTCGTCTGATCTCTTGACTGCTGCTACCGCGAGTGTTGATAGTTGATCCAAGAAGAATGAAGTCCTTGACAACTTCAATCTTTTCTCCATTGATAAGAATGTTGTTTATTGGTCCAGTGGTGAGGTTTTTGTTTTCTTGACATTGAGATGAAATCCATACTGAAGGTTGTACTATTTTATCTTCATAAGTAAATGTTTCAAATCCTCTTCACTTTCAGCAAGCAAGGTTGTATCATCGGCATATCGCAGGTTATTAATGAGTCTTCCTCCAATCCTGATGCCACATTTTTCTTCATAGAACCCAACTTCTCGTTTTATTTGCTCAGCATATAGGTTGAATAAGCATGGTGAAAGAACACAACCTTGTCGCACACCTTTCCCAATTTTAAAACATTCAGTGTTCCCATGTTCTGTTCAAACTGCTTCTTGGTCCAGGTACAGATTTCTCAGAAGTACAATTAAGTGTTCTTGAATAGTCATACTTGTCAATATTGTCCATAGCTTGTCATGATCCACACAATCGAAAGTTTTTGCGTAGTCAATAAAGCATAGGTAAACACGGAATACCAGGCCAAGAGGGCTCATGAGATGGTGTTGGAACTCTGTAACAAATATAAAGGTATGTTTGGAGGATCGGAGGGTTTATAGCTGGGGAATTTGCAGGAGAATTCAGAAATCCATTATTTTCTGGATAAAGACACTCAGCTGTTCCAGGAGCCGCCATCTTGGGAGAACATATCTTGATTGTATCAGGATTGATAGGATTAGAAGATAACATCTTGATTGTATCTAGATTATGTCAAGACTGTATCAAGATTGACATTAGAATTTAAAGAGACAGTATAGACATAAAACCAAACAGCCACTACTGGTCTGTCTGTCGTGCTTTGGTGGTTTGAGTTGCTGTGATTCTGAAGGCTCTGCCACCGGTAGTTTAAATAACCAGCAGGGTCACCCATGGTGGACAGGTTTCAGATGAGCTTCCAAACAAAGACAGTCCAGGAAGAAAGAGTGACAAACTACTTCCGAATTGCTAGTCACTGAAAACTCTATGAATAGCAGAGAAACACTGTCAGATACAGGACCAGAAGGTGGGAAGGCACTCAGAATGTGACTGGGGAAAAAAATGCCCCCTCAAAGTAGAGCTGACCATGATGACGTGAATCGAGTTAAGCTTGGGAGAGAAAAGCTCAAAGAACCTTCATTTGCTGATGGGCCACAAAGCAAAATGAAGAGAAACAGCTGTAAACATCCATTGAAAATCGGAACATGGAATGTACGAAGTATGAATCTGGGAAAATTGGAACTGTCAAAAATGAAATGGAACACATAAACATCAATATCTTAGGCATTAGTGAGCTGAAATGGACTGGTATTGGCCATTTTGAATCTGACAACCACATAGTTTACTACGTAGGGAATGACAAATTGAAAATGAATGGTATTGCATTCATTGTCAAAAGGGAACATATCCAGATCAGACATGAGGTACAATGCTATAAGTGATAGGATAATATCCATTCGCCTACAAGGAAGCCCAGTTAATACCACTATTATTCAAATTTATGC
>NW_006408588.1:2143483-2144809 GCF_000296735.1 Chrysochloris asiatica | reverse complement strand
TTGAAAATGTATGAAGTCTTAGCCATCCTTGTTTCTAAGAAGCATTCTGGCTGTATTTCTTCCAAGATTTTTTTGTTCTACTGGCAATGAGTGGTACTTTCAATATTTGTCTCCAACACTATAATTCAAATGCATTGACTTTTCTATGGTCTTCCTTATTTCTTATTCAACTTTCACATGTATATGAGGTGACTCCAAACCGTGGGTTGGTTCAGGTACACCTTATTACTCAAAGCAACATCTTTTCTCTTTAACACATTAGAGAACTCTTTTGAAGCTGATGTAAGTGTTAATTAGAGAAAAATTAGAAAGAGAGAATATGTTGTGTATAATTTCAGCTATTTGAAATTAATAGAGAACTTTATCTATATTCTATAATATAATCTATTTTGATAAATATGTCGCATTCTAGAGTATAGATAAAATTCTCTTATGGACATTTATTCTAGATTTTCTAATTGTATCTAATTTCTAATTATATACTATTGTGATACTACCCATATTTTTTCCTATGGATGTTATTTGCATCTTTTCCTCCTTTTCTTTTGCTAGATTTGCCAAAAGTTTATAAATTTTATTAAACCCTTCAAATGACCAACTTCTTGTCTTGTTGATTCTTACTATAGTTTTTCTGTTTTCTAATTCATCTAGTTCTTCTCTAATCTTTAGTGGGAGTCCTGGTGTGGCACTGCAGAATAAGCACTATACCACAAGGTCAGTTTAATCCACAAGGTTAGTGGTTCAGACTTACCACATACTCCTCAGAAACCCTATACAGGGTAGCTATGTGTCAGAACTGACTTGACTGTACTTAACAACAACAATTTTTATTATTTCTTTTCTTCTAGTGACTGTAGGCTTACTTACTGCTGCTCTTTTTCTAATTGTTGGAGATATTAAGGTGTTAACTTTATTCCTTCCTTCTTTGGGGATATGTGTGTTTATTCCTATTAATTGCCTGACAAGCACTGCTTATTTTGGAAACAAAGTTTTTGGTATATTGTATCTTTATTCTCATCTAATTCAAGGAGATTTTTAATTTCATTTTTATTTACTCTATTGATCAGCAGCTTTTAAACAGGATGTTTTTCATTTCCCATGTATTTGGATTTTTCCCATTGGACTTCATATTATTGATTTATACTATTATAAAGTTATGATTTGACAAGATGCTTTGTAGTATTTTGATGTTTTTAAATTTCTTGAGGCTTGCTTTATGGTCTAATATATGTTTCATGTGTCCTGGAACATAGTGTCTTTTGTGCTACTATTGGGTTGAGTGTTCTGCATAAGTCTATGAGATCAAATGACTGATTGTGTTGTTAA
>NW_006408588.1:2134712-2143113 GCF_000296735.1 Chrysochloris asiatica | reverse complement strand
GTACATCAGCTGACATCGGCTCTTGCCTGGTGGGTGAAGTTGTAAAGGGTATGTTAGTTACTGGACTGTATAGGAATTTGCTGACATTTGTTGGATGAGGCAAGAAGAAAGCACACATCCAAGAGAGAAGGAAATCAAACAAACAAACGAAAGCATAAAAAGAAAAGAAATTTAAAAGCAGGCAACAGGTATAAACAGAATACAACAATCATAAAGAGAAAAGAGGGAGAGGAAAAAGAAAGCATAAAAAAATGTGGAAGGAATATACAGTGTCACCGTACCAAAAATAAATAGTTGGTGTTCAACTATTTCTAGAGGAAGTTTATGATCAAGAGCCTATGGTGCTGAAAGAAGAACTCCAATGTGCACTGGAGGCATTGGCAAATGAGGCTCTAGAATTGCAGAATACAAGTTTAAATATTTCAACAAACTGATGCAACACTGGAGTCCCTCCCTCATCTATGCCAAGAATTAAGGACTAAGGTGCACTTGACAAAAGCCATGGTATTTTAAAAAGCCTCATACGAAAGTTGGACAATGAATAAGGAAGACCATATTTGAATTGATGCATTTAAGCTATGGTGTTGGAGAAGAATATTGAAGGTACCATGGACGCCAGAAGAGCAAACATATCTATGGTGGATGTAGTACTTACAGCTAGAATGCCCCTTTGAAGTCAAGATGTCGAGACTTTGTCTGTTATACTTCACACATATTATCAGGAGGCCAGCATCTGGAGAAGGACATCCTACTTGGTAAAGTGGAGGGTCAGCAAAAAGTAGGAAGACCACTACCTAGATGGGCTGGCACAGTGGCAGCAGTAAGATACTCAAGCATAACAATGATTGTGAGGTTGGTTCTGGACCTGGCAGTATTTTATTCTTTTGTGTAGAAGGTCACTATGACTTGTAACAAATTCGATGGCACCTAACAATAACACAAAAATATGACATGTGATGTGATCTGATTATAATTTGGGGGGAATTATAATTTAAAAATACAAAATAGAAATATTATCTGGTTAGATTAAGTGATGACATATAACATTGAAATATTGAAGCAGTTTTGAAACATGAGGAAAAATGACCACAGAGGTGAGAAACATTAAAAGAATTATAATTGAATCACCAAAACTCAGATGAACTTTAACTGAAATTAATTATGCCATTTGATTCCTAGTCATATGAATCAGGAAATCCCCCCCCCCTTTTTTTTCAGAATCAACTTTTTTTTAAAAAATTCATGCAAACAAAAGCCTTCTCACTGATGAAGATGCTGGGATGTCTCCTGAAATTGAAGAAAATACCACTGAATCGGATGTCTTTAATATTAAATCTTTGAGCTCTAAACAGAAAGAAAGGAATTGATATTCTCTATTTTAGCAGTGAAACATACAAGAAGACCTCTTGGTTTGACCAGGGTGTGTCAAAGGGTTCTTCTGGGATCCATCATTTTGGACAAAAGGTAATTGTTATATTTTTATTAATCTGGTTTGATTTGTTTCTTAGTCTGGTTCATAGGTAATGAAGTAGCCATAAATCACTCCATTTTATAGATAAGAAAATAGAGGTTCACAGAATTTAAGTGATTCATCTACAGAAATAGAATTTAAATTCAAGTTTTATATTCTCAATTTCAAACTGTATGCCTGACAGTAATGAGTTTTAGGGAACATAAAGGAGAGGATGCAATCCAGCCTGTACCAAACATATACTACCTTGATTTCACACTATAATTCTATTTTATTTACAAAATTAGTATGTGGCCACCACTCCATAATCTGTCACAGGCAAATTGCATTAACCTAAATCCCCCCACCATTTCATGACCTCTCCATGTCTCTCAGTAACATTTAGCCTAGTTCGGTTTGGCTGAGATGGATCTTCTCTTTGGATCATGGTAAGCCTTTTTATGCATTCTCCCACCATTGGGCTTATCATTATTGCTCTAACCCGGTGACATTTTTTTCTTAAGGTACTTTCTTTATTAGAGCAGTTTTAAGAACAAAAATAGTGTACATTAAGTACACAGGACTCCTGTGTATCCTGTCTTTCTTATTAATATAGTTTTTCATATTATTAACATTGGGTGCACAGTGGATTGTGAACTACATGGTCCATGGTTCAAGGCCACCAGCAGCTCTGCAGAAGAAAGATGAGGCTTTCTGCTCCTGTGAATATTTAAAACCTAGGAAACCCTCTACAGGGTCTCTATGAATTGAAACTGACTCCAGAGCACTTAGCATTAACAATTATTAACATATTGTGTTATTGTGATACATTTGTTGTAATTCATGAACCTATACTGATACATTACTATTAGTTAAAGTCCATAGTTTACATTAGGGTTCCATCTTTGTATTTTATAGTTCTGTAAGTTTTGACAAATGCATATTCCATTTATCATTATTGCAATATCAACAAAATGGTTTTACTGACTATAAAATATCCTGCACTTCAGCCATGTAGACCTTCTTTCTTACTACCCACCTGAAGTTCAGACAACTACTAATGTTTTCATAATTCTTCTTTTTCCAGAAAAAAAAAAAAAAAAACATATTCATGTAATTAGAATCATATAATATGTCACTTTTGAGAACAGCTTTTTTCAGTTAGCAATATGCACTTAACTTACCTATGTGACTTTCCATCGTCTGACAGCTCATTTGTTTTTATCTCTGGATAATATCCTTTGTACCACAGTTTTTCAATTTACTCTTTGAAGGGCAACTTGGTGGTTTCCAATGTTTGACAATTATGAATAAAATTGATATAAACATTTTCATGCAAGTTTGTGTGGATACAAATTTTAAACTAATTTGAGTACATACCTAGGAAAATGAACGTCAGATATTATGGTTTGTCTGTGTTTAGCTTTGTGAGAAACTGCCAGACTGTCTTCCAATGTGGTTATGCTATTCTTGCTCGTAGGTGCTTTAGAGTTGGCTCTAACTTACAGTAACACTATGTTCAACAGAATAAAACAATGCCAGGTACTGGGTCAAACTCACAACCATTAATATGTTTGAGTCTATCTTTGCAACTACTCTGATAATCTCACTGAGGGTCTTCCTCTTTTACATTGACCCTCTATCTTGCACTGTCAGAAAAACAAGCAAATATGTCTTGGAATAAATCCAGCTTCATAGAAGTGAGGTTTGTGAAACTTGGTGTCATGGACTGACAGATCTATTTGTTCCTCTGGTAGCCCATAGTACTCTCTGTATTCTTCTCTAACACAATAACACAAATGCATCAAATCTTCTATGGTCTTCCTTATTCATTGTTTAATATGCTTATGAGGCTATTGAAAATACCATGTCTTAGGTCAGTTGCACCTAAGTCCTCAAACTGGTATCTCTGCTGTTGAACACTTAAGGTATCCTATGTAGATTTGCCTAATGCAATACATCATCTGGTTTCTTGACTTTCACTTCTGTGAGTGTTGATTGTGAATCCAGACAAAATGAAGTCTTGACAATTTTAATTTTTTTCCCACTAATCATGATGTTAATTATTGATATTTTGTTGTTGTTGTTCTGACTCATAGCAACCCTGTACAAGGTTTCTGAACATATTGGTGAGTTTGAACCACTGACATGATTAAAATGAATTTGTGGTCCAGTGCTTATCCTAAAGCACTACATCAGGACTCCAATTATTGGTATAGTTGTGAGGATTTTTGTTTTCTTGACATTGAGGTGCAATTCATACTGAAGGCTTTAGTCGTTGATATTCATCAATAAATATTTTAAATCCTTTTCATTTCCATCAAGCAACATGGATTCATCTGCATATAGTGGTGGTTATGTGCCATGGAATCTATTCTCACTCAGGAACCCTGAATAGGGTTTCCAAGGTTATAAATCTTTACAGGAGCAGAAAACCTAATCTTTCTCCTGGAGAGTGGCTGGTAGATTCAAACTGTTGACCTTGAGGTTTGCATCTCAGTTTTTAATCCACACCAGGTTGTTAATGAATCTTCCTCCAATCTGGATGCCTTGTTCTTCTTCATATAATCCAGTTTCTCAGATTATTTGCTCAGTGTACAGACTGAATAAGTATGATGAAAGAATACTACCCGGGCATATATGTTTCCTGATTTTAAACCATTCAGTTTAATAACTGGTTCTTGATGTAAGTGCAGATTCCTAATTAGCACAATTATGTGTAATACCAATTCTTCACAATGTGATCCATATTTTGCCATAATCCACACAATTGAAAGGATTTGCATAGTTACTAAAGCACAAATAAACATCTTTCTGGCATTCTCTGCTTTCAATCAAGATCCATCTGACATTAGCAATGATATCCCTTCTTATATATCCTTTTCTGAATCCAGTTTGAGTTTCTGTAAGTTCCTTATCAATGTACTGCAGGTAACATTTTTTATTATCTTCAGCAAAATTTTACTTGCATGTGATATTAATGATATTGTTCGATGTTTTCTGCATTCCAATGGGTCACCTCTCTTTGAAATGGGCACAAATATGTCCAGCTGTGGCACTGTAGGATAAGCACTGGAAAGTTAAGTACAAAGTCGGTAGCTCAAACCCACCAGTCACTTCAACTTCAACTTCAGTCTGAATTTGCGCATTAGGAACTGATGGTATGTTCTTGTCTGTTCAAGTCTGACTTTGGCTTTGTTCTGACTGATGATATGGAGCTATTCTAGCATCTCTTCCCACAGATGTAGTCAACTTGATTCCTGTGTATTCCACCTGGTAAGGTTCATGTGCAGTTACCGAATGTATTTGAAAAATATATTTACAATGAATAAGTTGTTTGCCTCACAACATTCTTTCACGTGATCTCCAACATCATTTCTATCACTATGACCATATTTTACAACTACTGACCCTTCCTCCTTGTTTCCAATCCCCACATTTCAGTCACCAATAATTATCAATACATCTTGATTGCAGCTTTGATCAGTTTCAGATTGAAGAAGTTGGTAGAATTCTTTAATTTCATCATCACTAGCTTTAGTGGTTGGTGAATAAATTTGAATACTAGTGCTTTTAACTGATATTCCTTGTAGATGTATGGATATTGTCCTATCACAGACAGCACTGTACTTCAAGAAAGATCTTGAAATGTTCTTTTTGATGAGTGCAATGCCATTTCTCTTGATGAATTTGTCACTTCCAGCATAATAAACCATATGATTGTCAGATTTAAAATGTCCAATATCTGTCCATTCCAACTCACTAAATGCCTAGGATATCAGCCTTTATGCATTCCATTTCATCTCTGATACCTTCAATTTTTCTAGATTCATACTTTCTGATCTCCATATTTCAATTATTAATGGATGTTTATAGCTGTTTCTCCTCATTTTGAGTTGTGTCTTATCAGCAAATGAAGGTCCTGAAAGCTTTACTCCCTTCTTGTCATCATGGTCAACTCATATTTGAAGAGCCAGTTCTTCCCAGTTGAATTTTGAGCATCTTCCAACCTGAGGGACTCATTTCTGTCACTATATCTGATAATATTCTGGTGCTATTGATAATGTTTTCATTTTCCGGCATAATATCTGATAATGTTCCACTGCTATTAAGATTTTAAGTGGCTATACATTCAGAAGTAGTCAGCCTTTCCTTCTTCTTATTCTGTATTAGTCTATAGCCTTGCAGAAACCTGTTCACCATGGGTGATCCTGCTGATATTGAAAATATCACCGTCATAGCTTCTAACATTACAGCAACACACAAGCTACCACAGTATGAAAAGCTGACAGATGCATAGTGGTTCCAAGGCCTCAGCTTTCTCCAGAAAATACATAATACATTCTCTCATTTATATAAAAAGGCAAGAAATAGCAAAAATATAGAGACCAAAGTTTATTAATGACTACCAGTGGTGGCAGGAATGGGGTGATGGTGGTGGTGAGGAGGTTTAGCAGGATTAAAATATCACATTTATTAAAGTTGAGGTTATGTAGCTGATTATGATCATTGCTGTCAGTAAATTGTAAGCCTGCCAAAAAACTGAACTGGCAAAAATTTTGTGATAGATACATTTACAAAAACAACAACAAAGAAGAGCAGCTCCTGAGGCTGCTTATGTACAACCAAAAAACGTATGAATTCTGGTTCCTTTGTTTGAAGGTTTAAGGCCATGGTTTCATAGGCCATCCCAGTTAATTGGCCTAGCATGCTAGTGCTTCTGTATTGCTTTCTAATTAATTGTCTACTGCCTGGGATCATAAAAGCCTGCAAGCAGCCATGGAAGGCTGGACAATTGGTCTCTACTTGTCTGGAGCAGTAGTAGAAGAAGGAAAATCAAGAATAGGAGCAGGATATAGAATGCGTGGCTAACTGCATCCTTGGAAAACTGCTATGTAACAAGAATAACTGGGTGGTGCCAGGATACCATTACAGAAAATTTGGATCAAAGAATCTATAGAAATATTCTAATCAAAATAGGGAAAATGCAGAATAGAATTTCAAATTCTTATGGACTCCAGACATCCTAGAGGAAAGGGGTTGGAGGCACTCCTGAAACCACTGCCCTGAGATACGATTTAAAACTAAAACCAAAAATATTACCTTACATCTTCTTAAAACCAAACAATAGTTTAGCTTAACTAGTAAAAAAGTCTGCCTTAAGCAGTACGCTCTTTTAAGAATGAACTATATGGGATCAAAGGAGTCCGGGCAGTGCCATGGAACACAAGCTGGACTGCTAAATGCAAAATCAGCAGGTTGAATCTACCAGTTGCTCTGCTGTAGAAAGATGAGATTCCCTGCTACTGTCAAGATTTACACCATTGGAAACCCTCGACAGGTTCGTTGTGAGTCAGAACTGACTCCACGGCACAAAAACACCACTACCATATGAGAGCAAAATAATAATAACTAGAAAGATTAAATAGGAACCTCAGAGGGCAATGAGTTTATACTAATATAGAAAGAATGACTCACAAAAGAGGGTAAGATAGGTTGTACAACTCAAATAATGTCATCAATGCACATGCTGAATTGGTGTATATTTTGCTTTATCTATTCTCAACAACACAACAAAAGTTGTATTTACAAGACATCATCCTAACTCTTAGACGATAAGTCCTGGGAGACATGTCTGAGGACCACACAATTTTAAGTGATAAGCTTCTATTGATGGTGGTATTTGACATCATGGCTACATGGTGCTCAAAAATCGTGTTAACTAAATTGCAAAAAAAAAAAAAAAAAATTAGACAAAGGTTTTATAAAAGCACAATACATTTTTTAACTGTTGTATTTTTAGCTGCCACATGTCAGTATACATCTAATTTCATTTGAAACAGGAGTCCTCTTAGGATGCCATATGGTGGACATCTTTTTCTTAAAATCTAATTATGTAGGATGCTACATTTTGTGGGTCACAACAGAAGACTAATGATCCTGTATGGACTCAAGAAATTCCTCCAACATAAGAGATTTTTTTTCACCTTTTCCCTAGATATTTAGTGACACCAAAATTAGAAAAAAATGTCAACGTGTACATCATAGATGGTAAAATAAATTAACCCTAAAGAATAACCAGTGTAGACATCTGACTTAATTTCAGTATCTGTTGTAGTCTACCTGGTTCCACAATTGTACCAAAACAGGCCCTGTGCAGATTTTCTTACTTAGGTTCAAGTCCTGATCCATTTAAAGATAAATCAAAATCTAATAGATTCGTACTAATTCTTGTTCATGTTCACAAGCAAATACATGCTTTTTGTTTTCCCGTCTTCATAAATTGGCACTCCCCAGGTATTTGTCTATATTTTTTTCTTTCTTTCTAAGAACCATCACAAACATTTGTTTTTTAGATTTCCTAAACAGATAATAAACTACTGAATTAGATTAACATCCATTTGTCAAGAGTGACTTTTGCTATACTGTACCTCTTCCTTCTTTCCTGAATTGACAATTTTCTTTTGAATATGTGTTTAATGTGTCATTTTTCATTTCTTGATTTCTAGCCAGAAAGTCTTAGCAATAATTGAAAACCATGTCCAGATATATGTTTGATAAAAGAGATTGCAAGAAGAAGTACTCTTAGTCACTGTCTGAATGTGGTCAAAGCCTGAATAATGAATTGTTGTTGTTATTGTTAGGTGTTGTTAAGTTAACTCTGATTCAGCAACCTTATGAACAATAGAGAAAAACACTGCCCAGTCCTGGTCATGCTCACAATTATTGTTACAATTGAGCATATTGTTGCTGCTGCTGTCAATCTATCTCATTGAGGGTTGTCCCCTTTTTCAATGACTCTGCACTTTTTAAAATGCAATCAGTACAAAAGGCCTTATCACCTGCTGGCAATATAGCTAATAATCAGGCAAGGCTCAGAGCAAAATCTATGCATTTATTATGTATTGACACACAAGAGGACAGGAGGGTAGGGATCTCCCATAGCTGCCT
>NW_006408588.1:2120615-2133064 GCF_000296735.1 Chrysochloris asiatica | reverse complement strand
TCTGGATCCCATTTTCCTTTGGCCAGTCTAAAACTTTCTTGATGCCCTTAGTTTCTCACTTCCCCATTTCCTTCGATAAGTCTGGTCCCTCCTGATAACATATTTAAAGAATGAGGAGCAAAATAGCTACAACTTTGCTTCTAGTTAGCATTCTGGCTGTACTTCTTCCAAGACGGATTTGTTGCTTTTCTGTCAGTCCATGGTACATTCAATATTCTTTTTCAGAAATTTATTGATTCTTCTCTAGTCTTCCTTATTTATTGTCCAATGGTTACATACATACAAGGTGACTGAAAATACTATGGTTTGGCTTAGGCATATCTTAGTTCTCAAGGTGACATCTTTGTTATTTAACACTTTAAAGAGGTCTTCTGCAACACATTTTATTAACACAATACATCATTTGATCTCTTGACTGATACTTCAGTGAGTGTTGATTATGGATACAACCTAATTGTAGTTTTTGCCAACTTCAAACTTTTCTTAAGTTATCATTCTGTTATTTTTTGGTTCACTGGTAAGGATTTTTGTTTTCTTTACACTGAGGTACAATCCCTACTGAAGACTGTAGTCTTTGATTTTCATCAGTGAATACTTTAAGTCCTCTGCTTCCAGCAAGCAAGGTTGTGCTATCAATATATCACAGATTGTTAATAAGTATTCCTTGGATTCTGAGGCAATGTTCTTTTTATAATCCAGTTTATTGGATTATTTGCTCGGCGTATAGATTGAATAAGTATGGTAAAAGATACAACCCTGGTGCACACCATTCCTGATTTTAAACCATCCAGTACGCTTTCTGTTCTGATGACTGCCTCTTGGTCTATATACAGGTTACTCATGAGCACAAAATTAAGTTTTCAGGAATACCCTTTCTTTGCAATGGTATCCACAGTTTGTTAGTATCCACACAGTTTAATCATAAGGAGCAGAGAATAGCTTAATGACACATGGCTATCCAGTTTGTGTTCAATATGCTCCAAGTGTCTGATTCTACTCCACTATCTAAACTTACGTGCATTTACTATAAGCTTTTCAAACTAGTGAATGGAACAGGACGAATTCTGCAAAGTAAAGAAAATCGCTCTCAAATTGAGTTCCACAGTGCGGGAGGAAAGTTAATGAAAACAACTCTTGAAGTTGGCTGGTTCCGTTGCTGTTGGGGAGAAAGCTTCTACTTGTGATTTTGCTGCCTAAGTGAGATTTTCCTGTTGTTTCTGATAAGTGCTGTAGAGTCAGTTGTGATTCACAGTGGCCCTATACATGAGCAACTGCTGGGTTTGAAATGCTGACCTTGCAGTTGGCAGTCTAGGGCTAACTCAGTTCCACTCAGTACAATTCCTAAAACCCATTGCTATCAACACAATTATAACTCATAGTGACCACATGAGACCCAGAAGAACAGTCCCACAGGGTTTCTAGGACTACAGTGTTCATGGAAACCAGCAGCATTTCCTCAAGTAGCTGGTGAGCTTGAACCACCAGTCTTTCAGTTAGCATCTGAACAGTTAATCACTGCACCACCAAAGCTGTTTACAAAACTCTTAGACTTCTATAAAATCCAAGTCAGAAGCATAGAGCTCATAATAGTCCATGGTTTGCTCTGAAGGTAAAAATAAAGTATTTTTGAACTGCAACACAAACTCATAATACTGAGCTTTAACAAGTGGCGCCTGGTATTATAATAGTCACTAGGTACTGTTCTGTAGGTCAACCCCTGCTTATCACTCATTCTATGTCACTGGCATCAAGTGGCTACAAAAGAACTTTGCTTTAGAGTTGTTGTTGTTGTTGTTGTCAAGTGCCATTGAGTCAATTTCGACCCATAATAACCCTGTATAGGGTTTCCAAGGAGCAGCTGGTGATCTTGAACCACCGACCTTGCAGTTCAAACCACTTTGCAGTCTGCGCATTAACCCACAGCACCACACCAGGATACTTAATATTTTAACATAAAGGCAAGCACAGTGCTGCCTTTTATTTTTTCTCTGCTCTATAAGGAGAAACACATTTTTAAATTGTCCTTTTAGGGAAGAAGAGTAACATGATTTGCAAGATTTCCCAGGGAAAACTAAATTTCTGTATTACATGGACAATATTGGAGGCCAATTAGTTAACCATATCTAATCTATCATTTGGCTCTCATCTTCCTATCATTTATTTGTAATTATAATCACACATGAGACAAACATTTTGAGATTGCTTAATTAATGAATTGCTTATAACGTGAAATAAATCAGTCTGGCAGGGGATTGTTTTTTTCATGTGCACATTAGATGTGTGTGAATGGGTGTATGTCTGAGGTCAAGTGTGTGGCTGTGTTCTTGAGTATTCAGATCCTCAGAATAAAATTAGTTTTCAGTTACTCCAAATGGAAAGGATTTAAAAGGCAATTTAAACACAATGAGAAGTATTTAAACTGAGATTTAAATGGAGCAAAATAGAGAAGACATTCAAAAAATATCTAAGCCTCCTGGCTCCTCAACAATTAATTACACATTATAATTAATCTTGTAGAAAACCTATATCAAGAAGCTTCCATGAATATGACTTTGTGTTAAAAGTAATGATGTATACAGAGATTATGAAGCTCAAAGTCTATAACTTACATCAGTCTAAAATTTCAAAACCTTTAATTAATACCTAGATACCATTATACATTTAACAAGTTAACAGTTTATTGTTGAAAGAAAGCTGAGTGATCAGTTAATTTAGAAATAAATAACAAGTAATTTAGAGATGGAAAATATTTGTTAAAAAAATGTTAGGTTTTCCCAGGGTCACCCAACTTATTGTGGAAGGAACCCCTCACATATTAAATTAATTTAGCCAAGCAAATAGAAAAACATATATAATCCACCAAATTTGGTACAAATTTGCTTTAAAACCTAATTTAATTATTTCATATTAAATCTACCAAAGAAATAATTATCCATTATGATGCTAGAGTAAAAATAATGGTCAATTGGATTTATTCAAACATAGTTTATATCGTTGCCATTTTTAACTGCCTTCCAGCCAGTTCCAACTCATAGCAGTGCTATGTACAACAGACCAAAATACTGCCTGATCATGACTCATCCTTAAAATTTTTGTTATGTTTGAGCCCAATGTTGCTGTCACTGTGCCAACTGATTTTATTGAAGATCATCCTCTTTTTTGATGACCCTCCACTTTACCAAGATGTCTGTCTTCAGGGACTTGTACCTCCTGATAACATGTCCAAAGTATTAGAAGTGAAGTCTCATAATCCTGGCATCTAAGGAGCATTCTGATTGTATTACTTCCAACACAAATTTGCTTGATCTTCTGGCAGTCCATGGTACTTTTAACATTCTCCTCCAACATCATAGCTCAAATGCATTAATCCATCTATAGTTTCCCTTATTCAGTGCCCAACTTTCGCATATGCATGAGGCTATTGAAAACATCATGGCTTGGGCCAAATGTACCTTAGTCCTGAAATTGACATCTTTGTTCTTGAACACCATAAGAAGGTCTTGTGCAGGAGATCTGTTGAATGCAATACACAATTTGATTTCTTGACTGCTGCTTCCATGAGTGTTGCTAATTGATCCAAGCTATATGAAGTATTTGACAACTTCCATCTTTTCTCCATTTATATTAATCTTATTTATTGCAGTCCAGTGCTTATCTATCTTGCAGTCCAGTGCTTATTCTACAGTGTCTCATCAGGACACTATTTAAAAAAAGAAAGCCTGAACAGAAGATTTCAAAAGACTATCCTACAAGACAAAGGAAAGTGTTGTGTTGAAATGTGACGCAATCCAGAGCTAGAAAATCAAAAAGGAAGAGCATTTCTTCTCTAGATCTTTCAGCTTGGCAATTTTAAGCTAAAAGAACTAGAGAAAATGTTAAACATTGATGGCAATAAGAATGATTCTGTGGTGAAAAAAACTGAATGATATTCAAAAGAAGATAGACACACAGTCACAGTACCAAAATAATTGTTTGAAGAGTCCTGGTGTGGGACTGTATGATAAGCACTGGACCGCAAGGTTGGTTTGAACCTCAAGGTCAGCAGTTCAAATTCACCAGTTGCTACTCAGACACCCTACACAGGGTCATTATGAGTGGAATTGACTTGATGACACTTAACAACATCAACCATTTCAGGAAGTATTATGGGATCAAGAATGTATGGTACTGAAGGAAGAAGTTCAAACTGCACAGAAGACAATTTTTAAAACTTAATGTTCTAGGAATTAGTAGAATATAACTAGACGTCTTTCAATGAAGGAATACAACACAGAAGCACACACTCATGTATTATAAGATATTTGGAATACAACTACCTGCCCAACTGACAGCAAGTGGTCTATAATTATGATCATTCCAGAGAAGTGTTGTTGTTGTTAGTTGCCATCAAGTCGGTATTGACTCATAGTGACCCTACACACAAGAGAAGGAAATGTTGCCTGGTCTTGCAACAACCTCACAATCGTTGCTATGTTTGAGCACTTTACTGCTGCCACTGTGTCAACCTGTCTCATTAGTGGTCTTCCTCTTTTTCGCCAACCCTCCCCTTTACAAAATATGATATCCTTCTTTAGGAACGTGTCCATCTTGACAATATTTCCAAAGTATGGCAGAAAAGATTAGGCCATCCTGGCTTCTAAGGAGCATTATGGCTGTACTTTTTCCAACACAGATTCATTTGTTCTTTTGGCATAAACCAACACCATAACCCAAATGAATCAATTCCTCCAAAGCCTTCCTTATTCATTGTCCAACTTTCACATGCTTATGAGGTTACTGAAAGTACCATGGCTTGGGCCAGGCCACCTTAGTCCTCAAACTGATATCTTTCATCTTCAACACTTTAAAGAGGTCATGTGTAGCAGATTTGACAAATGCAATACGTTGTTTGATTTCTTGACTCCCACCTCCATGAGTCCTGATGGTTGATCTGAGTAAAATGCAATCTTTGACAAATTAAATCTGTTCTCTATGTATATGGATGTTGTTGTTGTTATTGTTAGATGCCATTGAGTCGGTATTGACTCATAGCAACCTTATGCACAGCAGAACAAAACACTACCTGATCCTGGGCCAACCTCACTATCATTGCCACACCTGAGCACATTGATGCTGCCACTTTGCCAATCCATCTCACTGGGGATCTTCCTTTTTCTCAATGACCCTCCACCTTACCAAACAAGATATCCTTCTTCAGGGACTGGTACCTCCTGACAATATGACCAAAGTATGAGAGATGAAGTTTGCCCATCTTGGCCTCCAAGGATCACTCTGGCTGCACTTCTTCCAACACAGATCTGTTGGTTCTTTTGGCAGCCCATGGCACTTTCAATATTCTCCTCCAACACCATAACTCAAAAGCATCAATTCTTCTATGGTCTTCCTTATTTACTGTCCAGCTTTCGCATGCATATGTATGTGGAACAAATAATCCGAGAAGCTGGGTTATATGAAGAAAAACGTGACATCAGGATTGGAGGAAGACTCATTAACAACCTGTGATATGCAGATGATACAACCTTGCTTGCTGAAAGTAAAGAAGACTTAAAATATTTACTGATAAAGATCAAAGACCACAGCCTTCTTTATGAATTTCATCTTAGTGTAAAGAAAATAAAAATCCTCACCATTGGATCAATAAACAATGTTCTTATCAACGGAGACAAAAATTGAAGTTGTCAAGGACTTCATTCTTCTTGGGTCAACTATCAACACTCATGGAAGCAGCAGTCAAGAAATCAAATGACATATTGCATTAGGCAAATCTATTGCACAAGACCTTTTTAAAGTGTTGAAGAGCAAAGATGTCAGCTTGAAGACTAAGGTGTGCCTGACCCAAGCCATGGTATTTTCAGTAACCTCATAAGCATGTGAAATATATATGGATGCTATTTATTATTTCAGTGGTGAGGATTTTTTTATTTTCTTTACATTGAGGTGCAATCCATACTGAAGGCTGTGGTCTTTGGTCTCCATTAGCATTTCAACTCCTAATCTCTCAGCAAGAAGGTTGCATCATCTGCATATCATAGGTTAAGGAGTCTACCTCCAATCTTGATGCCTCATTCTTCTTCATATAATCCAGCTTCTTGGATCATTTGCTTAGCATACAGATTGAATAAATATGGTGAAAGAATACAACCTTAGCACACTCCTATCCTAATTTTAAACCATTCATTGTTTCCTTGTTCTATTCAGAAAACTGCCTTTTGAACAAGGTACACGTCCCTCATGAGCACAATTAAGTGTTCTGGACTATTTATTTTCCACAGTGTAGTCCATAGCTTGTCATGATCCACACAATAAAAAGCCTTTGTGTATTCAATAAAGCGCAGGTGAACATATTTTTGGTATTCTCTGTTTTCATCCAAGATCCAGGGTCTCATCTGAATCCAGCTTGAAATTCTAGAGGATATATCTAAAATAATCTTTGAAATTTAAACAAAATGTAGAAATTATTAAACAATTGTTGAACAATGTCACTAGAAAACAACAACAACAGAACAAAAAATCTAGTGTGGTTGAGTTCATTCTACCTCATAGTGATCATATATAGCAGAGTAGATCTCCTCCTTGCTGTTGTTGTTGCTGAGTACCATTGAGTTGGTTCAGCTCCATAGTGACCCTGTATAGGGTTTCCAAGGAGTGACTGGTGAGCTTGATCCACTGACCTTACGGTCCAAACCAACTTTGTAGTCCAGTAACACACTATAAATGTGTATGGGAAAAGACAGCTTCTTCTTTCTTCTGAGGAGAGGTCTATTAGATTGAACCATTGACCTTGTGATTATCAATCCACTGCTTACTTACTGAAGAAGATCAACTAATACAGCCTTTAGTATGGATTACAACTCAATGTAAAGAACATGAAAAGTCTTCACAACTGGACCAATAATAACATCATGATATATGGAGAAATATTTAAATTGTCAAGGCATTCATTTCACTTGTATCTGCAATTAATGGTTATGGAAGCATCCATTAAGAAATCAAATAAAATACTACATTAAGTAAATCTGCAAAAGCCCTCTTTTAAGTGTTCAAAAGCAAAGATGAAACTGTGAAGACTAAGGCACACCTGACCCAAACCATGGTATTTTTAATTACTTTATAGGCATGAGAAAACTAACTATACAATGAGGAAGGAAGAATGGTAAAGAGTTCATACATTTGAATTATGGTATTGATGAAGAATTTGTAAAATACCATGGACTGCCAGAAGGACAAATAAATTTGTCTTTGAAGAAGTACAACCAAAATGTTCTTTTGAAGCGATGATGGTGAGACAGTCTCATGTACTTTGGACAGGTTATCAGGAGTGACCATTTCTGGAGAAAGGACATCATACTTGGTAAAGTAGAGGGTCAGCAAACAATATGATGACACTCATATGATGAGTTGTAATGATACAATGACTGCATCAGTGGGTTCAAGTACTGGGTAGTGTTTCTTTCTGCTTTACATATGGTTGCAAGGAGTTCAGGGCAACTTGATGACACCTAACAATAACAAAGGAGTCCTGGTTTGGCACTGTAGGAGAAGCACTTGGCTGAAAGTTTGGTTTGAACCTAAAGTCTGTGGTTCACACCCACCAGCTGCTCCTAGGAATCACCATACAACATACCTGTGAGTCATAATTGACTCAAAGGCACTTACAACAACAACAAAAATAAATAATCAGGTTTTGTGTGTGTTTATTGTTTTTGTCTTAGTATAATATTATCTTGAGAATTTCTAAAGGTTTAGTTTTTCTTTTCCTCCATTTCTGGAAGTGTTAGGGGAAAAAAAAATAAAAAAAAATGTTGATATAGTAAATATTAAAACAAATTGAAACTCCAAATAGTAAGAGCACTAATTATCCACAGGTAACAAAAATTCTTCTTTTGCATGAGGTGATAAACCAGCTCTAATAGTTAGAATCTAAGCATTGTACTGATAAATGATAGGTGGACAGTTTGAACCCACCCAATGGCTTTATGGAATAAAAGGTTTGGTGATCTGCTTCCATAAAGATTACAGCTAAAAAACACTGTATTGTTGTTGTTGTTAAGTGTCCTCCAGTCACTTCTGACCCATAGCAACCCTGTACAAGGTTTTAAGGAGTGGCTGATATGTTTGAACCATCAACCTTGCAGTTCAAATCAATTTTGCAGCCAAGTGTTTACCCTATAGTGTAACAACAGGACTAGTATTAAAAAAAAAAAAATAAGAATAAAAATAAGCCTATGCTACAAGAATAAGCAAGTTGGTCATTGGGAAGCCACCAAGGCAAGCAATCAAGTCCCTTCAAGACAAAGATTGAAACTCAAAGAGAACACATGAGCAGGCATGTAAGCTTGCTGGTGACCATGTTGGTTTACTGGTGAGTGGAAGAGGGGGGAAGGCAGCAATGAAGAAATGGGCTGAGTTCAAGCACATTCCATAGACTCACATTGACCTAGAGATGAGAGAGAGAATAGGAAGGGCTGATTGGTCTGAAGTGTGGTGAGACCTGGGGACTCCTAACCCATGGAGAGGGACATAGCCACAGAGGGTGAGAGCTGAGAGTGAAGCATCCAGCTGATATGAAGCGAAGGGAGCTGTACAAGAACACCCAAACTTGCAGATAGTACCCATTTGACCTAACCTTGATGGCTTGATGATCAGAACACTACTAGAGGAAGATAAAAAAAAAAACAATTTTCAATAAAAGAAACCAGCGTAAATTGCTAAAATTTGATGAACTTGACTTATTCTTATGTATGTTGTAGCTCAAAATATGAACTGAGAGGGAAGGAATCATCACATCATGTATCATTCCTATCCCCTTTGCATACGGGGTAGATAGGGATGGGCCACTTAGACATTGGCTACCTAAAATGAGGGGGCAATAAAGGCACAAAGTGACTGGCTTACAAGTTTTCAAGAGGGAGTTTAGTTTAAGAGTATGTGGGAGAAGGTAGAGCCCCCACTGAATAGTTTTCACCTTGTCTACATGGGGAAGAGACTTAAAATTCAATAATGAGTAATTGCTGTTAAGACTAATTGCGACTGTCACATCTGTAAAGGTAGAAATTTTGTAACAAAAACAAGGGAGCAGTTAATCTTACAGACCTGAAGCAGAAGACCCTAGGGCCATCAAGGGAGAAGAGCACGAGCAGAATGTGGGACCCTATACAGAGAACAGCGACACCAGAGATGGACATGGAAAGAGAGAGAGCAACTGAGGACTCTAGATTCATGGAAAGAAAAAGACTGAGTACTGGTGGCTAGGCGGCAGGCTTGCTGAATGTGCCCTTTTGATTCTTTAAATGATTATGTATTCCTGAGTGTTTTTGTTTTTATCTCTCCCCAAAACAAAACAGAAAACTATAGGGAATAGATGCAAATACTATTGAATGATGATGCACGGAGGAGACTGTAATCATTGCAATGAAACAATGGTGTAAAACCGATGCTCTTCCATGTAAACTATCATTCATTTCACAATAAAAACAAAAAAAAAAAAAAAAAAAAGCCTATAGGACGTGTCTATTCTATATCATGAAGTTACTATGAATTAAAATCCACTAGTTGGAACCTATAACAGTAACATGATAAAAACACATGGTTGTTTAGTGCTAACTATATTTAACACTCTGTCCTTCTTATCAAGGACTCGGAATCAACTTTCTTTATGAAAAATGCCATCCAAGGTCCTTTGGCTCTTTTCAAGAAAGTTGTCACCTCAATAGTATGTTTTTCACTTCCCAGTGTTTCCATCAAAATTTAATATACTGCTTTTTCCTAACTCTCTTTCCAGCCATAATAAAGCCAGTGCTCTGAAATTCTTTTTCAAGACAGCTTCTTCTTTTGTCATTTATACGCCCAACATAATCATCATTTTTGAACAGATATTGATTTTCAATGCATTTCTGAAGAAACTATTCAAAGTTCTGTAATAAAGGAAGAAAGTATTCCAATGGATTCTTAAAATGTACTTTAGGATATTTGTTCATAACATTTCAGAAATATTCTATTTTCAAAGACTGCAGGATTCACAATTTTAGAGAATCTATTCATTGCTAAAATGGATTTCATATATGCTTATAGGAATGACAATATAAAGAAGCCAAGGGAAACCTAATCACACTCTTATTTGAATTAACTTGATGACCTAATCACTCACTGTCATGCCATTATGCAATTCATGCATTGATTAATTCACAAACAAGCACACACACATTCATACATTCATTTATTTTAAAAAATGGACTGAATAACACTTTGATCTAACCATTCTGATGAGCCAAACTCTGATATATTCATGATGCCTTGGTTTTGCTTTCTTAAATTTCTTGACTTTTTATTTTTTAATAGTGTGTCTTATTGAAGCAAATAGTTTGTTTACAGAGTTATGCATTATAATTATATTTTCAGAACTCTTTAAGGGACATTGAATAACGTAATAGAAAATCACTTTCAGAGCTTTATTTTGCAAATATGTTCCACACCTGCACATTTTTAGTATTGACCATCAATCACAGATCCAACAACAAATTCCTTTCAGCTTTCACATTTCTAGAAGGAGTTCTCTTTTATGCTGGATTAACCTACTTCTTTTTTTCTTTCTTTCATACTTTAACTTGTGCTTTCCTTTAGCATAGCCTAAGAACAAAGTAAGTATGGGGAGACTATTAAGAAAAACACAAGATAGGTAATTCCTCTGTTAGGGTGAGGGGCACAGAAAGAATGAGTAAACAGGAGAAAGTTTAAGAGTAAACATCCAAATATCTGTCTTCTCAAAATATAAGAAAAAATGGCCTACAAAGATCCAATTCTTTTTTGCCTTACCATTCTTCACTGCAAAATTTTATCAAACCTGATGGCTTATAGCTCTTTTAGTTAAAATTTCCCTGTTACTAGCTTTATTGTGAAGGAAATTGGCACAAACAGAATTAGCAAAGTGATATCTAAGCATCCATTCCTTATTTATTTATTCATTCATTTATCCTGTTTTCTATAAGAATTATCTGCAAAGACTACTTGAGGGACAAATTGTGTTCCATATACTAGAAATACATTGAAGGTAGATCATGAATCTCATTAAATTTATGAACTAGAGACAGAAATGGATAAACGGAATAAACAAAAATAAATGGAATAAACAAAAAAATAAATCACAAACTAATTTCAAGAAATTATAATTGCTATATATAAAATCAAACATACTGAAATGGCATAGAAAGTCATAGGAATTTATGCTATATTGAATGGTCAGAAACGACATTTTCAAGATAGTATTTGTACTAAAATTTGAAGAATAAAAAAATAGGTTGTCATTCAAAGGTATAAATCAAAACGAATTCTCAGGAGATTAAATGTAATTGAGACAAGCCTAAGGTAGGAACAAAGATGGTGTGTTTGAGGACCCAAAATAGGATCCTGTTGGCTGAGATGTAGTGGATAAGAATGAGTTTGAGAAATGAGGCTGGAAAATCATCAGAGATATTTGGAGGTAATCCTAATGACAGTAGCATCAAAATTAATTTTTAAAAACTGAAGTAAATTTATCAAAAGAGGTGTAAGACTCATGTGCCCCAAACCATAAACCATAATTTAACTTTTTTTTAAAGATTTAATTAAAGATAAAGGCATCACAAGTTTATGAATTTGAAAACTTAGTGTTGTTAAGGAGTCCTGGTGTAGCCCTATGGGTGAATACACTGGACTGCAAAGTCTTTTGAACCACAAGATTGGTGGTTCAAGTTCATCAGCTCCTCCTCAGAAAACCTGTACAGGGTCACAAATTCAATAGCATTTAACAACAACAACAATGTTTTAAATGGCAATACACTCAAAAAACTATCTAATACATTCAATGTAATATGTTTAAAAATATCAGCTTTTAAAATTAACATTTGATTAAAAAATTCATTGAAGTACAAATAAATCTTTCTTAATTGATTTTAGATAAGGATACCTAAAGTAGATTGTATCAACAAATTGTTATTGTTATTAGGTGCCACTGAGTAGAAGAATAAAACCTCATCTTTTCTTCCACTGTGAGCAAACATTGTTGTTGTTAAGGGCCAGTGAGTCAGTCACTTCTGACTCATAGTAACCCTATATAGGGTTTCTAAGGAGTAAGTGGCTAGTGACTTGGAACCACTGTCATTATAGTTCAAACCAATCTTGTGGTCTAGTGCTTATCCTAGAGCACCACATCAGGACTCCACAATGCACTATGAGCAAATAGTATTGGTATAATAGGATATATACGTGAAGCTGAACAATTAGCAAATATTATATATAACACATATTTTTTTTTAAAAAAAAGGAATCAAATACCTGAATTTAAAAATCAAACTTAAGTATTATAGAAGTAAAGGTAGGAATTCTTCTTTATTACATTGGCTTGCTGTTGTTAAGTACCTTCAATTTGAGTATAGGGTTTCTGAGGAGTGGCTGCTGAGCTTGAACTGCTGACC
>NW_006408588.1:2110204-2120409 GCF_000296735.1 Chrysochloris asiatica | reverse complement strand
AAGTTAACTTTATATGTTTACTTCTGACAAGATGGAGAACTATGCAGACACACTACAGGGACCCTCAACAAAAAATATACAACAGATAAAATAAAAGACACAGATGAAAAGTCTGACACATCGAAATTCAGAAGAAATGTTACAGAGGTAAATAAAGTGCTTCTTGGGAGGAGAGGCTGAGCAGGGACAGCGAGAGAGGGAGAACAACAGGTGGAAGTCTGGCGAGATTCGGTGCAACCATCTTGTGAGCAGCTTTAGGAGTGGAGGGAGATCTGGCAAAGTAGATTTTTAAGGAAAAGGTGTGATTGCTTCTTTTTCCCCATGTTTCTGTGGTGACAAGATGTGTGGCCCACTCCCACCTTCATACACCGCAAGTACAGACCCTTCTCTCCAGGAGTTTGCAGTCATGTGGTTGGGAGTCATGCCAGCATGAGGTGGAGCTGAGGACTGTGCTGCTTTGGCGTGTTATTTGGTTCCTGGATTCAGGAAAGCTCAGATCTAGACCAACAAAACTTGAAGATCCACTAGACCCAGCATTTAACCAGTAACCCTGCTCTTACCTACCATTTGGTTCTAATAAACACTGAAACCTGCTCCTTCAAGGGTCCCCACAAACTACTTCTGGATTGAGTGCCCTCAACATAGATAGCACTGAGGCAACCAGAAACTCCATCTTGGGTCAGGAAATCTGATGTCATAGCCTTTTAACAAAGACTTTCTGAGCTCCTTGAATTGCAGAAGCTCACCTAGAAATTTCTCCCCTCCAAGTCCAACATTTTACAAATGTAACAACCACACAATACCTGAGAAAACAGACAGTTTTAGCTCATAAGAAGAAACAACAGAGAATGATTCAACCAAATGACCAAGATGCTGAGCCAGAGATGTTTCTGAGAAAGAAAAGGTAATAAAGCTAACTGAAAAATTAAAAAATGATAATTAGGTGCCTTCAAAGATTTGATAGAAAGATTGAGGAAAGTAAGGAGAACACAATGAAAATTTTAGAAGCATGCGGGAAAACACTACTAAAGCAAACAGACTATATAAATGCAAATTTTGAAACAATACAAAACCTGGCATTGGAAATCTGGAAGATTAATAATAAGATCTAAGAATGTACCATATACTGAAAGGGCATTGGCGCCGGGGTCCAGCCTCAACAAGGGAGTGAGTACACGAAGGTGGGATGTCTGGAGAGGCGAAAGAGAAAGAAACACTCAGAGACCAGAGTGGATGCAAGCTGACAGGCAGATAGTCCTGCTGCCAAGAATGCACACAGAACTAATTCTACCCCAGTCTTTTATTCTTATCAAGGAGGAACTTGACACAAAAGAGAAAAATGAAAAAACGTGTGGTTGTTCTTTTGAGACAGGACACAATGATTCACAGGTTTTATCTTAAAATAGCTTATCAAGGACATCTTGCTTCTCGTGACAATATAAAATCTTTTTTTCCATATGAAAAGATCAAGCAAGCTATTACAGATTATCTATTGACTAATAATCCTTTCCTCCTTAATTCTGTAGCTCCAGGGAAGGTGAGAAACAGGTTTTAACCTTTCTAATAAAGGTGGATTACATCTCAATGTCAAGAAAACAAAAATCCTCACCACTGGACCAATAAACAACATTCTTATCAATGGAGAAAAGATTGAAGTTGTCAAGGACTTCATTCTTCTTGGATCAACTATCAACACTCGTGGAAGCAACAGTCAAGAGATCAGATGACGTATTGCATTGGGCAAATCTGCTGCACAGGAACTTTTTAAAGTATTGAAGATCAGAGATGTCAGCTTGAGGACTAAGGTGCGCCTGACCCAGGCCATTGTGTTTTCAATAGCCTCATATGGATGCGAAAGCTGGACAGTGAATAAGGAAGATCATAGAAGAATTGATGCCTTTGAGTTGTGGTGTTGGAGGAGAATACTGAAAGTGCCATGGACTGCCAAAAGAACCAATAGATGTGTTTTGGAAGAAGTGCAGCCAGAGTGCTCCTTGGAGGCCAGGATGGCTAAACTTCATCTCTCATACTTTGGACATATTGTCCGGAGGAAATAGTCGCTGGAGAAGGATGTCATGCTGGGTAAGGTGGAGGGTCAGAGAAAAAGAGGAAGACCCCTAATGAGATGGATTGGCCAGGTGGCATCATTGATGGTGTCAAGTGTGGCAGCGGTAGTGAGGTTGGCCCAGGATCAGACATTGTTTTGTTCTGCTGTGCATGGGGTCGCTATGAGTCAATTCTGACTCGATGGCACCTGACAACAACAATGAAGGTGAAGTTTCGCCTCCACCTTCCTTTTCCTTGTTCCAGGTTCCATATCCAAATGCTACAATGTTTACTATACTCTCAGGGGGAAGAAGAACGTCTGGATTAAACTGCTTATGCCTGGGGGCGACTTGAGGGGGCTGCCACTATCGTCCTTTAATCAAACATCCCCGGAATTTACCATTCCATTCCAATTGTAAATTCTGGGCAGTTTTTCTCCAAAACCTTTTCTCATAATCTCATTATACTTGTTCCTGCTTTTCCTGAGTCATTTGAGGAAGCTTTACTGCCTCAGCTCTAGAAGGGGTTTCTGTCCCATTGTTGTTCATGGACATCAAAAGTTCATGCTTTAAGTTAATATCAAACATAACTAAATAGTTGGATAACGAGCAGTTCTGACATTCCTCCCAGGTGGCCACCGCCTGTTCCTCAAAGGGATCTGTTCCCAAGTCCTCACACACTGCTAATACTTTTAAGGCAGTGACATTCAAAATAGTGTCATTAAAAGAGGCATTACGTACATTGATATCAAAATTTTCACAGAAGCTACAATTACCGGAGTTAAGAGCATGAAGAAGAAGTACAGAATGAACAATACGAGACTAGAAGGAATTGCACAGAGGTAGCCATCCAGTGAGTTCACAAAAAGTCTATGAACCTGGGACTTCAGGAGATCACTTCCTTGGCCCTTAGGGTTCATGGCTCGCAATCCTGAGGAGGGCCCCAGGGTTGGATTTTCATCCATTTTGTCACAGGGCCACAGCTTCTCAGTACTTGCGGATGCTGTCGCCAGCACATTGGAGTAGATGGGAAGCAATGGAAACCTGAATTAGTGACCTTAAAGATAAATATTTCAATACTAGTATGTTAGAAGAACCATCAGAAAAAAGAACTGAAAATATGAAGAAAGCCTAAGAGTTAAATGAAGAGGAACAGTTTATCAGTGATTGGAATTCCAGAACAGAAAGAGACAAGCACAGAAAAAATTGTTGAAAAGTTGTTGGAAGAAAATGTCCCAAAGATCATGAAAGATGAGACAATAAAGCATACAGGAAGCTGAATGAACCATTAATAGGATATATCCCAAAAGAAAATCACCAAAACATATCAAGTCATGCTTTCCAAAATAAAAGACGAAGAAAGAATCATGCTAACAGCTTGGAAAACTAAAAAACTGACTACATAGGAGCACCAATAAGAAAACATAGCTCAGATATCTCAGCAGAAACCATGCAGGCAAAAAGGCAATTGAACGACATGCACAAAACTCAGAAAGAAAAAGTTTGCCATCCAAGAATCATAACAACATCACCTAGAACTCAGTCTAGATATAGAAGTATTTAAAGCAAAACAAACTTACAAGAGTGAAAATAGGGAAGCAGATTTATACAAGGAAGTCAACTCCAAAGCAAAAAGAGGGAATAGTGTAGATACAGAACTTACAAACAACAAGGAAGTCAAGTAAATTTCAAGATAAAACAGACTATATTAAGCAGGCAAAAAATTGATAAATTACAATGTAACTTCAAAGAAAAATAATACACCTATACATCAAAATATAAAAGAAGATAATCAGAAACATTTAGTAAACATTATAAGGCAAAAATGAAAATGACAAGAAAACCTATAAACAAAATGAATTCAGCATAGAAAATTATGTTGAACAAGGAATCCACTAGCATCACAAAAACCTCTGAAGAATGACAACAATTCATATCTGTTGATAATTACACTGCATGTAAATGGATTACATGTACCAGTCAAGAGACATAAAGAGCAGAATGGATATGAAAACAGGATTCTTTAATATGTTGTCAGCAAAAGACATATCAAAAACATGGGACAACTTAATGGTTGTCAACAAAAGAATGGTTAATAAACTTTGGTACACACACGTACTTTAATACCTCAAAAATTTGAAGTATAATGATGAATCTGTGAACCACCTCACAACTTGGCTGAGCTTGGAGGATATTATGCTGAGTGAAATTAGTTAATCAAAAAAGGACAAACATTGTATGAGATCAACGTTCTAAAAAGTTTTTTCAAAAACGTTTTCTTGACAAAATAAATATTCTATTGTTGTTGCGGGAGAAAAGAGGGAAAATTGTTCATGGTCTAGAGGGCAGACACGTGTTAACATGGGAGATAGGGCAGGAAATATACAACAAGAGGGAGGTTAGCAGAGGAAAGATGAAGGTAGTAGGATACACGGAGGAATGCAATAGCTAAAGTGAATATAGGCAAATGCTGTTAACTGCTGGTACATGGAGGAGATTGCAACCACGTAATGAAGCAAAGTGTATGGTTTATTGAATGTAAAAATGATGATCTGCAATGTGAACCTTCACTCAACTCACAATAAAAAGTTCAAATTACAAAAAAAAATTGTTGTTGTTGTTATTGTTGTTGTCAGGTGCCATCCAGTCAGTTCTGGATCATAGCAACACTTGGCATAATAGAACAGAACATTGCTGAGTCCTGTGCCATCCTCACAATTTTTGTTATGTTTGAGTCCATTGTTGTTGCCACTGTGTCAACCTATCTTGTTTGGAGTCTTCCATTTTTTCATTGACCCTTCACATTTTCAAGCATGATGTCCTTCTCTAGGGACTGCTCCTTCCTGACAACATGTCCCAACAATGAGTTTTGAAGTCTCACCCCTCAGACTTTTAAGGAACATTCCAGTTCCATTTTTCCAAGACAGATTAGTTTCTTCCGGAAACTAACAAATTAGTTTGTTTCTTTTGTGTGGGTCTCAAAAAATATGGAGTTTATTCATTCAATAGTAAATGTTTGAAATAATGACCTAGAGGCTTCAGTGGGGAATGACTAAGGGAACCACCCACTGGATTAGTGATATATGGGGCAGGGGTAGCCTTAGTGATTATCCAGATTTCTTCAGTGATTTTTGTTTATTTGTTTTTTTGTTTTTTTAGTTTTCTTTCTTTTGTTTTTATTGTTGACTGAGTGATAATTTCCATGGGAGGACATTGTTTTGCACTCATTCTATCATGTTCTGTTTCATTGCAATGATTTCAATGCCCTCTGTGCATCATCATTTGACAGTATTTGCTTCTATTCCCTTTGTTGTTGTTGTTGTTTTATGTACAAAAAAACACTCAGGAATATATAATAATTTAAACAACCAAAGGGCACATTCTGCAAGCCTGACTTCTGGCTGCAAGCACACAACCTTTATATTTCCACGAGTCTAGAGTCCTCAGCTGCTCTATCTTTCCCCATGTCCTCATCTCTGCCTCCATCTCTGGTGTTGCTGCTTCTCTGGATAGGGTCCAACATTCTGCTCGTGCTCATCTCCCTTGATCGTCCTAGGGTCCTCTGTTCCTGGACAGTAAGTTTAACTACTGTTACAAAATGTCTACCTTTATAATTGTGACAGTTGCAATTAGTCATGATAACAATTACTTACTATTGAATCATATGACTCTTATTCCCATCTCTTTTCAACAGACCCATCTAGACAAGATGAAAACTATTCAGTGAGGATTCTACCTTCCCCTGCACACTATGAAACTAAATTCCCTTTTGAAAACTTGTAAGCCAGTCACTTTGTGCCTTCATGTTGTTGTTGTTAAGTGTCATCCAGTCAATTCCGACCTATAGCGACCCTGTATAGGGTTTCTAAGGAGCAACTGGAGAGCTTGAACCACCGACCTTGCAGTTCAAATGGCTTTGCAGTATGGCATATTGACCCACAGAGCCACACCAGGACATTTTAGGTAGGTAGCATAGTGATTATGAATCGGGCTGAGAACCACAAGGTCAGCAGTTCAAAACTACCAGCTGTTCTGTGGGAGAAAGATGAAGCTTTCTGCTCCCATAAAGATTTACAGCCTTGGGAACCCTGTACAGGGTCACTATGAGTTGGAACCAACTCCACAGCACATAACCAACCAACCAGTCTAAGTTGCCCATCCCTATGAATCCTGTGTACAAAGGGGATGGTATTTTGAGCTACTACTTCCATAAATATAGGCCAAGTTCATTAAATTGTAGCAATTTACACTTTTTCCTTTATTGAAAAGATTTTCATCTCCCTCTAGTCTAGTTCTGATCATCTAGCCATCAAAGCTAGGTCAAATTGGTATTATCTACAAGTTTGGGTGATCTTGTGTGTCTTTCCTTACTTCATATCAGCTGGATACTTCATCCTTAGCTCTAGACCTCCATGGCTATGTCCTTGTCCATGGGCCCAGGAGTCCCCAGGTCTCACTATACTTCAGACCAACCAACTCTTCCTCTTCTCTCTCTCATCTCCAGGTCAATAGGGTCTGTGGAACATGGTCGAACTCAGCCCATTTCTTCATTGCTACAATTTTCCTTCTTCCACTCACCAGTAGACCAACAGGGTCACCATCAAGCTTACATGGCGGCTCATGTGCTCTCTCTGAGTTTCAGTCTTGGAGGGGGTTTGCCCTGAAGGATCTTGATTGCTTGCCTTAATGGCTCCCCGGCGAACAACTTGCTTATTCTTGTAGTAGCCAATCAGACTGCTGTTTTTGTTTTTGATTTTTGGAGTATTTTCAATATTCTTTATGAACAGCTTAATTCAAATGCATCAATTCTTCAGTGGTCTTCCTTACTCATTGTCCAACTTGCACTAGTATATGAGGCTATTGAAAATATCATACTTTAGATGAAGGACATCTTAGTCCTCAAAGTGACATCTTTATTCTTGAACACTTTAAAGAGGATATTTTTTCAACAAATTTGCCTAATGAAATATGTCTTTTGATGTTTTGACTACTGTTTCTATGAGTGCTGATGGAGGATCCAAGCAAAATGAAGTCTTTGGCTACTTCAGTCTTTTCTCCACTTATCATGATGCTATTTAGTGGTCCACTAGTGAGAAATTTTGTGTTTTTTATTTGTTTTTTTTGTATATTGAGGTGAAATCCATATTGAAGGTGTTAGTCTTGGATCTTTGTCAGTAACTTTTTAAAGTCTTCTTTGTTTCCAGCAAGCAAGGTCATATCAGCTGCATACAATAGGTTGTTAATGAGCCTTCCTCCAATCCTGATGCCACATTCTTCTTCATATATTCTAGTTTCTCAGATTATTTGTTCAGCATACAAAATTAATAAGTATAATGAAAGGACACAACCCTGGTACTCAACTTTCTTGAATTTAAGTCATTCAGTATAGTCTTGTTCTGTTTGAACAGATGTATATATGGAAATACATACATTTGAATGTTATTGTTAATTGCCATCTAGTTGGTTCTGACTCTCAGTTACCCTCTGTAGGGTTTCTGAGGAGCAGCTGATGAGCCTGAACTGCCTACCTTGTGGTTCAAACTGACTTTGCAGAAAAGCGCATTAACCACAGTGCCACACCAGGACTCTTTGTCAAAACATAGATGGTCCTGAAATCATAGTCTACTAAATGCTAACTATAGTACACAAGTTTATTTACTTTTCATTAATAGATTTATAATAAGTATACTTATCTAAAATGAATTAATTTGTGTTCCTGTTTTGTATTGTTCATTGCATTTGTCTCCTTTAGTTTTATTATGGTTGCCTATTCTTACATCAGGGAACAAAGGTGTATAGTGATATGATGCATTTTTCAGGTCTCTAAACTATAAAAACTGTCTGAGGATCCCAATCTGAACACTTGTTTGAAAACAAAAAAAAAAAAGCAAATGTTTGTAAAGCCTCTGCTTCCACGCTCTCAGGCATCTCCTTCATCACACAGCTGATCTAAACCTCTCTGCTGTTTCCCACCATCATCTGTATTGCTTGTCAGCAAGATCTGCAAATTACCCTCTAACCATTCAATTCACATCTTGTAGTGTTTAATGTCTGTCTTTTTTGTCTTTTCCGTACATTAATTCCTGCCAAATCCTTTCTTTGAAGGGAGAACAAAATAAATTCTGGCCCCAAAGAAAGGACAAACCTAATTCCATCTTCAAAATGCTAACGTGATGAAATAGTATTTTACCCCTTTTGGGCCATAGTTATTGGAAGAGAGTGGAAAGCTTTCTAAGTCACATAAACAATTCCATCAGCCACACAGGAAAGAAGCCTTAGTAAACGTGTTGGTTCTGGAATTCTTGGGGCAGAGTTACACCTTCTGAAGATCTAACTGGGAACAAACTAAGAGTTTGCAGAGTTCAAGTTGCTTTTACTCTTGGTAACCCTGAAATTCCTTGTTAAAAAGGAGAGTTAGAAAGTGACTTTAACCACTTTTTGGATCTACTATCACTCAGCACAAAATAGGTTGATGAATACAGAGTCAAAGAATCATAAGTAGATGGATTAACTTACTAATAAAAGACTCATGATTTTTTAAAATTAGATAACAGCATTGTTGGTCAAAAATATTATTTCACTGATATTTTGAGACTTATATGAAAAAAAAAAATGTAGCTGAAAATTATAGGCTGGTATTCTATTTCTCCCAGCTACTTTAATAATGATCTCAAAGAAGAGACCCAGAGTCAATGTCCTGACTTTAGATTGGAGTAGGTTTTGCATTGTGCTGCCCTTTTACTTTTTCTCTCAAAAAAGCTTCCAGACAGCCCCATGAGACCAGGACAATTGCATCAATTTGAGTATATACATATGTTCAAAGTTAATTTTCAAAGCAGTCATATCAACTAATTTCACATTGGAAAGGATTTTTAAAACAGATGAAAAAAATCTACAATTATAATATCATTGGTTAGAATTCAGTAGGGTGATTAGATTCCATCTTGTGTTCTTGTGATTAACTTGTTGGACTAGCATTTCAAACCAAGGAGTATTATGACATCCTTTTATTCTTTGCCTTTTCTGTCTTTCTCTGGTGATGAAAATGGAGTGCAAATGTTCTGCTTTATAATTCAGTTGTGTATGTAAGAGACAGAGTGGGGGAGGAAAAGAGACAGAAACAGAAAAAAGTAGAAGGAACAAGTTCATATAATGTGAGAGACAAATTAGTCACTAGAGGAGTCAAAGTGAGAAAGGACAGCTGTATAACACAGGAGTGCCGAGGCATTGCTATCTCATTACGGTTTATTAACTGCCAGGAAATGGAGTGTGAGAGAAAGGCATGGCTCTGTGGAAGAGAGGAAGTCATTCATTTATTATTTGGAGTGGTAAAGTTGCAGTGTTTTAAATCGTCCATTCCTCCCCCTCCTCCTATCTCATCCAAGCAATATTACTTATTCCTGGCTTGTACACTTCTCAAGACTTATTGAGTAACTATAATGTTTCTCCTGGACACAGCCAACAATATTATCTACAGAAAATTGGAAGAATGTTCACTTTTCAGCCACTCCATCTCTGTTTTCCAGATTGAAATAGCTTTGACCCAAACAGAGCTGATCAAATGTTACCTGTACCTCCAAAATGGAAGGGTTGCTGTTGTGAAGTGGTATCGAGTGAGTTCCAACTCAGAGACCCTGTATAGGTTTTCCATGAAACAGCTGGAGGGTTTGAACCACCGAGCTTTTGTTCGAATCCTATTTCACCATACCAGTACTCCAAAAGTGGAAGTTGTTGTTTGTTGATGTACAGTGCCATCAAGTCGTTTGAACCTATAGTGATTCTATATAGGGTTTCCAAGGAGCAGTTGGTGAGCTTGAAGTAGACACAACAAATTACCACATTGAATGCTATTATTATTATTAAGTATTGTCAAGCTTGTTCTGACTTCTAGCCACCATGTATAGGGTTTTCAAGGAGCCATTAGTGGGTTTGAACCTCTGACCTGTGGCTACCAGTACAGTACTTGTCCACTATTGCCTCACCACAACTCTCCATGTTGCATGAGACCACACTTTACAAGCAGAATAACAAGCAATCAGTCCAGTGATTCAAGAAATAACAAAAATCCATTCTGATAAAATATGTTGTTGTTGTTGTTAAGTGCCATTGAGTTGGTTCCGACCCCTTCCACCACTGATTATTCCATTAATATTACAGCAA
>NW_006408588.1:2098648-2110104 GCF_000296735.1 Chrysochloris asiatica | reverse complement strand
TCTTTTCAAACCTTTCCACTTAAACCTTCCACCTGTCCTGGAGCTTCAAGATTCCACTGAAATATAGAAAGTGGCTTCCACCACTGATTATTCCATTAATATTACAGCAAGCCATTCTGGAGTAGGGGAGAAATCAGATATAGTCATAGAGTCAAGTTTGTTGCTTCTATCCTAGCACAACTTTTATTCACAAGGAAAATTTCTGTATATAAGGCCCGCAGGACAAAATTTTCCCTGCTTTTTTTTTTTTATGAAGTTCAAAATTTCTCCAAATTAGATTTACTCAGCATAAAAAATATACTATTTCCAAAAAAAAGCAAAGAGAAACTTTTTAGTAGATAGATTTTTAAAAATTAACAACCAATATTTTTCTATATGAAAATACTTGATAGTGAACAGCATACTATCAAAACTATCCATATCATAAATCATAAAAATAAACATGGTAACTATGAATTGAGAAAAGCGAGGCAGATGAAAATGTAGTTGTAGAGATGCAGCATAAGAGTGCGCCCCCTGTTGGGAATAAGTAACTAGAGGCAGATTGACAGAATTCTGAGTTAGTAAAACAGAGTAATCATTGTTTGGGTTTGAGAATAATCAGGAAATGTCAGCTGCCTGAACCTGGGAAGAATTTAATGGTTGGTCTTCTTTGGAAAATTCTAGTGGTACCATAATAGATCTGGAAACCTTGAAATAAGAAAGGGTTAGTACAAAGGTAATGATTGCCTTAAGAATGGAGAAAAAGGTAAGGCAGGCAAAGATCAATTTGGGAAATACCAAATTGTGTCTATGAAACAAAGAAAAGAGTATCTAATCCTTGAAGAAATATTTCATCAACAGTATGTGTTCTGCTACATTTAACTTATAAGTTCTTGTCATTGAAAGACATATGTGTTGTTGTCATAAAGTGCCATCGAGTCGATTCTGACCCATAGCGACCCTGTATTGAGTTTCCAAAGAGCAGCTGGTGAGCTTGAACCATTGATCTTGTAGTTCAAATGACTCTGTAGTTTGACCCACTAGCCCACAGCTCCACACCAGGACTGTTGCAAAAATATAAAACTCCTATGTCATCAATACTTTAAAAAAAAAAATTTTTGCTCAGAAAATAAAGGAAAAATCAAGGATAAAACCATTACAGGTGCTACAATACTTCTATTGATCCTTAAAATACATGAAATTCTTATTAATCTAGACTCAGGCAGCTTCTGAACAAAATAAAATTGGTTCAAATAAAAATTTCTTAAAATTATACACAACTATGCAAAGTTTCGAGTCCTGGTGTGGTGCTGCAGGATAATGCATTGGACAACAAGGATGGTTTGAACTGCAAGGCTGGTAGTTTAAACTCACCAGCCTGTCCTTGGAAACCCTATACAGGGATGCTATGAGTCAGAATCAACTTGACGGCAATTAACAACAGCAACATGCAAACTTTGAGAGAGCAGTAATTCCGCATGGTAAGCTCTTGACTGAGAACCACAAAGTCCACTGTTCTAGTCTACCAGCTGCTCCTTGGGAAAACTATAAGGCTTTTTACTGCTGTGAAGATTTAAAGCCTTTGAAACACTATACAGGGTCTCTTTGGGTCAAGCCAACTTGATGCCACATAACCACGAGAAATGCAAAGCTTGGAGACCTGGTTTGGCATTGTAGGATAAGCACTGGACTGCTAACTACAAGGTCCTTGGTTCAAACCCACTAACCACTCCTTGGAAATCTTAAACAGGGTTGCTATGAGTTAGAAATACAATAATATGCAAAGTTTGTAATAGCAGCCATAGACTTCTAAGTTATAGATGATAAATTTATATAATATGTGAAGCGATTAGAAAATGTATTACATGGTAGCAATAACCAAAAATATGCTTCGTTTGTTAAGATCTGCTGAGCAGACAATGTTTCCACTGTGATGTATAAGGTCACCAAGAGTGAGAGTCAATTTGTTGGCATCGACTCGACGGCACTTAACAACAACAACAACAACAGCAACCACAGTGAGGGATGAACAGAGAATTTAGAACAGAACATTACAGCACAAACCCAGATTTATAAAAGATCAACAGCAAGGGAGTGCTTAAGCAAAATCAGTGTCTCTCATTCTCATTAGGCACAGATTGAGTCTAAAGGGCCACATATGAAGAAAATGACAAGATTAGCTCAAAAAATCATTGTGATGCTCAAATGCATTGTCACATGCAAACATGGGAAACCTATTTTAAAGTGTGAAGTGCTATGGGATTACATGCTTATAACTATATTCATCACCATTCAAATACACGGGCAGATTCCTCTCACTAGTACCTTCAGCTACAAAAACAGAACTTCAAATCCATGGATGCAAGTTCATCATATTCAAATTATGATCCTTAGGCCTCCCAATATTTTGAGATGACTTTCATTCTTAACAAAGAGAGTTTGGTGAAGTTGTTAATTTAATATTACATTGTTCACTTTTGTTTTTAAGCTTAATCATCAAATTTAACTTCACATCATTATTAGAATAAAAATTCTAATAAGAATGGCATGTAGATGACAAAATAAGCTTTAGAGGAGAAGGACACTGCCAACAAAAGACACAATGATTTGGTTTTCTCTGTAATGGAGCTTTGCCTTTTTCAGCACATGCTACTTTGCTGCGATTGTTCCCTTGTTTAAGATTCACTTAAATGTTATTCAAGTAGTGGTTAGAAGTCAGGCTGCTAACCTCAAGGTCAGCAGTTCAAACCTACCAGCTGTTCTGTGGGAGAAAGATGAAGCTTTCTGTTCCCGTAAAGATTGCAGCCTTGGAAGCTCTATATAGGGTCACTGTGAGTCGGAACTGACTTCACAGCACATAACCAACCAACCAACCATGTTGTTCAGTTGGTAGTTTGTGATTTAAGTACCAAATTCTGCAGAAAAAAAATTACATGTTTGAAACACTGGTAACCACCAATTGTGTGTGTGTGTGTGTGTGTGTGTGTGTGTGTATATATATATATATAGTCCCCAACATATAAATATGTAGAAATATTGAGGATTATAATTTGAATAACTTTTTATGAATGACCATTGATTACCAAATAAACTATTTTGAGTAACTTCAGATACAATTTTTACTGCATTTCTTTCTTAACAATCATAAGAAATTACATTATTCTTTGATTTCCTGTAGTCCTTTAAAAAGCAAATTGTTTTCAGCCTACTACTTTTCCAGTTCATTGAAAACTAAGGCTACAGAATGGAGACAATTATCATATAGCTCTTAATTTTCCTGGCTTAGATGACTGACAGCTCCCAGGCGCTCACATCTAGATACAATATTCTCCGGGTGGTAAAGCCTGGGTCCAGAGTAGATTTCACAGGCAGTTAGCTTGATGACTCTACAATTGCTTCCTGCTCTGTCACTTGCCTGCTTGTTGATGGGCTTCAATGGGCTTTCCTGGTCCCCTTAGGTGTAATTTTTTTCTTGACTTCTCTTTGATCTTGAAGTAATGGAGCATTTTATCAATTTTAGTGAATAGGTCTTGATCAGATTTTTTTGTTTTCCCAAAGAGCAACATTCTCACTTGTTTGGTCAGGGAACACAGGAAAAGAGGCACGGCACAAGGTCTCTTTCCAGGCTCTGTATGTTTTTTGTGTTAACCCTTATAATGTATTCCAGGTGGCAGCTCTCTTCTACTCATCCACAGGAGAATGTCTAAGTAATAAAACAATGCCCAGTTTACCCTATTTAGAATGAAAGGTCCCGTATCAGACGTTCACTGGCAAACAGTATGGACACTGAGTTTTGGGTAACCTCTGTAGGATAAGCACTGGACTGCTAACCACAAAGTTTGTGGTTCAAACCCACCAGTCACTCCTCAGAATTCCCATAGAGGGTGGTTATGAGTTTGAATGAAATTGACAGCAGTACCTTTGTTTTTTAAATTTAATCTTGTCCATTTCAGGCCTCTCTGTCTGAATTTTAGGAAGTCCCTGGTTAAGCAGTGATTAAGATTTGGGCTGCTCACCAAAAAGTTGGCAGTCTGAACCCACTGTCTACTCTGTGACTTGATGGCACTTAACAACAATAATGACAACAATCCATTCTGAAGGAGATACTTGTGGCAGCCAGCATCCTCAAAGATTGTAACCTTGGAAACACAAAAGGAAGTAGGACATTCTAATCTCTCTTACAGGGTCATTTTGAGTTGGAATTTACTCCATGTCAATGAGTTTGGTGGTTTCTTTGTTTTCTGCATTTTAATGTAAATTATTAAACTATTAAACACGTTGCTGCTGTTGTTATGTGCCACTGAGAATTGGTTCTGACTCATAGTGACACTGGATAGCGGTCAGATGAACATCCACTATATCTGAACTGCTGACTTTGTGGTTAGCTGTCCAATGCTTATCCAACATGATATATTTATCCAATGATTTTCACATAAAAAGGGAGTTGAATAGTTGCCTCTCAAATATGTTATCCCTGAAATTGACTATTTGGATAGATGTTATTATGCCATTATTTGGTGAGAAAGATATGTTTTTCCTAAATTAAAGGCAATTATTAGAATGCTACATTGGCACAAAATTTAATTAGATTTTCACTTGACTCTTCATTAGCATTCATGGAACTTTAAGTTGTTTGTGAAGAAATGGAAAGGAGCAGAGTTCATCTATTAGGGAACAAAAAGTTGTCTGAAAATGTTCTAAGACTAAGGTTAACACTATGCCTGGCTTGTGAAATGTAATATTCCTTAAAATATTATTAAAAAAATATATGAGGCTTTAAAATCCTATGATTAACATTTTGTTAATATTGTCTGGAATGCAAACCACAATGTCCAAGGTTCCAGTCCGCCAGCTGCTCCGTGGGAGGAAGATGAGGCTTTCTGTTCTCGAGAAGATGTAAACCCTCAGGAACCCTATACAGACAGGGTCCCAGTGACTTGGAACCAACTCAAGGATGCTTAGCAACAACAAATCTTGTCTCATCAATGTCAATATACATTTTATGAGAGAAAAGACAATTCTAATGAGCTATGATCAATTTTTTAAATTCTGATTTTGTTTTATCTAAATCATCATTTCTTCAAGGATATAATACATGCACTATAATACCAAATACTTAAAATAGAAAATTGGCCCCTTTCTAGTTCATTATATATTTGTTGAATGCCTATTTGTACACTTGTCCTCAGAGGGTACACTGTCTTGTGGAAGAAGCCATGTTGCAAGCTTTTATTTGAAAACTATGGGTACCATGACATGTTTCCATTTTCTATTTAATTTTTGTTCTGGTTTCCAGGATATCAAATTAGTATTCCTTTACTAGTTTCTGCTCAGATATTAATAGTGTGTGGTTTTATTATTTATGCCTAATGTTTTTGCTTTGTCTTTACTTCTTCATTTACTTAAAACAATTTCTTTCTTTAATAAGCTATCACATATGGTATAGCTGAACATGCACAGAATTTCAATAAATATTTGTTGACTGGTTGGTTAATAAAAAGAAACAAGCAAACCAACATTGCTGTGTGAGCCTATAGAACAGAGTCCTATGGACTTTTTTAAACAATGTATTCTCTCCTGACTAATTTATACATGTTCTTTAAGTAAGTCCTACTTACAGAATTGAGTCCCAGCTATTTTCAAGGTCTTATATTGAATACAGTAAAGGAGCTCTGGTAGCATAGTGGTTACGAATCAGGCTGCTAACCTCAAGTTGATAATGAATGCCTATGAACTGAATTCACGGCAGTTAATAAAAGTTAAAGATCTCTACATGACACAAGCGGTTTACAACAGTCTACTAATATATACTTGACAGTTCAGACCCATTCAGTAGGACCAAAGAAGAAAGGCCTGCAGATCTTCAGTAAAGATTAGACCGAGAAAATCCTATGGAGCAGTTCAACTCTGTAATATATGCGGTCCCTCTCAGTCAGAATCAAATTGGGCTTATATGACATTAGGAAGATCAACTATACAAAACTTCTTTAAAGTGTTGAGCAAAGATGTCAGTTTGAGGCCTAAAGTGTGCTTCAATGAAGCCATGGTATTTTCAAAAATTCATATCCATTTGAGAGTTGGACAGTTAATAAGGAAATCATAGAAGAACTGATGCATTTGAGCTATGGTGTTGGAGGAAACTATTAGAAGTACTATGGACTGCCAAAAGGACAAACAGATCTGTGTTGGAAGATGTACATCTAGAGTGCTCCTTGGAAACCATGTAGCCAGACATAGTCTCTCATACTTCAGACATATTGTTAAGAGGAACCAGTCCCTGGAGAAGGGTATCATGTTTTTTAAACACAAGGTCAGAGAAAAAGTGGAAGACCCCCAACAAGATGGATTGGCACAGTGGCAGCAGCTATGGGCTCAAATGTGAAGTTGGTGCAGGAACATACAGTGTTTCCTTCTGTTGTGCACAGGGTCACTATGACTCTTTACCAACTCCATGGTACCTAACCATAATTTGGCTTTTTAGTCTATTGAAAACTGAAGGCAGAATTAGCTTGAACAATTTTTACTTGTTCCTCCCTCTTGGAACAAAGTCAGCCAGATATACACTTTTCAAATTTTCTCATATCCATTAAGTTTTCTTTTTATGTCTCCCATCAAATTCCTTCTCTGACCATCTTATTTAATAATGTTGACTACCCATCCTTCCCCTGACTTACACTCTCTGTATCAATTATTCTATTTTACTTTCTCTTTTCACACGCATATTTTCATTCTCCAAAAAACTTATTTACTTATACAATGTTTGCTGTTACTGGCTATCATTACTTCTTAAAAATAAGTCCAATGAAGGAAAAAAAAAAAAAAAAAAACACCAAAAAACCTTCATTTTTTAATGATATGTGAAAAGTGCACTCAGTGCCTGTTTACTGAATAAATGAATAGATGACTAGAGTGGGGGAAAATAAGTAAATACAAGTGGGGTGGAGGGAAACAAGCAAACTTTTTTTTTGTTTTTTTTCCACTGTGGTATAGTTAATATTTCTTAGATTTTTGCTTCATGTTAAAAAAAAAAAAAAAAAAAGTCAAGGAAAAGGCAGTTACAGCAAAGAAACAAAAAAGATTCTGTTTGTGACAACTTTTTTCAAATCTAAATCTGGGGCTATGATCTGAATTCAGATGACCTTAAATGAAATGCTTATTTTAAATCATATTGGTAGGCCAATAAAGTAAGAGTTAGAATAGGAAAGGTGATATAAATTAAATAACGTCTGGTTTTGCTTTTGATATTTGCTGGTAAATACTGTGAATGTGAAATGCCAGGATTCTCAATCTGCATAGATATTTGTAAAATGAAAGGTTTGCAATTGTGAAGAAACATGTTGCTTCTGAGTAGGCAATTTACAAAAATCACTGGTAGTATCTGCTCTTTGCAGGAAGAATTTTAGCTTAGAGAATAGGTTCCAGATGAGGTCCAAACCAGTAACTAGGCTGATTGCAATACTATTCATGTTCAAAAAACATTTTGTTCCCTGATCTGAAAGACTAAGTGTAAAAATATACTAAAGACTCAGGGAGCATACTCAAAATAAGGATTCATTCAGAATCTGAGATGTTTTCAATGGCCTAGGTATTTATTTAATGGAAAAAGAAAACCAAGAACTTGGTATTATCATTTAAATGTTTCTTAATTAACATATACAAAACTCTTAATAATGCTTGGAGAAAGAGGTGGGCTAACTTATGAACTCAAATAAAGAAACCAGAATGTATTTTGGTAGTAGAATGAACACAATTAGCAACAGCTCAAAGATAAATTTTTAATGTGATTCAGTAAATATTAGTAGTGGCAAAATATACTATTGTATTAATTCAGTGTTAACTGGTTATATAGTCGAATCACACATCTTGAATAGATCTTGTTTGGGTTATCACCTCTTGTTTATGAGGTGTGAATTCTCTTGGTTTTTAAAGCCAAATGGAATTTAAGTAAAACTGAAACTGTCAAAACAATATGCTTTGGGTATTTCTTTAGAAATGCCAAATTTATTTTCAATAACTTAAACAGTTCAATTTTAAAGGTGTATCTATGTACACATGTAAGAGATTCTGAAATTAAGATATCACCAGAAAGTAGATAAAGCAAAATATATAAAACAAATTTTAAAAGACCATCATGCACAGAAGAAAAAGGTAATTTTCACTTTTTTAAAAAATACCCTGCTGTTTTTAAGCATTTCATTAGAGAATTAACGCAGAAAGGGGTAACTGTATAATATACAATTATTTTAATATGTGATTTTGTCTAAATTATTAAAGTATTTCAAAACAAAATGAAAGGATAACATGAACACTTAGAAAACTTAGTTTTTGAAATTTAAGACTTATTATTATTGTTAGACGGTGCCTTGGTAGTATAGTGAATTATGATCTGGTCTGCTAACCACAAGGCCATCAGTTAAAATCTACCAGCAACTCCACAAGAGGAAGATGAGGCTTTCTGCTCCAATAAAGATTGACAGCCTAGGAAATCCTATACAGGGTGGCTAGGAGTCAGAACTGACTCGATGGCACACAATCAAGCAATCAACCAACTGTTGCTTTCAGATTCCATCAAGTTGGTTCTAACTTATAGTGGTCCCATACATGAACAACAAAGTACAATATTTCTGAGTTTTGAACCAACCTCATAATCATTATTATGAACCCATTCCTGTAACCACTGTGTCAATTCCTCGGATTGAGGAGATTCTTCATTTTCACTTACCCTCTGTTTTACCAAATGTGATGTCTTTCTCCAGCAACTGGACCTTCCTGATAACATGTCCAAAGTAAATAAGAAAAGAAGTCAAGTTTTGCCATCCTCCTAACTGAAAAAACATTTTGATATACTTCTTCAACACAGATGTGTCAGCTCATATTCAATTACTCCAACACCATAATTTAAATTAATCAGTGTTTTTATTAATCAATCTTTCATGCTCCAGCTTTTGCAAGAACATGAGATGATTGAAAATATCAATGCATGGATAAGGGGTACTTGAGTCCTCAAAAGTGCAAAATTTTTGTTTATGTATTGTCTTAGGCTGGGCTTTCTAGAGAAGCAAGACCATTGAAACTTTGTTGTTGTTAGGTGCTATCAGGTCACTACACACTCATAGTGACCCTATGTACAACAGAACGAAACATTGCCTAGACCTGTGTCAACCTCACAATCATTTCTATATTTGAGCCCATTACTGCTGCCATGTGCCAATCTATCTTGTTGGGGATCTTCCTAGTTTTGCTGACCCTCCAATTCTCCGAACATGATGTCTTTCTCCAGAAAGTGATCCCTCATGATATGTCCAAAGTATGAGAGACAAAGTCTAGCCATCCTGACTTCCATGGAGCATTATGGTCATCGTTCTTCTGACACAGATTGGTTTGTTCTTTTGGCAGTATATGGTACTTTTAATATTCTCTTCCAACACCATAACTCAAAAGCATCAATTCTTCTACAATTTTCACTATTTACTGTCCACATTTCACATGCAAATAAGGTTATTGGAAATTTTTCATATTGAAATATTTCATATTGAAAATATTTCATCTTGAAATATATATATATAGAATTTTGTTGTCAATATATATATATAAATAGAAGTTTGTTGTCAGGAAAAGGGCTCACAATTGCAGAGTTCTAGGTCTCCAGTGGAAGAGAGAGAAAGGAGAACGTCTTTCCCCATGTCCATTATATTGGGAACAGGACACACCTCCAAGGAAGCATCCCTCTAATTGATTGACTGCTAATAGCCACTCATCATAGAGTTAACCATGCCTGTATTAGGTTTCATCATTATGTGAATAAAGAAATCTCAACTGCTAAACCTCTGGAAACCCTGGCTTAGTCAAGTTTACACAAAATACTAACCATTACATTTCACCCTTGTCAACTTGACACCTATAAACTATATTTATAGTCTTTAAATACAGAAAAACTTAAACTCATACTTGCACCTAACACGATATAATTAACACATACAACTGAAAACACACTATCCCCATTTTCATCTTAAATGTCACAAATCAACAAAGCAAAAGTATCTGCTGGTCACATGCAAAAAAAAAAAAAAAAAAGTGTATATTCATTAAAAAATCCAAAGGGCACATTCTACATGCCAACCTCCTACCTATAGGTACACAGCTTTACTCAGTGTGTAGACCTGGAGTTCATAGCGGCTCTGTCTTTCCATGTCACTGCCTCTGTCATTATCTCTGCTGTCAAGCTTTTCTAGGCAGAGATCCCAAGCTCCACTCATGTGCTTCCTTCTTGATGGTACTGGGATTGTCTGTTTCTTAAATGAAAGATAACTACTCCCTCATTTTAGTTACACATCTGCAAAAGTTACAGTTTTCACAATCATAATGAAACCTACTAATAATTACTTACAACTGAAATCATAAAATCCTATCAGCATTATCACCCACCCCCTTTCACCAGGCACATCTGGAAATGAAGAAAACTAGATAATGGGGATTTTACCATACTCCTTTCATTTTAAAACCAAGCACACTTATGAAAGCTTGTAAGCCAGTCACTTAATGCCTTACAATTGCAGAGTTCCAGAACCCCAGCAGAAGAGAGAAAAAGTCTTTCCTTCAAGTCCATCACATTGGGAGCAGGCCACACCCCCCAAGGAAGCATCCATTTAATTGTCTGGCTGTTCAGAGTCACTCATTGTAGAGTTAACCATGCCTGTATTCAGTTTCATAACCATGGGAATAAGCAAATATAAACTGAGAAACCTCTGGAAACCCTGGCCTAGTCTATTTCACACAGAGCCCTAACTATTACATGTATGCATATAATAGTTAATGGAAACTATTTCTGATATTCTGTTATTGATCATTTGGACCTCTTTCTGTAGGTTTTGAATTGTTTCCAAAGCTGTATCTATCGTATTTGGTTGTTCCTGTAGCGCTTTCCTGACTTCTTCCTTATTTTTCTCAACTCTTGTAAAGTGTTTTGAAACATTTTATAATCATTTTTCTGAATTGTTTCTCAGGCATTTCTAAGGCCTGCCCTCCTTCCAGAATGGAGTCCATGTCTAGTTCTAGGTCATTTGTCTCAGACATTTTATCTTGTTTCTGGACATGTGATGATATGGTCATCTGCTTCTGCTTTTTGGACATGTTTAGTGTTTATCTGTGGCCTTAATACTTAATTGAGTATTTTTTTGGTATTTTTTATGCTTTTTCACTGTTTCCAGGTAGATGTGATCAGAATGTGGGCTTCCCTTTTCACTCTTCTTATTGCTTAACTCAGAGTAACTTTCACAGGCGTTGTCTGTTTCCCTGGTATATGGCAATTGGTATTGGTTCTTGCCTGGGTTTTAGTGTTGTATAGAGTGTGATTGTAGCTTGACTATATGGCAGCAGTTGCTGACTCTTCTTGTATAATATATGGGGAGAGAAAGAGTCCTCCAAAGATAGAAGGGGGAGCATAAAACAGCAAAACAGCACCAGCGGGAAAAAAA
>NW_006408588.1:2068301-2097978 GCF_000296735.1 Chrysochloris asiatica | reverse complement strand
GTGATTTTTTACTTCAGCTTAAAGTTCCACAATCTATAAGCCTTCAAACCTTCAAAATATTCCTATCTCTGTGGTTCTGAATTTTGGAGCTCTGCCCTGGATCTGCTTTGCCTAGTATTCTATGGTATAGCTGATGATAAACTTCACTGCACCTCCACCCTCGCTGCCATCAAGCCCTGCCTCCCAGTTAATGGAAACTATAGTTAACATTTTTCATCCAAGAATGACTACTACACAGTATTATATAATTCTTATTATACACAAGTATTTGTAAAGCTTTAAAAGCTTATAAGTTCCAGTAAGGATAATTTTTATCATTACATTATCATCGATGTATAGAATTCTGTATGCTAAACAAATATTTACGTTTTTCCTTTCTCTTTATAAAATAATCTTCATTTGGTTTTATCATTATGCATTTTTTGAAAAATACATAGAAACACTATATTATGTAGTGATAAATACTGGAGTCAATAATATTGTTAACATTTTTTTAGTAACAAACATTTGTGGTAGTTGGCATTTTAATAATTGCCCATTCTTATTCCTAATATGGAGTCCTGGTGTTGCACTGCAGATTAATGCACTGGACCACAAGGTCAGGTTGAACAGTTCAAGCTATGAGTCAGAACTGATTTGACTGCACCTAACAACAACAACAACATTCCTAATATATAGAAGAATATATCAAAAAGTATTATTGCTAGGTTTCCAGTTGCCAGTTAATACATGCATACATTTGCTACAAATAATACATGTCTCTGTGAGCAACGAACAATTTTAGATAAGTTCTCTCATGTGTCTGTTGGACCAACAAGATTCAAGGCAGAATGAACAGCTCAGAAGGTTACGGTATCTTATTTATTTATTTATTTATTTTGGATTTTGAAGGAGTAGTCTTGATAGATCTAGATAGAGGATACATTGAAAGACAATAGCTTTGCATTTTGTTATTTTTAATTTACAAGTGGTTCTATAATTTTGTAGCAATAGTTTTTGACTTATCCTCATGTGTGTGTGTATTCATCTAACCAGAACCAGCACTATTGCTTCTGAGTTTATCCTAACTCCTGGTACATCTGCATGTGTCAGAGTAGAACTGTGTTCCATAGGGTCTTTAGGCTTGGATTTTTTGACATAAGACCTTTCTTCCAAGGAGCCTCTGGTTGGACTTGAATCTCCAACACTTTGGTTAGCAGCCACAGGTGTTAAGTTATTTGTACTATATACTTATACATTACCCGCTAACACTCAATTTCTTGTGTATTTATACTTTATTGAAGATATTTTGCTAAAACATTATGATTTGACAAGGTCATTAATATGCTTTCAAGTATAATGTTTTGATATTTTGTGGATATTGCTGTCTCAAATAACATCACATGCCTAAACTATTTGTGGAGGCCTGGTTTGGAGATGTAGGATAAGCTCAAGGTTAGTGGTTCAAACCAACAAGTAGCTCCTCAGAAACCCTATTTAGCTATGAATCAGAACCAACTCGATAGCACTTAACAACAACAACAAACTATTTTTTTTATGAAGTAAATGAAATATAATGCTTAACCACCATTAGCATCACACTTACTAAAAAGATTTATTTTGTTCCATTTTAAACTAATTTTCATGATGTTCTTCTTAAAATGGAAAGTAAAAGCATTCTAAGAAAAGGGTGAGCAACTCCCTGGATCAGTTTAAGTGGACCTGTCAAATGTTGGCTGGCTGTTAGTTCAGATAAATATCTTTATTTGATGTGTTTGATTTCCAGATTTACTATATCAAAATACCACAAAATATATGGTTTCTAAAAATAGATATCTTTTTGATTCTAGAGTATGAAATCAGGGTGTCAGCCATATTGGTTCCTTCTGAGTACTCTGAGGAAGAATCTTTTCCATTTATCTCACCTAACTTTTGATGATGGATTTTGCCATCATTATCACATGGAGCTCTGGTAGCATAGTGGTTTAGTCAAGCTGCTAGTGGTAATGTCAGCAGTTCAAAACTACCAGCTGTTCAATGGGAGAAAGATGAGGCTTTCCACTCTCGTAAAGATTTACATTAGAGTTCCAACTATGAGTCTGGACCAACTCCACAGCTCATCACCTCCACCACATCACATAGATATGTTGTAGTTCTGTGTCTATTTTCCTTTTTTACATACCACCCATATTGAGTATATCCTCCTATTAACTGATAACATCTTCAAAGATCATATTTCCTAAGGTCAATTCATAGACACCTGGAGTTAGGATCTGAAGTTATCTTTTGGAGGGCATAAGTGAACCTCAAACATGAGGTTTAATGATCAACTTCACTGATATTTTTGTTTCATAGCTATTATCTAGATATAAAAGCACTGTTGCAAGATCCTGCTGATGCAGTCTGTCCTGTAGAAGAACATGTAAGAATCCCTGTATTTTCTGTCTGTTGAATATTTGCAGCACAATCTTTGTTCAGCAAAGATCTGTCTTATAACCTCACTGATAAGACAAGTGGATAAGAAAGATGAGAGTACACTGAGTGCAACATATCCCACACTCTTCCACTCACAGTTTAGATCTTGCAGCACTGCAATGAGACTACCCGAATGTATCCATGGTCTCTCACCTTCTCAGTGACTGAGCATGGATTGGAAGCCATGATTATCAGACTCAATGTCCATGTTTTACTGTACAATTCTACCTCTAATAAGGAAGTCTATTCCATTAGGATGCTGCCATTATTCTGTTGGATGAAATCTCCTCTATTCACCTCAGTTTCAATAATTACATTTCTGCTCTGTGCTCCTGTATAGAAGCCCTTTCTTAGATTCCCATTTCTTTCCCATCTTTTTAGATAATAAGGAATAAAAAGCCAATTAGCACTAAGTGCAGAGAAATTAAATTGCTAAAAGTCCACTATGTAGAGCACTTTCTAGTCAGTAGGTAATGTCCTCTGTCATCTGTAAGGCAGAAAATGATATCATCCAGTACGTCATGTTAGGTGGAGGAAATATTTGGTACCAGGGGTGAAATCAGAGTTTTGTTATATAACATGATATTCCTTAATGCAAAAGGAAAAATAATGAATTTGGAATGATGCCATATGGCAGATGACAATCTACTCACACCATGCATTATATGAACAAATTAGTTGGTTTTGTTTGTTGCTTTCTTTATTTTCAGCTGGTGCCCAAAGTTATTTCTGAAGATTTCAGCATCTCTCATTTAAACCCAACTTCCAAGTCCCAGTAGAACCCATGGACTTTAGGTTTGGACAAAGGAACTTTTCAAGTTTCATATCTTCCTTAGACTTTCATGCACCAGCTGTGAAAATCAATTAGCCCTGGTGAAAACCAAGCTGCCCAATGTTCTCAATAATGAAAAAGGCCAACTACACACTAGCAATTTTCTCTGTCCTTACAAAGATGAATGTGGACTTTGGATCTTTTTTCACTGCTCACAGATTGCCTTTTATTTCTATTTTGAAAGTTTCCAGACATACCAAGAGATTAACACTGAAGACTCCTTGGAAAGGCAGGAAAATTATACCATTGCCCACCAATGACATTTGTGACTTCCTCAGACTGGTATGCAGCCATGAGACAGTTAAAACAAACACCTCCCAATCATATGGCAGAACTCAACTCCCCCTAGCCTCTAGTTCCTTGATAAAACCTGAAATAGCTGATGGTACCTCATCAATTATAAAGACCCAGTTAGTGACTAAGATAATGATTCGAGAAAATTACAATAGTGAAATACTAGCCTCAAACTGAATAATGAGGATAGCGCTGAAATGAGGCGAGAACACTAGAGACACATGAAGGACAGAAGCTCTCTCACTGGCAGTAGAGATCTGAGATGACACCTGCTCTTCTCTAGGAAGGTGGCCACTTGTGGAGAGTGGAATCAACACAGAATCCCCTCTTACACCTTATTTTTGCCACCACTGTCATCATCATTCCCATCATTATATCTTCTATAACAGTAATGTTCTGGTTAAGTCACGAATATAGAACCATGAAAATACTTCAGTTAAAACAGGATAATTAAAAAACAAACAAACAAACAAACAAAACAAAACAGAACAGAATAATTCTTTACAAATGTTGCTCTGTTCATTGTAACATGTTTAGCAACATTTCTGGCCTGGAAAAGAACATTGCATGTATACTGTGAACTGCCAGAAGAATGAACACATGTATTTTGAAAGAAGTACAGGCAGAATGTTCATTAGAAGCAGTTATTTGGACATGCTATCAAGAAGGACCAAACCTGAGAAAAGGACATAATGTTTGATCGGTGAAAAAGAGGAAGAGCCCCTTAGTAAGATAGCTTGCAACAATGATCTAAAATATAGCAACAGTTATGAAGATGATGCAGGAGAGGTCAGTGTTAGTCACCTTATGGAATACACAGTGTCATAATCAATGCCACAACTTGATGGAATTAGATACCAGTACCCAACTCTTATAAACTTTGACAATCAAAAATGCCCCTTTTTGTTGTTAAGCACTGTCAAGTCGGTTCTGACTCACAGTGACCCTGTGTAGGGTTTCCAAGAAGCAGCCAGTGGGTGGGCTTGAACCGCCACTTTGTGGTTGAAACTGACCTTGCAGTCTAATTCTTATCCTACCATGCCACACCAGGCCAAATGTGCCCCAGGAGGTGAAAGTAACTTGGTTGGGAAACACCAAATCAAAATCATGTTTCTTTTACATTTAAAAGAACAAGGGACCTTAGAAGACAAAAGGGGAAGTTTTCCAACTATTGAAAGTGTTGAGCATATACATAAAGTATTTCTGAGATATTCGGACTCATTCATTTTTATGCAATCAGTAAAGAGATAAATGTTTATTTGTGAGGCTTTTGGTGACTGTTTTAAAATGTACATAAAAGCAGATACAAGGGAGATTCAAAAGTTTGGGGAAAATTCCATTATTTTTCAATTCAACTTTTCCATGAACTTTTTGAAGCCTCCTCATACACAGATGTTATTGTTATTGGGTGCTGTTGTGTCTGTTTTGAATGCTAGTAACACTGTCGTTTCCGAGAAGCAGCTGGTAGGATTGAACCATCAACCTTGAGGTTAGCAGCCCAGAACTTATCCTACAGTACCACACTAGGACTCCTCAAAGACTTTACTTGGTTATTTATTAATAAAAAAATTGGTTTTGCTTTATCACTGATGCTACATTATCATATATGCTATCTCACTTGATAACAAGTTTCCCAATTTCATTATATTCTATTATAGAAATCAAGTAAATGAGTTTAAATGGCTCAATAGAGCAAGTGGCAAGTATTTGTGTAATGAAATTGCTTCATGTAGATAAGTCTCACTAAGCACCTGAAATATAGAGATACACTTTGTACCTTAAGTAAAATTAATTGGAACAAATGTTTTAAGTAAAAATATGAATTATAACAAAAGTATTCCTTGATAAAATTAGTTTTTTCCTACTTAGAAGAAGAAGACAAAACCAGAAATATGGTTACTTCTGCTTTACTGACTATTCAAATACTGTGTGAGGATTACGACAAACTATCAATAACATTGCGAAGAATGGTTTTCCAGAGCACTTAACGTGCTCGTGAGGAACCTGTACATTGATCAAGAGGCAGTCATTCCAAAGGAACAAGAGGATACTGAGTGATTTAAAATCAGGAAAGGTATGTACCAAGGTTGTATCCTTTCACCATACTTATTCAATATGTAGGCTAAACAAATAATTTGACAAGGTGGATTATATGAAGGAAAATGTAGCATGAGAATTGGAGGAAGACTCATTAACTACCAGTGACAAGCAGAAGATACAACCTTGCTTGCTGAATGTGAAGAGGACTTCTTACTGGATCAAAGATCAAAGATTGTAACTTTCAGTATGGGTTGCAACTCAATGTAAATAAATCAAAAACTGTCACAACTGGACCAGTAAATAACATCATGATAAATGGAGAAAAGATAGAAGTTGTCAAAGCCTTCATTTTGCTTGCATCTACAATCAACACTCCTGGAAGAAGTAGTGAAGAAGTCAAAGAAATCAAATAATGACTTATTCCATTAGGCACATATGCTGTACAAGACCTCTTTAAAGTGATCAAGGGCAAAGATAACATTTTGAGCACTTAGGTGCTCCTGACCCAAATCATGATATTTTCAATAGTAAAAGGTGAGCAATGAATAAGGAAGACCATAGTGAAATTGATGCATTTGAGTTATAGTGTTGGAGAAGAATATTGAAAGTACAATGGACTTCCAGAAACAAAGAGATCTGTGCTGGAAGAGGTACAACCAGGATGCTTCCTAGAAGCAAGGATGGCATGACTTCATATTTCATATTTTGGACATGTTATCAGGAAATATCAGTCTATGGAAAAGAGCATCATGCTCTTTTGTCATATGTGTACCTTGGACTGCCAGAAGAATGGATAAATCTAGTTTTAAAGAAGTACAGCCAGAATGTTCCTCATAAACAGGATGGACAACACACTGTCTCATAGAGTTGGACATGTTATCAAGAAGGACCAAACCCTGGAAAAGGACATGTTTGGTCAGCACAAAAGAGGAAGACTCCCAATGATAAGGACTGGCACAGTGGCAACAGCAAAGTACTGAAGAGTAAAACAATTGTGATAATAACACAGGACTGCGCAGTGTTTTGTTCTTTTATGCACAGGGTCACTATGAATTCGAACCAACTCATGACACCTAACAACAGCAGTTTATTAACAACAACAACAACAAAAATTAAATGTAAATAATTACTACCATGTGACACCATATTAAGAGAAAATTGTAAGGACAGACAAGAAGAGTTGTTTTTGTTTTTTTTTCGATGAGATTCAGAGTGAGCTTTAAAGGTGAGTAGATGGCATGTGGTAGGTGGCAATTCTACAAGGGATGTAAAGGCTACCAATTCATATCATGTTTGTCCGATCACTTTCAGTTCCTTTCAGCTAGTAATGAAGTGTATTTCTTTACTATCTGAATATGGGTTTGACCAAATGTCTTGTTTAGCTCAGTAGATCATTCGAAATTATATAAGAGTAAAAGTTTGGAAAGTGTTTTTGCATTACATTTGCCCTGTCTTTGAACTCTGTGACCACCACTATGTGAATGAGTCCAAACTAGCGTACTGGGTAATGAGAGACAGATTAGCAAGTCCTTCACTGTGTCTGAGATAGCTGACATCATGACAACCTCTAACCTCTGAGAAAGACCATGCGATTCCCCAGACCATATCCAACCACTGGCAGTCTACACAGATTGCATGAGCTAGCCCAGGCCAAAAGAAATGCCCAGACAATGCACAATATTATTAGTAATAATAGAAGCTTGCTAATCAGCCTCTCATTATCTTATTAAACTACTAAATTTTGAATTTCTTATCTATTGCTAAGAGTAGATTTTAACTCCCATTACTTGGAGCAAATTCTAATTCATGGTGAGTACATATTTTACAGAATACAACTTCTCCATAGGATATTTTGGACATTACATGCTGCTGGCTAGGTTGAACCAGTCTTACAGTTAGCAGTTGAGTGTAAATCATTTGCATTATACTGAGAATCTGAAGGAGTAAGTTAGCAAAAAACAAAACAAAAAAAAAACTAACAGAGACACTTACATTTAAATAGCAATTTTTTAACTGTGATGGTGGTGCTATGCCTTGGAGTCTGATGGGCTAATAAGGACCCTGTATAGGGTTTCCAAGTCTGTAAATCTTTACGGGAACAGAAAGCTTTATCTTTCTCCCATGAACGGCTAGTAGTTTTGAACTGCCAACCTTGAGGTTGGCAGCCTGACTCATAACCACTATGCTACCAAAGCTCCTTAATCTTTAAATTGTTAAGACAGTAACCTAGATGGAGACCAAAATGAGACAGTCACCTTTTTTTTTAAGTGACTTGTGAGAGAATAGAAATTTCAGCATATAATAAGCACTGGACTGTGAAACACAAGGTTGGCAGCTCGAGTTCACCAGTCACTTGAGAGAATGATGAGGTTTGTTGTTCCTGAAAACCTAAAAAACAAACAAAAAAACAAACAAACAAAAAACCCCCAGCAACTCCAAAACCCTGTACAGAGTCGCTATGAGTGGTAACCGATTCAACAGCACATAACAACAACAAATTTCTATAATAAACCATGAGTAATAATTGAAGTACTGTGAACACCATATAAATTTAGTCAGATTCTATTGCTGTTAAGTCATAATCAGTAACATCATTTTGGACCACCTACTTTGTACCAGGTTTTAACTGCATTTATTTTTAATTTGCCCTCATCTAAAACATGAGGGAAATTAGTAATACCCACTCTCCAGAATTATTGTAAGGAGGAAACTGCTTAAGGAGGTTGCAATATCCAGAATCTCATAACTGGTAATGGTTGTAAGTACCATCGTGTCGGTTCTGACTCATAGCAACCCCATATAGGGTTTCTGAGGAGTGGCTGGTGAGTTTGAAGCGCTGACCTTGCAGCTCAAACCTATCTTGCCATCAAGTGCATTATCCTGAAGTGCCACAGCAAAGTGAAAATACAAATCCAGACCTTTATGACTTCTTAGCTCATGCTTTCAGTGATTACTCTAACAACAACTTTGCTTCAGTTGATTTGCATTTTCTTTAACTGGATGCCACAGTCTTTCCCCCCTCATTCATACAGGCATTTATTCATTTGTACATGCATTCAACAAACTTTGTGTTTAATAAGCACCTGATACTAGTTATGCAGACTCAAACAAGACATGCAGTTACTGTTCTTGTGTATCCAGTGTTCCTGTCAACATTTACCTCTCTTCTTTGTATCTCCAAGTCACCTACTTTCACTTCTTTTATCTTTATACGTGCATAGTTATTTGATTTTATAATGATCCAATACTAGATATTTGGAGTTATAAGCGGCTTTACTGTTGCTGTTGTTAACTTCTGTCAAGTTGGTTCTGACCTTAATGACCCTATGTAGTGTTTCCGAGGAGTGGCTGGTGGGTTTGAACCCCTGACCTTGCAGTTCAAATTGACCTCTGATCTAGTGCATTATCCTGCAGTACCATACCAGGACTTCATAAGTGCCTTTAGATAAAATATAATGCAATCAAATTATTCATCAGATTAAAAAACAGAATCTTAGCATTTACACTTCAGTGTCTGTGTGTGTGTGTTTGCATGTATATACATGCATGTGTGTTGTTCACATATGCAAATGCAAAGGCAGCAATTTATTATTATTATTTTTTCAATTTACCCAGTTGGAATATGTATTTCTCTAATATATCACTTAAATTAAAGATCATGTAACCAACTCATTTTTATCTCCAGAAGTTTCTGGCCAGTGTTCCTAGTATAAAACTTGCTAATTGTTTTCATTCTGAATGCTGTATAAAATAACACATGCAATAGGCCATAATTTAAAATAAAAAAAGGAAAAGGATATCATAGTATGATATCCTTTTTTTGTACATCACCAAAGTATTGTATATGAATTCTCCTATTGAAATCTCACAACCACATCATGAAATAATTAGTTTACAACTAATGTCAGCATGGGTACACGACTTCTATTCACATTTCAACGCTACAGATACTGTAATCTTTAATCTTCTAAACACATCGAGACAAGTGAGTCTCACAGTCTTGACAATGGTCTTCTCACAGATCCAACTTTTACCCTGACAGGAGAGGGTGCAGAGCATAGTTCACAGATGAATATTCAATATTGGCTTACTAGTTCCATGAAGAAAAATCATATCATGTATTCACAGTTTAGCATTCTATTCATAGGTAAAATATAATGCCCAGACACAAACTCATATTAAAGTCACATCATCTGATTTCACAAAATAGTATTAATACAGCAACATTTCACAAGCACCTCCACATTTCATTCTCCTGTCTCAGTGTCTGAAAGCATTAATAATTTCATTCACCAACATCCATTCTTGAGATCGGAGATCTTTCTCATAATCCAATCAATAAAGCATCTTGTACAACAAAAGTGTAACAGAAGTGATTTGTGAATTTTCAAATTGATCTCCCCTGCTGGGGTCAGTTTTAGGGTTTATACTATATAATGGCTCCATATAAATATGTGAATACAAAAAAAGTCTCAGTGTTGATGACATCATTTACTCTTTGGCCACAAGCTGCTTTACTTTATAGCCTTCCATAAGCCTTCTAAAGACAGTGAATTAAACACGACACCAACTTTAGCTCATATTGGTAGACCGTGGCAATCCCTTGATGATAGCTTTCATCAAAAGCCCTTTACAAGCAAAGATTTCAAGAACTGTAAATCAACATTTGCTGATATTAATTGGTACTACAAACATTTCAAACTGCATGCTACAAGAATTGTTTTTATCTGCTTCATGATCCTCTTAAACATTTAAGAAACAGTTCAGGACATCTAGAAGGTACTCTGAACATGCCATAGACCCTCCCTATAGACTGGACTTTGGTCAGCATCTTCTGAAATGCTTCTTAGTGGCCTGTTCTGTAAGGGATGTGTTTGTGTGTGTTTGCCTGTGTGAAACAGATAGACAAGCGGTAGCTGCATTGTTTTGTTTGCTAGAAGCTAGATTATCCATCCTAGCAAGTGATCTCTTTTGCTTTGTTGTCTTTTTTGGTTTTTGTTTTTTTTTCTTCAACAAGGACATGCCTGGCAATTGAGAAAGCATCCCATGTTTTTTTTCAATCATGGTATTTGTTTGTTTCTTTTCATTCTTTCTCATTTTTAAATTTTTATTTTGTAGATTGAATACTGTTTACATACACAGTAACTATTATTATTATAAATGATATTGCATTGTGTTTTCAGGGAAAGTTCACACACCAGTTTAGGTTCCTATTTGTCAGTTTCTACACACACTGTTCAGTGACGTCAAATTTATAAAAAATAAATGAAAATAAGACTATTTTTAAACTAAGAAAGCTTATATGCTCTGACTCCATTGCACATCATCTCTGAAATATTCTGCATGGAAATAAAACAATAGAAAGCATTGTTGTTTTATGATGGGACAGACATCATCTTCCACTAGCTTTTCTGTCACACAGAGGCACTACTTATCTCAAAGTCCGCAGAAACACATTATTAGTCATTAAGAAGTTATCAGTGTTGTACCTAAGACCTTGTAGGTAAACAGAAGTGATACAAAAATATTTTCTGTCTGCCTCAAGTGAGAGATTGGACAAAAAGGAATATTGGTGTTATCTACATTGCTGACAGAACTTCCTTTGGCCTCATTCTGTGACTGTGAATGTTCGTCTCTGTGACAGAACTCCATTAGAGGAATGGCATTGTAAACAAGAAGTACACAGGTCAGTTCCCTTACGAAGTTCATAATAAAACTGTCCTTCTATTACTCTCTTCATACACTACTACATTCTGTATTGGAGAATGAAAACACTGAAGAATTAAGGAAGGAAAACAGCTGAGTGGTATCTTGTCATACAGAGATTTCTCAAATTCTAGTTCAGTTTAAAATAGTCTACCCACTACTAGCAACTACCTTAAATTGACATGTAAAAATAGATATATTTATTAAAAGTCACTAAAATCTTTGCAACAGTGCTACATAAGGAAAATTGGCAATTCCATAAACATAAGAGAAAATATATTGAAAACAATAATAGCAAGTTTATCAAAACATCAAAATTTTAAAAGTGAACCATGATATGCAAGCAATAGAAATTAAACCATGATTCACTGTAATGTTTTTATATATAAAACTTAATTTAACTATTACAATCCACCCAAATAAGTACATTAGCCATATTTTAACAGATGAGGTGACTGACAATCAGAGAAGGTAAAATACTCAAAGACTATTCAGTTTGTTTGCGGAGAAGTCAGGCTAGAAGCCTATATTAATGTGACAAGGAATCCCAGACACTAATTTTTTTGGTCACACAGAATAAATCCTGACTGACTTCCTAGTAAAATTCTGCTTGCTTATCTCCCCAGGTCCCTATCTATCTTGTGTCCAAAGCATTCCTCAAGATACACACAATGAGGCTAAGTTTTCATCTGAAATATGGTTAATAGTCCATTTTTTATAACTGACATTTTAAAAGTATATGTATTTGAATCCATACATTCCTTTGGTGGATGTGAGGATACAAACTGGAGGTTAGAAACTAGATTGTCTTATATATAAATGCGGATAAGATTGACTGAAGCCAGCAATATTGGGAGACGGTTGTGGGGAAAGGAGTCCAGGTAAAAGGGAAGATGCAGGAGGTGGCAATAAATGAAAGATTTGAGAGCCTGAAAAGTGCTACTTTATATTCCTAAGGATGGAATTGCTCTTGACTTTTCTGACCTTAGAGATTGAGCCATCTCTGATTAAATCTGATAGAGAGTTGGATTCCAATCAGAATCTACCCTTAAAAACTTCTCCATAGGTCTAAACACCTCAACAGAATATAGATCAACTAAATTTCTGAAGATCTTCCAAGCTGGCCACAAAAACCTCGGATAAGTGGATCAAAATTGCTAAAGGATTTAGGTACTCTACATTTTAATACTATTCTTTATACTAGACTTTTATTTTATTGATGTTTATAAATATTTTAAAAGTCAGAAAATTTATTCAAACATTCAGAAAGATTTATAGCGGAAAACAATCTGAAAAATATTGCTTCCATGATGCCTGTGGTGAAATCACATTACTATAACTATATACAAGTATTCCACTCAGAAACCATAATGTAAATGCATCTGAAGACTGAGGTTTTGATAGGCCCATGCTGCATTAAATCCAGTTAATATTTAATCCCTTTGAAAAGGATTTCAGAAGGCACCCTGATTACACAGTGGCTCAAGTGATCCATTGCTAACAATTTCCACAAATGTTTGCCACCTTAAATACCCCATAGGGAAGTCCTGTACATGTCACTATGACTGAAAATGGACTAGATGTCAGTATGAACTAGAACTTCAGAGTTTCTGGATGATAGTGGCAATGGTTGATATACTGTTGACTGAAAGGTTAAAAGTCTATGGTATCTTAGAGGTACCATAGAATAAATGCCTGGATATGTGCTTCTGAAAAAAACAATGAAGTAGAGTGCTACTCCGTCATACATAGGCCCCTCATGTGTTAGAATGGAATCAGGGTAATTGATTTATATAGGGATTATCCAGGGCAAACTGAAGGATGTTTTATATCTCTTAAATTATCCATAGTTATATATGTTCGTTGAGTCCTGGTGTGGAACTGTGGGTTAACACGCTGGACTGCAAAGATGGTTTGAAACACAAGGTCAGCAGTTCAAGCTCACCAGCTGCTCCTTGGAAACCTTATGGGTCAGGACCAACTCTGTGGCACTTAACAGCAATAACAAAAATATGTGTGTACATATCTTTTTAAAATCTAAGCAAATATTAAGTAAGTGCAATGGTTCTGTCGGATAAGCACTGGACTGCAAATCACAAAGTTGATGATTTGAGACCAACAGTCACTCCAAGATGATGCTTTACAGCCTTGGAACCCTTTTCAGAGTCATTGAGTTGAAAGCAAACTATCTACACTTAACAACAAAAACAGGCAAATAATCAGGTTACTTTTTAAATAGCAAAAAGCAAATTTATTGTATGTTTCCTTCAAAACACAGGTATAACAAACTTCTGTATTTATGTATATAACACAACATCCTCCAAGAGTCCTTATGGGATGTTAGAGGATAATGCACTGGACCACAAGGTTGGTTTGAACTGCAAGCTCAGTGGTTGAAATCCACTATCCGCTCCTTGGAAACCCTATACAGGGTCAAGATGAATTGGAACTGACTTGACGGCACTTAACAACAACATCCTCCCAATCAGTGTTTTTTAAAGTGTGGTCCAATTGCTATCTATATCAAAATCATCTGGTATCTTGCCAAAATCAAATCTTTCTGAGCTACATCTCACACCTATTAAATTATACTTTCTGGAATATGAATATATTTTTCAGTGGATTCTTGTATTTATGCTAAAATTTGAGTATTTCTAAAAATATGGGATCAGGACAAAATGTACTCTACTCTATCTCCATCACACCCCTCACCAAAAGGAAATTCAAAGAAAATTATTATCAGCAGCAAAAATTGTTATTTTTGTTGTAATGTAATCTGTTCCTTTCCTCCTCCTGACTTGAGTAATAGTAGTGATTCTAATGGACAATAAAATCATTAACTATCTGTAATGGAGTGTGGTCTTGGCCTTTTCTACAATAACATGCCCCTTTCTACAATAATTACTTTTGAATATCTTCTCGGCCACTATCCAAAGTAAGAGCCCTGCTACTAATGATTATAGCTAATAGTCCTGGGTCATCAGCTCGTTATAAGATCCTGGATAACATGAACAAAAAGTTTCAAGAACTGGTAAAAATTCCTATCTGTCTATTTGTCTTTATGACTGTCAATTTGTCTATTTGTCTATGTATCTACCCATGTATCTATCATAAACAATCTGCTATATGCAGATGGTACAGCTTTGTTTACTGAAAGAGAAGAGGATGTAAAACACTTATTGATGAAAATCAAAGATTACAGCCCAGAGCATGGATTGTACCTCAATGTAAAGAAACCAAGAATCCTCACAACTGGACCAGTAAATTATTTCATGATAAATGGAGAAAAGACTGAAGATGACAAACATTTCATTTTGCTCAGATCAACCATCAACACTCTTGGAAGCAGGAGCCAAGAAATCAACTGATGTATTGTATTAGGCGAATCTACTATACAAAATGTCTTAATGTTTTCAAGAGCAGAGATGTCAGTTTGAGGACTGAGGTGCACCTGACCCAAGCCATGGTATTTTCAATTGCCTCATGCTCTTGTTGTTAAGTGCTGTCTAGTCGGTTCCGATTCATAGCAATTCTGTATAGGTTTCTGAGGAGCAGATGGTGAGCTTGAACTGCCAACCTTGCAGATCAAATTGACTTTGCAGTCCAACACATTATCCCACAGCGCCACACCAGGACTCTCAATAGCTATATAAGCATGTGAAAGTTGGACAATGAATAAGAAAGGCTGTAGAAGAATTTATGCATTAGAGTTACAGTGTTGGAGTATATTGAAAGTACCTTGGGCTGCCAGAAGAAGAAGCAAATTTGTATCAGAAGTAGTACACCCAGAATGCTTGCTGGAAGCCAGGAGGGCGAGACTTCATCTGTTATACTTCAGGCATATTGTCAGGAGGGATCAGACCCTGAAGAAGGACATCATGCTTGGTAAAGTAGAAGGCCAGCGAAAAAGAAGAAGATTCCCAACAAGATGAATTGGCACAGTGGTAATAGCAATAGGCTAAAGTGTAACAATTGTGAGGATGGTACAGATTTGGGCAAGGTTTTGTTCTGTGGTGCATAGGGTTGCTGTAAGTCAGAATGGCCTCTAGAGCACTTAATAATATCTGTCGATCTATCATCTATCCATAGTCTCTCTTTCTCTCACATGCACACACACGAGTAACTCCAAAAGGTACTGCTACAAAATTACAGAAACTTTTATTAGACAAAAATATCATAATGTGAAGATATTATTTGTTGATGCATCCTTCAACTAGGTCTATCTGCTTCTGAGGATGTATTTCCAACTCTAACCCTTCTCTGAAAAGTTTACACTATGTAAAAATGTCAGTTTTGGCATCCCCCAGGTACTTTAATTATGATTTTTTTCAATATTCTTTAAGCTTAGAAAACAAAGAGTCTGAATGCAGAAAGATCAAAACTAAAGGGTGGATGAGATAAGGTTACCAAACAAAATTCACATACGACAGCCCTTGCTACCCTCTATGAAGGAGTAAATTTCCTGGCCTTTTTCTCACCAATGGAGTTTACAATTTTGTTAAAACTTCTTCCTAATAAGCTCATTAGAATTGATTTTCTGTGTCATTTGAGAAAATTTACCAAGATTATCCCTTCATATTCCTCCAAAACAGTGTCCATAACTTTTGCTTTATATTTAACTATCCTAGTAGATCAACTTGGTCCACAATTTCAAGTAGATTTTACTCTCTGGCTCATATGGGTAAATTCATGACTCATCCCTGGTTTGATTTTTGTTTTCAATACAACACTCTTCACTTGCATTGTTCTTGCTTAAATGCTGGATGGAAAGATCAACATTTTGTGTAATGTTTTTGAAACCCAGTGAGCCAAAAGCTTTCTGAAACAAACAAGTTCACTTAAAAGTGAACATGCTAAACTATGTGAGATATCAACTTCTGCAGCTATCACATCCATGGCAGTTCTATGGTCCTCTTATACTAGTTTCTGGACTTCAGCCAGTTTCTTCATTCTTCAATGTTGGTGATTTTTCCATCTCTTGCCACATCATTGATGTCTTCTCAACCTTCTTTAATATGCTTGATTCATCTAAAAATTTGTTTCATGTGGGATAGCATTCCTGCAAATTTAGTGCAAAGTTACAATGAATTGAGAAGATTTTCACTGGAGTCTTGCTAAAAATTTGATGTTATCCTGACCTCAAAATCATTTCTCTTTCATAGTACAAAATAGATCTTTTTTTTCTTTAAGGTATCCACATGAGACTAAGACAAGTGTATTACTAAGAGACGTTGTCTTCAGCTATCTATGGATTTCAGAGACATTTTTAAACATGTTTTGTTTGGAATAAACTCATGCACTATGAGCTCAAATCCTAGTTGCAACATTTTTTTTTACTTACTCTTGTGTTTGTTTTTATATGTGTGTATGTGTTGTTGTTGTTATGTGCCATCAAGTCAGATTCAACTTATAACAACACTGTGTAGTGTTCCTGAAAGTGACTGGTGGGTATGAGCTGCCAACTTTATGGTTACTAGTCCAGTGCTTATGTATATATGCATGTGTGCATGTATATGTGTGTGTGTATATATATATAGAGAACTCTGGTAGCATAGTGGATTAAAAGTTAGGCTGCTAACCTCAAGTCAGTGGTTCAAATCTACCAGTTGCTCCATGGGAAAAAAATAAGGCTATCTGCTCCCATAGAGATTTATAGCCCTGGAAATCTTATAGAGAGTTACTGTAGGTTAGATCTGACTCCATGGCACATTGTTGTTACTGATGTTAAGTGCCGTGGAGAAGGTTCCAACTCATAGCAACCCCGTATAAGGTTTTCAAGGAATGGCTGGTGAGTCAGAACCACCAACATTGCTATTCAGACTGACTTTGCAGTCCAGTGCATTAACCCACAGCGCCACACCATCATCATATTTATATGAGGGTGCTTCCGTAAATTCATAGATAAGTGGAATTAAAAGATAATGCAATTTTTCCACAAAATTTTATATGAGTATGTGTGTATGAATCACAAAGACAGAAAAACAATATAATGTCAAAAGCTGTATTATTCCTAAAGTGGCATCTCTGAAACAGATGTGCTTTTCACACTTTTGAGCTTTTTAAATAAAGCATGATGATAAGTCATCAGCACATGATACATACATTTTTCAAACTGAATTTCACAGGCTCAAAGTATTTTTGGTGGAAATCCAGAAAGCAAAACTAAACAAAACTAAAAACAAACCACTGTCAGTATTATCACCAATGCATGAACTCTAGGTAGGCAGTTGGTTTAAAAATTATATTTCATTATAATTTTCAATCACAGAAATTCTTTATGGTACACATTAAGACACACAGTGACTAGGTAGTTCATAAACACTAACAACGCTGAAATTTGATCCTTTGCCTTATATTGACTTTTCTGGATATTAACTCATTTATTTCCTCCACAAACATTTATTGAGTACCTATTAAAGTCCAGGCATGATAATGGGCCCTTAGGATAATCCTGCTACACTCTTTTGTATACCCATAACAACAACAAACCTTAGTAACATAGTGGGCTAGGTGTTGTGCTGCTAACTGCAAGGTCAGAAGTTTGAATCTACCAGTTGCTCCATGGCAGAAATATGAGGCTTTCCACTTCCATAAAGATATATAGAATCTCTATGTGTCAGAACTGACTGCACTGCACACAACCACCACAGCCAACAACAACTAACTGTTTAAATACATAACCTGAACCTGTTATTTTCAAGTTAATTCCTATTCACAGAGACTTTAGAGTAATTCTACATACCTTGAGCATTAATATGCAAAAAGGTCTTTAATCCAGACACAATTTAGTTCACTAAATTGTTATTCTCACAAACAGAAAGTTTAAGTATCACAACTGAGCATTTTATGTAAAATATAGAAAGAGGTCATTAAATTAATGGCTAATTTAATGATATCTAATTTTATATAATTTATACAACTAAACATTTATGGTGTCTGTAGATCCATCACATGAATACATGATTGGGACACAACTAATGAACTGTTACTTCTGTGAAATCATAAATCATTCAAACAGTCAATGATATGTATATACATTTTCATGGTTCATATGTATTACCTGAGTCCCAGGTTCTTTATTCTTTGGTGGTGACTAAAGTATGAATATCCAAATAATGGAGACATGAAAAGTACTTTAAAACAAAGATTAGCTCTGAGTATCATTTACCTTTAATTCCCCCACAAAGCCTTGAGCTTCCTGGGGTTTTGAATATCATTTTTTTTTTTTTTTTTTGCTTCTCGAGGAGGCCTCCGTCTATCCTGGTTGCTGATTTTCCTGAAATCTGATGGTTTGATATTTCTTGACTTCTCCCACACACATATATTTGAATAATAGGAATGATAGTTACATTTAGTATTACTGTTATATTTCTTCTCATTGAATTAGTGTTATTCATTGTTTAAATTGGAGGTAAGTAAAAGAAACAGGTATATGAGAACAGGAAGACGGAAGACTCTTAAGTCCCAGATGATAACAGAATTGTTGCACCAGCTTTGCTCCAACACTTTTTTGTGGTGGAAATCAGTTCCTGCTAAGCCACTTTTTTGTTCAGATCATACTTTTTACACAAATAAATCTAATTCTCACTGATACCTCAATAAAGTTTTGTGCAATTCATTTCTCACTGCATTCCTTCCTCTATTCCCACATATGCTAAGAAATGGCCTTATTAACTCAAAGAATACATATCACACATAATAATCTATGTACCAACCCCATACTTCAGTGGCAAATAAAGTCCACATATGAGTGATATCACAATGGACATTAAAATATATATATCAAACCAGTCAAGCACATGAAGATATGAAAGCTTGAATTTTTCAGCACTGGACTGCAAACCACAAGGTCAGCAGTTTAAATTGACCATCTGCTCCTAGGAAAGCTATACAGAGTTTCTGTGAGTTGAAACTGACTCAACAGTATTTATCAACTACAACCATTACACCTCGCTGCTGTACATAAAAATGATAGTCTACAGGATTAGCAATCTCTGAGTCTAGTCAGGTCATCGACCTTCAACACAGTACAGAGCCTCTTTTTGCTGTGTGCTTTTGTAAATGGCATATATCCTTTATATAACACATTTAGATAATAAGCATTTGCCTTTTGGCTCTGCAAGAAATTCATTTCTTTCTTATTTGTTAGGTTCCAAAGGCCAAATGTTAAAGAAGAAGGAATTAAGAAGAAAGCATGAAAAACTACGATGGGAAGTTCTATCAAGAACTTTAGTTTGGAGGACTTCCTTTCTGTTTTTCATCACCAATGATTTAATTTCACAGCTCAAGGGGAATGAAAGTTAGTAAACTAAAGCAAATTTATCACTTTTGAAAACTGCTGCAAGACCCCCAAGACAGAACGATTACCCCCAAATTAATTTAAATAAAAGTAATTAGTTTTATCTTGTTTTTTAATTCATTTACCTCTGATCAGAAATCCTCCTGGAGTTTTGAAACTCATCAGTGATTATTCCTGGAGCTGATCCAATAATGTGAGAACAAATACACCATTAACCAATTATACATAATGACTCCAAGACATGCCAATAGCGAAGCAATTCAGGTGATTTATAAGGCTTACTGAAAACAGTCTATTTCACAGTGTACATCATTTATAAATATATTACAATAAGCATGGCTTTAGATCTGCTTATATTCATTTCCTAAGGATATGAATAAACAAAGCTAAGCAATTTATTTTAAAAATTTTAAGTGTGTGACATGTGAAAATCTTTGGGTATGGAGAATGAAATATTTGTTTGAAGTCAGTAAGCATAATGCAGATTTTTGGTCTTTTGGCTTGCTTTGAGTAAGTCTGCTAATCTGATCTTGTACACTGACACAGCAGAAAAACTGATGAATAAAAGGACTAACTTTGGAATTCAGATCTATCAACATCCTGAGAAACTCTATTTTCAGAATTGTTAAAATACTATTTAAAAATAAGTCGAATCATGAGCCGTGTGGATCATAAGTAGATACATATCTGTTGCAATCACCTCCTTACAAAGAAGATGATAAAGAAAAAACAGAAAGGGTATTTCAAATTAAAAACAGAAAAGTGTAAACATTCCTGGGGATTAGAGAAATACCTTCATTTTATGACATTTGACCGCTTATAAACTGGTCAAAGGAGGTTGTGTCTGAAGGGAAATTGCAAATTAGGCTCTAGACTATAATAGAGACTATGTTCAAAACTGAAATCTTCCAAACTCTGCCATCAATGAGCTGTTAGATTTAGGATAGTTTCCGTAAACTTTTAAAATGTCAGGCCCTTCATTACTATAATGTCGTTGTTTTGTTGTTAAGGGCCGCTAAATAAGTTCTGACAATAGCAACCCTGAATAGCATTTCTGAGGGTATCTGATGGATTTGAATCACCATCCTGGAGGTAAGCAGGCTAGTGCTTATCTAATAGCTCTACCAGGTACTTCTCATTTACATAATTTTTTGTTGTTAAGTATCATGAAGTTAGTTTTGATCCATGGTGACCCTGTATAGTGTTTCCGAGGAGTGGTTGGTGAGCTTGAACCACTAGCCTTGAGGTTCAAACCAACTTTGCAGTCCTGCGCATTAACCCACAGCACCACACAAGGGCTCTATCATTTGGATAACTGTTGATAAGCATGGTCAAGTGGGTTCCTACTCATAGCCACCCTGTACAGTGTTTCCAAGGAGCAGCTGGTGAGTTTGAACCATCAACTTTGCAGTTCAAACCAACTTGTAATTAAGCACATTAATGCAGAGTGCCACACCAAGACTCTCATTATACATTTGTATAATGTTGTTACTAGCTGTTGAGTCAGTTCTGACCCATAGCTTCCCTGTGCTGCTGGTGAGCTTGAACCATCGACCTTGCAGACCAAATGACTTTTCAGCACAGCACATTAACTCACAGCACCACATCAGGAGCAGGCATAACCAAAATGGTAGTCAAATCATATGGTCTTGGAGACATTTTAAGAGAGAGAGTTTAACACAGTGCCAAACACATGGTCAGAATTCAGCATGCTAATGATTATGTACTTAGAAAAGTTTCATAGATTATATTTTACCTTTTTGATGATCTACAGATTATTACATTGTTGTTGTTAAGTGCCTATGAGTCAGTTCCGACCCACAGTGACCCTTTATACAGTTTCCGAGGAGCAAATGGTAACCTTGAACCACCAACCTTGCAATTCAAATGGCTTTGTAGTCTGGCGCATTAACCCACACTGCCACACCAGGACTCCGACAGATTGTTACACACACATGCACACCAATTATTATGTAAGATGTTGTTTTTCTTGTTAAGTGTCATTGAGTTGGTTCCAACTCATAGTGACCCTTTCTGGGTTTTCAAGGAGCAGCTGGTGGGTTTGAATAACCAACTTTGCCGAAAGCAGGAGCTTACTCTTTTACTTCTCTCAATATAAACTGATCTATAGATTTTACTTCAAGTAAACATTCAATGGAATCATTTTAAAGTAACAGCAGCATAACCCACGTAATATAGAAGTGATGGAAAAAAGATACTGATCTATGTTAAGGGCTAAATATGTGTCAAGTTCTACACTGGCTATTTTTTAAATGATTTTTACTTAATTGTAAAATAAAATCATGATATATAGGATCATCTCCATATCACAGAGAATGGAGTTTAAGCAGAGATTGAGAAGATTATCATGAATTACAAAGTTAGTAAATGGTAGATACAGATTTGAAACTACATGTTCTTATGTTCTTTCTGTTGTACTGAGTTACACAAGAACAAGTGGGAAAGGTACAGTTGGCCACTCTGTTCTTGTTGTGTGCTGTGGAGTTGGTTCCGTCTCACAGCGACCCTGTACAGGGTTTCCGAGGCTGTAAATCTTTATGGGAGCAGAAAGCCTCATCTTTCTCCCGCAGAACAGCTGGTAGTTTTGAACTGCTAATCTTGCAGTTCACAGCCTGATTCATAACCACTACGCTACCAGAGCTCCTTGTTGTTAGGTGCCCTTAAGTTGGTTCCAACTCACAGTAACCCTACGAGTTACTGCCCAGTGCTATACCATCCCCTAAATAGTTGTTATGTTTGAGTCAATTACTACTGCCAGAGTTCAATCCACCTTTTGGGGGGCTTTCCTCTTTTTCATTGAAAAATATAAAATAAAAATATGTCTTTGAAAAAGACCTTTACCATATAGACACATATGATGGGCTCCGTCAATAAGAAAGCCATAAACTTTTAATTTTTCTGAAACAAGAATTGGGTCAAACAACTACCATAACAGAAATGGTCTATGGGAAATTAATACTTTGGCTTTTCAATGCCTTCTGTGGAGGTGGCAAAAGAGAATGACATTGGATATGATCTTTGGTAGCCAATTGAGAGGTTCATCCAAAAACTAAAGAAAATTCAGGTTTGCTTTTGTTAGGTCAGAGGTTAATAATCCAAGTGTGAACCGAAATGTTGGCATGTGATTAGAATGCATGCATGATACAACATATGTCTGTGCCTAAGGATTGACCTTATGCTAAGGTGAGAAGTATGTAGTTTCTTCTAAGACTCCTTTGTCTTTTCTTTGTGCCCTCTATAATTATACATGATTCATGGTCTATCTTTTCACAGCATAGTTTGCTCCTGTTTCTTTTTATGCCTTCCAATCCCTAGGCCAGATGTGTGAACACCTCTCAAAAAGTGAGGACAAGCAAATCATCTTATTTATGTGTATTATCTTTGTCTATACTTTGGGACCTTATTCCTTGAATTTTATAACTCTGGGGTAGCATTTAGTAATTTGATTTGATACTCAGCATATCTTCAGAGAGACAGTAGGTTAACTAAACAATGTGAAAGTTCATTTAACTCTCTATTATATGAGAGTACCAGCATAAAAACATGCTGATTTAAAACTAAACTGAATTCAGGAAGAGATATTTATAGTTAAACTTGTCTATAGAGGGAACACAGTTCCTTTTCCACTATAATTGTTATTAAGTGATGTGGATTACGTTCTGGATCATAGCAACCTGGTATATGGTTTCTGATGAGTGGCTGATAGTTTTGAATCGAAGACCTTGCAGTTAGCAGTTCTGTATTTATCCTATGGTACAATACCAAGATTTCTTTTTCACTACAGTTCTATATACTTTGCATGATATTATACAATGATTACATCACTTGATTCTCTGTGTTTTCAAAAGTAGGCATAAATATCAGAAACTATCTAGAGATAAGTTTTGAAAACCATGCCAAACCACTATAAAGATTTAAATTGTTTTTGATGTCTTGAATACTTTCTCACTTTATCTGATAGTCATTATTAGTTGAATACACTCAGCAAAGTATATTAAATAACTCAGTACCTTCACTGTGAATTTGATCTCTATTCAACAAAATGTATAGAATGCTTAAGAAAATAGATAGATTCATCCTGGCTGTCAAAACAAAAGATCATGGAATTAATGATGCTAATCATTTTATTAACAAGAAATTTCTCATGTGGAACAAGTCCGCTCTAGAGGTCACAGTATTAGGCTGAAAGCTCTTCATTCCTGAGGCTCATGGTTGGCCTCTTCCCAATATCTACCCAGGGAATAAAAGAATGACAAGAAAATACGATCTGGAGTTCCTCTTTTGTTATGCAGCCCATCCAATTTGATTAACTGTAGTTCAAGGTTAGACAATGTAGGCCATGGGAAAGACATAGCTTAAAAGCAATGTGCTCTTTCCTTATTATATCATAAATAATCTAGCAGCAATTTTTAAGGAACTCTTTCTTCATGTTAATCCATTAAAAAACAGTCATCTTTTCTCCTTTCTTCCATCTTCGTGCTAGTTAAGTTAAAATCATTTGAAATTACAGCATATGGAATTGCATCTATATATCTAGATTTTTTCTTTTTCTCTTTTTTCTCCCCTTCTTTCGTCTCCGTTTTTCAATTTTCTTGACTTCCTCCCTTCTTTCCTCCAAAATTTTTTTTGCTTTTTTCTGTTGTTATTTTCATAGATTTTCCTTTTGTAGGTGTCCTAGTCCTCTTTGCTTATTGCAAGCAAGATTGTATTATCTGCATATGATGGATTTTAATGAGTCTTACTCCAATCCTTATGCCAAATACTTCTTCAAGCAATCCAGTTTCTCAGATTATTTGCTCAGCATACAGACTGAATAAGTATGGTGAAAAACTACAACCCTGGGACCCCATTTTTCCTAATTTTAAGCCATTCGGTATCCCCTAGTCTATTCTAACAACTGCCTCAGGTGCCTCATGAGCACAATCAAATGTTCTGGAATACCCGTTCTTTGCAATCTTACCCATGGCTTGTCATCACAGATGTAGTCAAAAGCCTGTGCATAGCTTTAGAGTAAAAGTAAACATCTCTCTTGCATCTCTCAGCCAAGACCTATCTGAGAGTATCAATCTCTTATTCCATGTGCTCTTTTTTTTTTTTTTTTTCTTTTTTGTAATCTCCAAAATTTATGGAAAACTTCAATACCTCAACAACAAAAAAGCAAAAAATACAATTAAAACAGGCAGAGGACAAGAACAGACACCTCAAAGAAGACAATCAGGTGGCCAACAAACGTATAGAAATGTTCCTGGTAGTTAGCCATTTTGCCAGTTCAGACTGTAGAGGATTTCTGAGGCTGTAAATTTTGTGAGAACAGAAAGTCTCATCTTTCTTGACAGAACACTTGGTGAGTTAGAAGCACAGACCTCATGGTTCACAGTACAGTGTTTATGCTACAGAGCCAACACACTCGCCATTTTTGTTGTTGTTATTAGATGCCAACCAGTCAGTTTTGCCATGTCCTCTTTTGAACCCAGTTTGAAGATCTGGCAGTTCTCTGTCAGTGTTCTGTTGTAGTTTCTTTTAAATATATATATTATTATCATATTAAGAAAAATTGAAATTGCATATATTATTATTGATATTGTTCAATGATTTCCTCATTTCATTGGGCCACCTCTCTTTGGGATAGGCACAAATGTAAATCTCTTCCAATCTACTGGCCAGGTAGCTGTTTTCCAAATTTCTTAGCACTGATGAGTGAGCATTTCCAGTACTACATTAATTTGTTGAAAAATTTCTATTTGTATCTTGTCATTTCCTGGAGCTTCATTTATCACCAAAGCCTTCAGCTCAGTTTGGACTTCTTCTATCAGTACCATTAGTTCTTGACCATACACTAAATCTTGAAATGGTTGAACATCGACTCTTTCTTTTTTGGTACAGTGACTTTGTGTCTTTGGATGCTTTCCAACATTTCAATGCATCATTCAATACTTTGCCCATTGTTTTTGTTGTTGTTAAGCCATGGTATTTCATGATATTTTCAATAACCTCATATGGATGTGAAAGCTGGACAGTGAATAAGGAAGACTGTAGAAGAATTGATGCCTTTGAGTTGTGGTGTTGGAGGATGAAAGTGCCATGGACTGCCAAAAGAACCAATAGATCTGTTTTGGAAGAAGTGCAGCCAGAGTGCTCCTTGGAGGCCAAGATGGCTAAGCTTCGTCTCTCATACTTTGGACATATTGTCAGGAGGGAACAGTCACTGGAGAAAGATGTCATGCTGGATAAGATGGAGGGTCAAAGAAAAATAGGAAGACCCCCAAAGAGATGGATCAGTCAGGTGGCATCATTGATGGTGTCAAGTGTGGCAGCAGTGGTGGGGTTGGCCCAGGATCGGACATTGTTTAGTTCTGCTGTGCATGGGGTCGCTATGAGTCAGTTCCAACTCGATGACACCTGACAACAACAACAACAAGTGCTGGTGAGTTGGTTCCAACCCATAGCGACCTTGTATAGGGTTTCTGAGGAGCAGCTGGTGGGCTTGAACTGCCAACCGTGCAGTTCAAACAGCTTTACAGCCTGGCACATTAACCCATAGAATCCTTCAGTTTTGCAAGGCAAGGTTTTAACTTATTCTTCATTCATTTCAGATTGAGAAACGCTGACTGTGTTCTTCCCTTTTGGTTTTCTAACCCTTCTGGTGTTCGAACTCCAGGTCTTTACATGTTTCTTTATAATACATTGTCTTCTTAAGCTGCCCTTTGAAATTTTCTGTTTAGATCTTTGACTTCCTCCTTTATTTCCTTCACTTTAGCATTTCTACACTGGAGAGAAAATTTCAGGCTCTTCTGAGATTCAATTTGGTCTTTTCTTTCTACCCTGTTTTTTAAATAGCTTTTGTTTTCTTCCTGCATGACATACTTAACGTTCTTCCACAGATCTTCTTGTCTTCAGTGCTCAGTGTCTAATGAATTAAATCTATTCTTGAGATGCTCTCTACATTCAGGTCTGTCACTTTGCTGTAATGTGGAGGTTTGTGTTTCTGAGATGCTGGAAGCTATTCCACCGATACTTGAAATACAGTAGAGATGCCACAGTACCTTGAATGTTCTTGATATGGCTTTTCTATCCAAAGTCTTCTAATTCCTACCAAGTGATTGCATGGGTCGATACAAATAAGAGGACACTAAGGCTGGAATTGGTTAGTTTTGCATCGAGCTAAGTTCAAAGGAATCATATCAGAAGCAGGAAAAGACAACGTGAGGTCAAAAAAGAAGAGCTTGAATGGAGTATGAGATTCTAACCTAGTAAACAGCAACAGCAGAGGCCATAGCAGAGAGAGATGGTGACATGAAGCAGCTGTAGTCATCTAGGTCCATGCATTGAGTAAAGCTGTGTGACTACAGGTAGGAGGCTGGTTTGCAGAATGTGACCTTGGAATGTTTACATAATTAAAGGGGTTTGATCATACTTGTTAGAGCAGAGTAGAGACCTTGGGACCACATGGCTGAGAGGCTGAAGACAAGAATGAGGTGTGCCTACAGTATGGAAGACAAGACACTTTCCTGACTGTAGATCTGCTACATCTTGGGCTGTTTTGTAATCCTAAATTGTACCCTGTTCACTTCCCTAATAAATCCCATAACCATGAGTATTGTTATAAGTTCAGTGTGGCCCTTACAATGGATTACTGAACCCAAATGTTAAGCAGGATTGTTGTGGGATACATAGTTGATGTCTGATTAGGGAAAAGAAAGTTATAGAGTAGAAACATTTCTGAACTTCACTTAAGAGAACTCGACCTTGGGTTGATTTTAAACTTGGTGTTCTTTCCCACTTGTGGAGGCAGCAGAAGTCAGACATGGCCCCCACACAGTTTTTGTAGATACCCATAGTGGACAGGTTTCAGTGGAGCTTCCAGATGAAGATATACTAGGAAGAAGGAAAGGCAGACTACTTCTGAATGGTTAGCCACTGGAAAACTTATGGAAAGCAGAGGAACATTGTCAGATAACATCCTGGAAGATGAAACATTATGAATAGCATCAGAATATTGTAAGATACAGTGCTGGAAGATGAACCCCTAAGGATGGGAGACACTCAAAATAAGACTGAGGTAGAGCTGCCTCCTCAGAGTAGAGTTCACTGTGATGACACAAATGGAGTAAAGCCTTTGGGACCTTCATTTGCTGATGGAGCAAAAGTCAAAAGGAGAGGAAACATCTGCAAACATCCCAAAATACTTGGAACACAGAACACATGAAATATGAATCTAGGAAAACTGAAAGTTGTCAAAAATGAAATGGAATGTATAAACAGCAATATCCTAGGCATTAGTGAGCTGAAATAAAATTGGCCATTTAAATCAGATAATATTATTGTTTTCTATGCTGGGAATGACAAATTGAAATGAATGGCTTCAAATTCATTGTCAAAAATGAAATTTCAAGATCTCTCTTGAAGTATAACACTGACTCTAACAGAAAAATATCCATATGCTTATGAAGAAGATCAATTACTATCAATAATATTCAAATTTACGTACAAACTACTAAAGTCAGTGTTGATGAAATTGAAGAATTTACCAACTTCATCACTCTGAAATTGATCAAAAATGCAATCAAGATGTACTGATAATTACTATTGATTGGAATGTGTAGGTTGTAAACAAGGAGGAAGGATCAGTAGTTGAAAATAAGAACATGATGAAGAAATGCTGCTGGAGATCGCATAATAGAATTTTGCAAGACCAATGACTTATTTACTGCAAATACATCAAACACAAAACAAACCCAAAAACATTGCCCAGTGAAATAGGCCTCTTGCAGAGGCTTTGCAGTGTATAGGACCTTAGGTGGAATCCTGAGCCCCATCCCGAATCTACTGAGGTGGGACATGCCCACCAGATAGGACAAGCAGACCATCCTGTAACAGCTAGAGCCATTGAAGATACATCTTCAAAGAATGATCATCAGGAAAAACCCAAACAAAAATGGCAGTATGATTGGCTACTACAAGAATATGCAAGCTGTTTGCCAGGAAGCCATCAAGGCAAGCAATTGTCCCTTCAGGACAAACCCCCTTCTAAGACTGAAACTCAAAGGGAACACTTGAGCAGACATGTAAGCTTTCTGGTGACCACATTGGTTTATTGGTGAGTGGAAGAGGGAGAAAGGCAGCAATGAAGAAATAGGCCGAGGTCAACCACATTACATAGACTCTTGTTAACCAGGAGATAAGAGAGAGAATATGATGGGCTGGTTGGTTCAAAATGAGGTGAGACCTGGGAACACCTGAGTCCATGGACAAGGACATAGCCAATGAAGACTAGAGCTGAGTGTGAAGCATCCAGATGACAGGAAGTGAGGGAGAGGCACAAGAACACACAAACCTGCAGACAGCACCCATTTGACCTAGCCTCAATGGCTTGATAATCAGAACTTGATTTTGTTGTTGTTTTTCTTAGGTGCCATCGAGTTGGTACCGATTCATAGCAAACCTATGTACAACAGAACAAAACACTGCCTGATCCTGAGCCAACCTTACAATTGTTGCCATGCTTGAGCCCATCAATGCTGCCACTTTGCCAATCCATCTCGCTTGGAGTCTTCCTCTTTTTCTCTGACCCTACAACTTACCAAAAATGGTATCCTTCTCCAGCAACTGGTCCCTCCTGACATAATGTCCGAAGTATGAGAGATGAATTTTGGCCACCCTAGCCTCCAAGAATCACTCTGGTTGCACTTCTTCCAACACAGATCTGTTGGTTCTTTTGACAGCTCATGGCATTTTCAATATTCCCCTCCAACACCATAACACAAAATCATCAATTCTTCTATGGTCTTCCTTATTCACTGTCCAGCTTTTGTGTGCATATGAGGTTATTGAAAACATCATGGCTTGGGTCAGGCGCACCTTAGTCCTCAAGCTGACATCTTTGCTCTTCAACACTTTAAAAAGGTCTTGTGCAGCAGATTTGCCTACTGCAATACGTTGTTTGATCTCTTGACTGCTGCTTCCGTGAGTGTTCATAGTTGATCCAAGAAGAATGAAGTCTTTGACAACTTCATTCTTTTCTCCGCTGATAA
>NW_006408588.1:2062668-2067316 GCF_000296735.1 Chrysochloris asiatica | reverse complement strand
CTAAAATGAATAGGGAGAAATACTGTTAACTGATGGTACATGGTACATTGTAATGAAACAAAGTATATGATTTGTTGAATGTAAAACTGATGCTCTGCCCTGTAAATGTTCAATCAATTCACAATAAAAACTTAAAAAACAAACAAACATGAAGGACAATATATACATGGACCTTACCAGATGTAATACACAGGAATCAAATTGACTACCTCTATAGAAAGGGGCTCTGGTAGTGTAGTGGTTACAAATCGGCCTGTGAACCTTAAGGTCAGCAGTTTGAAACTAACAGCTGTTCCACGGAAGAAAGATGAGGCTTTCTGCTCCTGTAAAGATTTACAGACTTGGAAACCCTGTACAGGGTTTCTATGAGTCGGAACCGACTCCATGGCACACAACCACCACCTCTATAGAAAGAGAAGGTGGATAAGCTCAGTATCATCAGTCAAAACATAGTTAGGGACAGACTATGGAAAAGACCAGCAATTACTCACATTTGAGTTCAGACTGAAGGTTAAAAATAAAATTAAAACAAGTCTACAAGAACTAAAATATGGCCTTGAACTTGGCATTCATGTTGTTGAAAATAGATATTTGTAGTGGCATTTGCATCAGAAATTTTTATCATGTGGTTTCAATCTTCCTTTTTATCTTTAAGGCCCTATTTTCCAACTACTGATTGCCTTCGTTGTTTCTAAGTTTCACATTCTAATCCCCAGTGATTATCAATGCATCTTGATTGCATATTTGATCAACTTCAGATTGCAGAAGCTGGTAAACTACTTCAATGTTTTCATCTTTGGCATTAGTGTTTGTTGTATAGTATAGTCATATTAACTGGTTTTCTTTGCAGGTTTATGGATATTATCCTATCACTGATAGAAGTCCTGGTGTGGCACTGTGGGTTAATGTGGTGAACTGCAAGATCGGTTTGAACTGCAAGGTGGGTGTTTTAAGCTTACCAGCCACTCCTCGGAAACCCTATAAAGGATTGCTGTGAATCAGAACTAACTTGATGGTGCTTAACAACAACAGCAGCATTTTGCTTCAGAATTGATATTGAAATGCTCTTGTTGATGATGAACATGATGCCATTTCTCTTCAATTTATCAATAGATCATATGACTACCAGGTTCGAAGAGGCCAATTCCAGTCTATTTAAATTCACCTTTCCCTAGAATAGGAGCCCTGATGGTGCTGTAGAAAAAGCACTGGACTGCTAACTGAAAAGCCTTTGGTTCAAACCTACCAGTTGCTCCTTGGAAACTGATACAGTATCACTATGAGTTGAAACCAACTAAACAGCATTTAACGACAACTAATTGGGAACTCTACAGTTCAAGATGCTTTATGGAAGAAAGATGAGGCTTTCTGCTCCTGTAAAGCTTTATAGCATCAGAAATCCTATGAGTCAGAATCAACTGGGTGGAGTGAAAGAGTCAGTGCATCCCACACATAAAGTAAATTCTTTACATATTCAATTTCATTTTTGATGACATCCATTTTTTTTTTCCCCTCATATATTTGACCTTTTGATTATTCATGGATGTCTACAGTCATTTCTAAGGAGCTCTGGTAGCGTAGTGGTTACGAATCAGGCTGCTAACCTCAAGGTCAGCAGTTCAAAACTATCATCCATTCCATGGGAGACAGATGAGCCTTTGTGCTCTCGTAGAGATTTACAGCCTCAGAAGCCCTGTGCAGGGTCACTATGAGTCAGAACTGACTCCACGGTACTTAAAAACAACAACAACAAAAGAGATTTCTTCTTAGTTTGAGTCCTGCCACATCAACAACTGAATGTCCCCAAACTTTACTAATTAAGAACAACGCCCCTTTTAGGAGGCAGCTCTTCTCGACTCATATTTTGAGAGTGTTGATTTAAGGGGTTCATCTTCTGGTATTGTATTAGCAATGTTCCAATGCCAGTCATAAGCTTTTCAATGGACAATTTTTCAGAAGTAGATTGCTAGATCCTCCTTCAAACTCTGTTTTATCCTAGAAGTCCCACTGAAACTTGCCCACCATGGGTAACACTGCTGGTACTTGAAATAGTAGTAGCATAGCTTCCAGCATCACACAATTCACCATAGTAAGTCAAACTGACAGATAAGTAGTGATGATCTGGAATGGGACCTAAAAATGTGCTGGGCTATTAATTGCAAGGACAGCAGCAATGCTGCCAGTTAATCTGAGGGAGAAGAAATGAGCCTGCCTGCTGCCTTAGAGAGCATCTCTTGGGAATCCTTAACGAACAGTTCTACTCTATCCCAAAGGGTTTCTGTGAGTCTAAATTAATGTGATTGGGTTGGTTTGGGTTTCATTTGAAATGCATAGCTTATCTCTTCAAGCTCAAATGGGAATGCCTTATTCAAATGATTTGTTAAGTTAAGGAGCCATTTTGTAGAAGACTTACAATGATTCTTACACTGGATATAATTTACATCTATCTTTACAGTCTTTTAATAAAAAAGAAGGCTAAACCTAGTTTCAAACTCTCAGTGGGACTGACATTCACCATATACTCTGAAGGCAGTATTATTGAGAACAAGACAGGATGCCAAGAACTTTTCTTCTATTCATAAATCTTCATCATCAAAATACATTTTGTTGTATATATCACACTTTTTTTTAACAAGAAATCTATCATAAAGTAATGTTTTACAATGTCGATGAAATATTTTTATAGCAAATATTTTTGTCACAAGACAAATATAATATGCCAAGTAATATGAAATGTTTTGACATTTATATAGTGCTTATTCACTTTATTTATTGAATCATGTGTTGTAGATTTTTTCTGCCAATTAGGAAAATAAAAAATCAATCACCAATCTCCAATTCTCCGTACTAATCCATGTCCAAGGTAGAAGGGATGAAATAGTCATTATGTCATGAGAAGCATGTGATTTCTTTAATTCTTTGAGACACAGTATCTTTCAGAGAGTTACTCTTCTAGATCCAGCAAAGAAGAGAGTTTAAGTGGAAACATAACATCCTTCTCCTGCCTTTTGTCATGCTTCAGTGTCCATGGCTTTTGTGACCTTTGAGGTTCATGCAATAGTAGACCAAGCAAAGTAACTTTCAAGACAAAATGGTGACTGACATTCAAATTATGTTTAACATTATCCAGAAAATAGAAGGAATGGGTTAGTTTAGGTGTGTTAAGACAAAACAGGACTATGAGTTTCATTGGACTTGAACAAATATTGGCTTGTGGAATGTTCCAGATGACTTCTCAACCACTCCTATCAGCACTGTGGCAAGGTGCTTTCCACAGATTTTAATATTAATGCTTTACAAAAATCAGCATAAATTTTTGATCCAGCTACACTGAGAAGTTACTATATACAGCAAGTTTTGTTGCTTAATACAAACATTGTTAAATCTCACTTTAAGCACTCACTGAAAAATAAAAATTAAAAAATAAAATCTGTAAAACAGGGATATTAAAGCATTTCTAAATATTTACTCAAAGTTTGAGTGAGGTTTTAGTTCCTGATATTTCTATTAAAGAATATTTGATGAAGAAAACATGGTTAGTATCATTTTTCATATATTATATATCTATTTTAGTTTTCTAAATTACCCAAATTAACTATATAAGTTCCAAGTCTTCCCTTTCCTTAGTAATTTTTAGAAGCACTATATATGAAGCCAATATTTTCTTAAATAAATATTTTTACACATTATTTATCATAAATTTTATACTTACCTATTTAAAGAAATGCAATAAACTCAAAATGAAAATTTATAGAAATTTAATAAAATGTAGGTTGATATTCCTCTCCTTAAACATCAGAATCATCATTCTTCTATGTGTAACATTAAATGCTTATACAAAAAGTTGAACATATCTATCTATTTAATAGTTTTGGAGACAAAGATCTTCAATCAACTTAAAGTTGTATTTGATGATCTTCACTAAAATTTTAGGTGAAATATTGTTATTTTCAATAACCTCATATGCATTCGAAAGCTGGACAGTCAAGAAGGAAGACCATTAAAGAATTGATGCTTTTGAGTTATGGTGTTGGAGGAGAATAATGAAAGTATCATGGGCTGTCCATAGAACTAACAGATCTGCGTTGGAAGAAGTGTAGCCAGAGTGCTCCTTGGAGGCCAAGATGGCCAAACTTCATTTCTCATACTTTGGACATATTGTAATGAGGGACCAGTCACTGGAGAAATATATCATGTTTGATAAGGTGGAGGGTCAGAGAAAAAGAGGAAGAGCCCCAATGAGATAGATCCGTCAAGTGACAGCATCGATGGACTCAAGCGTGGCAACAGTAATGAGGTTGGCCTAGGATCAGGCAGTGTTTTTTTCTGCTGTGCATAAGGTCGCTATGGGTTGGTACCAACTCGGTGGCACCTAACAACAACAAAAACTTCCAGAACAATTCTGTAGGGTATTAAAATATCATCCCAAAAGATTCAAGATGTATCTAAGTCTTTTTTTTGCTTTTTAACTTCCACAAAAAAAATTGTAAATGTCTATTAATCTGTCATTTATGTATTTGGGTTATGGTGTTGGAGGACCATGTTAAAAGTACCATGAACTTGATGAACCTGACCTATACTTACAGCAGTAGTTACTCTAAATACCAACAGAGAGGGAAAGAGTCTTCAAATCAAGTATCAATGCTAT
>NW_006408588.1:2014391-2061978 GCF_000296735.1 Chrysochloris asiatica | reverse complement strand
ATGCTTCTTAGATGCCAGGATGTCCAGAATTCATTTCTCATGCTTCAGACATTTTATCAGGAAGGACCAGTCCCTGGAGAAGAACATCATGCTTAGCAAAGTGGAGGATCAGTGAAAAAGATAAAACAGGCCCAGTGAGATGGATAGGCACAGTGGCAGCAGCAATAGGCTGACATTTAACAATGATTGTAAGGATGATGGATGACCAGGTAGTGTTTCATTGTGTTGTACATAAGGTCACACTGAATTGATACCGCCCACAGCATCTAACACTACTGCTCTGTCATCAACTAGATACTGTTTATTGCCAAAGAAAAAAAGAAACAATGAATTGAAGAGTTGTGCCAGAAAAGATACACATAAACCATTTTGAACTGAAATTATTTCTGTGGTACCTATAAAAAAATCTTTGAGATAAACAAGGATCAATAAGGATTATTTTCAAATTTAAAATAAATGATTAAAGTAATTATAGCTTTGCATGCAACTGTAGGAAATATTACAGAGCTATTTCATATATCAATGTTGTTGTTGTTGTTTAGTGCCGTCGAGTGGGTTCCGACCCATAGCGACCCTGTACAGGGTTTCCGAGGCTGTAAATCTTTACGGGAGCAGAACGCCTCATCTTTCTCCCACGGAGTGGGCTGGTAGTTTCGAACTGTGGCCTTAAGGTTCGCAGCCCGATTCGTAACCACTACGCTACCAGAGCTCCTTAATAACAACAACATATCAATAGTGTCCTTATAAAAGAGGAGAAGAGGCACAGAAAGACAGAAGAAAATAGCTATGTCATGCTGGAGATAATCTATAGGTGCAACCCAAGGAATCCAGAGGTCTACCAGAAGCCAAGGAGTCCTGGTATAGCACTGTAGGATAAGAATTGGATTGCAAGGTCAGTTTGAACTGCAAAGTCTGCAGTTAAGAAAACTCACCAGCTGCTCTTAGGAAACAGGGTCACTATGAGTCGAAACGGACCCAACGCACTTAACAGCAACAACTAGAAGCCAAAAAAGAAAAGAAAGTACCTTCCCCTAGAGCCTTTGGAGACAACATAAACCTGCTGATACCTAAATTAATATTACAGGTAGTCCCAGACTGATGTATGGTGGATTCGAGTTATTGCAAAATTCACTTAGAATCACCCTTTCTTTTTATTTTTAATGGATGTATTTTATATACATATGTGTACACATTCAAATATATTTTCAAGTTTATATATTATATTTGTAACACATAAGAATAAAGACCAGGTTTATAAAGATAGTGATAAAAATATAATAATGACAATGAGAACCAACTTACAATGAAGACATTGGAAAGAAACCTTTTGGTAAATTGGATACTTATTGTTGTTAAATGCAATAGAGTTCTTAGTGACTCATAGAAACCTTATGCAAACCAGAATAAAAAAAATATCAGGTCCTGGGCCAATTTCATGGATTGGTTTAAATTTTATTCAGCTTCAGCCTGAACTTGCATATATGCAGTTAATGGTCTGTTTCACAGTGTGTCCTTGGCCTAATTTTGGCTCAAGATGTGGAGTTTTTACACCATCTGTTTCCACAGACATCATCAATTTGATTTACGTGTATTCCATTCAGTGCGTTCCATATGTATAGTCATCTTTTACGTTATTTAAAAAAGGTATTTTCAATGAACAATTCATTGGTCTTGCAAAATCCTATCATGTGATCTCAACCATCATTTCTATCATAAAGGACATGTTTTTCAACTACTGATCCTTCCTCTTTGTTTCCAATCTTTGCTTTCCAATTGCTAGTAATTAGCAATACATCTTCATTGCATGTTTGATCAATTTCAGACTGAAGAAGTTGACAGAATTCTTCAAAATTTCATCATAACTGGCTTTTGTGGTTGGTGCATAAATTGAGTAATAGTTGTATTAACTGGTCTTCCTTGTGGTCTTACAGATATTAACCTATCATAGACAGCGTTGTACTTCAAGATCTATTTTAAAATGTTCTTTTTGATGATGAATGTGATGCCATTCTTCAATTTGTCATTTCCAGCATAGTGACTGTCACATTCAAAATGGCCAATACCAGTCCCTTTTAGCCCATTGATGCCTAGGATATTGATGTTTATGAGTTCCATTTCATTTTTTGACAATTTCCAATTTTACTAGATTCATACTTCATACATACTGGGTTCTGATTATTAATGGATTTTTACAGCTGTTTCTCTTTATTTTGAGTTGTGTGCCACCAGCAAATGAAGCTTTACTCCTTTTGCTTCATGAGGTTAATTCTACGTTGAAGAGACAGTTCTTCCTCAGTCATATTTTGAGTCTTTTACAACCTGAGGAAATCATCTTATGGCACTATATTTGATATTCTGAAACATAAATATTCTGGTTCTATTCATGTTTCAATATTCAATATTCTGATGCTACCTGATGATGTTCTGCTTCTATTCATAAGGTTTTTAATGACTAAATATTCAGAAGTAGTCCATCTCTCCTTCTTCCTAGTCTGTCTTAGTCTGGAAGCTCAGCAGAAATCTGTTCACCATGGTGTCCATGGTAGTATTTAAAATCCTGGTGGCATCGCTTCCAGAATCACAGCAACACACAAGCCCCCGTAGTACAACAAAGTGACGGACAGGTGGAGGCTTGTCGGGGACTACCTATACTGAATTCCCGAACTGAAAGACAGTGATTTTCTGGTATTTAATCTGGAAATGGGCTGGTGGAGATATGAACATGTTCTTGGCTATGAACATTTATAGCCTTTAAACAGAAAAGAACAAGATGACCCTGAAATGAGTTAAGAGGTCAACAGGAGGAGGAACCACTGCTTCCTTGATTCCAAGGCCAAGGTCACCACCAGGGAGCAGTCCTCATCGGCATATTGCCTCCTTTCCAAATAAAAAGTTCTTGAGAAAGAATAAACTTATCAGGAGTTTTCTGTGGGGCTTTCACATAGGCCAGGGAAAACAAACAATCATGCTGTGAGTCTTTATCTCCTCATCCTAACTTAGCCATATTTTTATTCCTATGAAGTCACCTTGAAATAAATACTATTTTTTAAATAAATAAAATGATAAGGAAATCATTGTCTCAATTAAATATGCAAAAGAGCATTCCACATGCTTAAATCTAATTTTGAAAAGGTAAAAGAAAAGATGTTGCATTCTCACTGCATTTATTTTTGTGCATATTTTCATTTAATCTCCTGATTGAATTGTCCCTTGTGCCCATACAGAAACCACCTGAATTTCTACTCTGTTCAAAACTTCTGCATCTTCTTCAGAACAATGCTGACAACAGACCCATTACCCAGATTTGCCTTTTGGTAATATGACAAAAAAGGAATATTAGTAAACATTTCTTTAATTCTTAATATGCACTCTTTGCTAGCTGCTTTTATACCAATGAATTACTACAACTTGAAGTATTATTTGTTGTTTTTAGGTGGCATTGAGTTGGTACCAACTCATAGCAATCCTACACACAACAGAACAAAACACTGCCCGGACCTGCACCAACCTCACAATCATTTTTAAATATGAGCTCATTACTGCTGCCACTGTGCCAATCCATCTTGTTGGGGGACTTCCTCTTTTTCTCCAACCTTCCACTTTATCAAGCACGATATACTTCTCCAGGGAATGGTCCCTCCTGATAGTATGTCTGAAGCATGAAAGATGAAGTCTTGTCATCTTGGCTTCTAAAGAGCATATTAGCTGTACGTCATCCAATACAGACTGGTTTGTTCTTTTGGTAGTCTGTAGTACCTTCAATATTCTCCTCCAACTCCAGAACTTAAATGCATCCATTTTTCTACTATCTTCCATATTTACTGTCCAACTTCCACATGCATATATGGTTACTGAAAATACCATGGTTTGGGTCGGGTGCTCCTTAGTACTCAAATTGATATCTTTGCTCATGAACGCTTTAAAGAGGTCTTGTGCAGCAGATTTGCATAATGCAATATGTCATTTGATTTCTTGACTGCTGCTTTCATGAATGCTGATATTGGATCTGAGCAAAATGAAGTCTTTGACAACTTTAGTCTTTTCCCCATTTATATGGATGTTATTTACTCATCAGTGGTGAAGGTTTTTGTTTTCTTTACACTGAGGTGCAACTCATATGCAGGGTTGTGGTTTTTGATCTTCATTAGTATTTTAGGACCTCTTTATTTCAGCAAGCAAAGTTTTATCATCTGAATATCATAGGTTGGTAATGAGTCTTCCTCCATTCCTGTGATGCCATGTTTTCCTTCATATAATATAGGTTCTTAGATTACTCGTTCTGAATACAGATTGAATAAGCATGAATAAGTATGATGAAATAATACAACCCTGGCACACACCTTTCCTAATTTAAAACCATTCAGTGTTCCCTTGTTCTGTTCAAACAACTGCCTCTTGGTCTATGTGCAAGTTCCTCATGAGAACAATTAAGTGTTCTAGAACACCCATTCACTACATTGTTGCCCATATCTTGTCATGATCCATAGAATCGAAAGCCTTTGTGTAGTCAATAAAGCACAGGTATTGTATACTTTCAGCCAAGATCCAGATGATGTCAGAAGTGATATCTCTCGTTCCACATCTATATTGTTTAGTATGGAAAAAATGAAAACCTAGAAGGGATTGATAGATGTTTCCAAAGCCAAACATCTAGTAAGTACTAAAGGAGATAATCTTAGCATGAGTAAAACTCCATTCCCAATAAATGAATTGTGCTATATCAGAGTCCTTTCACAGTTATATAAAAAAAAAGTACATAGTAGAAGTTTAATCTTTTTTACTAAATACAATACATTTTAAATTCTGAAAAAAAATAGACAAAAAAAGAAAAGTAATGAATGATGATACCATTGGACATTGGTAGTTCAGTGGTAGAATTTTTATTTTCTAGATTGGAGACCCAGGTTTGTTTACAGACCAGTGGATTTTTATGGGCCATTACAGCCATCTGTCAATGGAGACTTGCATGCTGTTATGAGGCTGCACAGATTTCAGTGGAGTTTCCTGGCTTTCACAGACTAGGGAGAAAGGCCTGTACATCTACTTCTGAAAATCATCCAAGCCCAAGTGGTCATGGAGATGATACGACTGGACAGTGGTCAGTTCTGTGGTGCATGATATTGCTATCATTGGAAGCTGACAACAAGAAGGCATCTATCAAAAATAACAACAACCATACTTTGGCACATAAGTGAGAAAAAACAATTTTGTTTCATCAAAAATGTATTAACAAAAGTAAAAGGATGTGGTAGGCAGATGACTGCACATGTTACAACATTCTGCTTCCTCATAACATGAAAACTGGATGATTTGCATGCTGGGTTTTTCCTAAAGACAATAAGCAATTTTATTTTAGTTTGGTTTGTGTGTTTTTGTTGTTGTTGTGACATCCCTTTAAGCTGATTTAGTGACACTGTGAGCACAACAACATTTAGATTTTCAATTATTTACCTGTCATTGGTGAAAAAGCATTTTTTTTGTTGTTTGTTATTAGAGAGTAACCCCTGAGCAAAGAATCTACAGACATTTAACCTTGTTATTTTTAAGCTGTCTGAGAAAACTTTAATATATTCCCATCATCTGTTAGAAAGGTGTTGGGAAATACCCTTCAAAAATGATCATTATAGCAGAAAGTTATTTTCAAAGATTACTATAAAATTTATATTTTCAAATATACATACACACACACACAGAGAGACAGAGACAGAACAGAGAGAGACAGAGACAGAGAGAGTGAGCGCTAGAGAGTGTAGAGAGTTCTGGTAGTGTAGTGATTATGAGTTGGGCTGCTAATCTGAAGACTCAGCAATTTGAAACTACCAGCCGTTCCATGGGAGAAAGATGAGGCTTTCTGCTCCAGTGAAAATTTACAGCCTCGAAAACCTTATGTAGGGTCACCATGAGTCAGAAATGACCCCATGGCACACCACCACCTTATATATACATGTATAGATATAGATTTATAATTTCAAAAATATTCTTTTAGAACTCTACCTTATAACCAGCATTGTGACAACTAAGAAATTATATAACTTTCATGACAAATTTCTGATCTATAAGAAAAAAAAAATTCACATGTTAACATCTTGTTAATTATCTATAATCACAAGCAGTTCCTGCTAGCATTTACATAGCATGCTGACTACTATTCAGTAAAAATTAGGAACACTTTAAAGGAATAACAACTGATCTCTGTCAATTTGTCATACTGTTGTGACTTATGTGTTTCTATGTCATTGGTATTTTAAATACCAGAAGGCTCACCCATGGTGGACAGATCTCAGAGGAACTTCCGGAATAAAACATACTAATAAGAGAGAGATAGACTAGTTCTGAATGATTAGACACTGAAAACCTTATAAATAGCAGTAGTACATTATCAGATATAGTGCCAGAAGAGAAGCCCCTCAGGTTGGATGGCACTAAATACAACTGGGGAAAGACAACCTCCTCTAAGTAGAGTTGACCAAAATGATGTGGATGAAGTAAAGCCTTTAGGATCTTAATTTGCTGATGGGTCACATGTCAAAATAAGGAAAATAGCTGCAAACATCCATTAGTACTCAGAACTTAGAATGAATGAAATATTAATCTAGAAATAATGAAAGTAATAAAAAATGAAATGAAATACCAAAAGATCAATATTCTAGACATTAGTGGTCTAAAGTGGAATGGAATTGGCCATTTTGAATCAGAAAATTCTGTGGTTTATGATGCTGTGAATTACAAATTCAAGAGGAATGGTATTGCATTCATCATCAAAAAGAGTACTTCAAGAAGTATCCTGAATGCTGTCTGTTAAAGGCTAATAGTACTATGCCTCAAGGAAGACTATTTAATGCCATTTTATTCAAATTTACATGCCAAACACTAAAGTCAATGATGATGAAACTGAAGGATTATACAACTTCTTCAGTGTGAAATTTATTGAACATGTAACAAGATGCACTAATAATGTGAACATTATAGGAAAGGTCAGTAGTTGCAAAATATGACCTTGGTAATAGACATGGAGATTGCATAATAGAATATTGAAAAACCAATAACTTATAAATTGCAAAGAACTTTTTTTTTTTTTTTCAACAGCACAGACAGCAACAAAATTCATGGATCTTCTAATATAAATACACAGGAATCAGATGGAAACGATGGGAAAACTCAATATTATCAGCCAAGACAAAGTCAGAGGCAGACTGTGCCTTATATACCAGTTCAGACTGAAGCTAAAGAAAATTAGAATAAATCAATGAGAGCCCAAATATTACTTTGAGTATATTCTGCCTCAATTTAGAGATTATCACAAAAATGTGTTTGATGCATTAGACAGTAATGATCGAAGGCCGGAGGAGTTGTGGTATGACATCAAGAACATCATCCATGAAGAAGGCAAAAGGTCACATAAAAGAAAAGATAAAAGAAATGAACAAGGTGGATGTCAGAAGGGACTTTGAAATGTGTTCTTCAATGTAGGAGCCAAAGCGGCTAGAAGAATTATGACATAAAAGAAATGAATAAAAAACTTCAAAGGTCAGATGGAGAAGACAAAATAAAGTATTTTAATGCAATATGCAAAGATCTGGAGTTAGAAAATCAAAAGAGAAAAACATGCTCAGCTTTCCTCAGGAAAAAAATCAACAGTTGACTTGAAATACTGAAGGATTCTATGGCACAATATAGAATGATGCAGATAGCCTCAAAAATAAATGGAAGCAGAGTCTTTGTAATAAAAAGCAGTAGGCAGTGTTCAGCTATTTCAAGAGATACAATATAATCAAGCATCAATGATATAGAGGGAATATGTACAAGCTGCACAGAAGGAATTGGCAAAAATCAAGGCTGCAAGAATTCATGGAATAAAAACTAAAATGTTTCAATAAACTGATATAGTCCTAGAGGTGCTCACTCATCTATACCAACAAATTTGGCAGATAACCACATGGCAACCCACTGAAAAGTTCCATTTTTGTGCCCATTTCCAATAAAGATAACCCAATGTAGTGTAGAAATCATTGCACAATGTCATTATTATTACATGCAAGTAAAAATTTGCTGAAGATACTTAAATTATTGTAACAGTACATCATAGGGAGGTGCTAGAAATTCAAACTGGATTCAAAAGAGGTCATGGAAGGAGGGATATCATTCCTGATCTAAATGCATATTGAGGGAAAACAGAGAATACCAGAAATATGGTTGGTTACTTGTTCTTTACAGACTTCACAAAGGTATTCAATTTTGTTTAACAAAATATGAATAGCAGTGCAAAGAATAGATATTCCAAAAATTTTAACAGTACTCATGTCCTCATGAGTACTTTACATAGATCAAGAAACAGTCATTCAAACAGAACAAGGTGAAGCTGGATTGCATAGTATCAGGAAAGATGTGCATGAAGGTGGTATATTTTCAGCATACTTCGTCAATCTGTATGCTGGGCAAATAATCTGAGAAGCTGGATTATATGAAGAACATGCATCAAAATTAGAGTAAGAATCAATAACAACTTGCAATATGCAAATGACACAGCCTTGTTTGCAGGAAACAAAAAGGATTTGAAATACTGAAGAGGACTTGGGATAAATACTTACAGAAACAATACATATTGTTGTGATGAAGTGCCATGGAGTCAATTCTGACTCACAGCAATCATGTATTGGGTTTCCGAGGAGCAGCTGGTGAGTTTGAACTACCAACACTGAGTTTCAAACTGACCTTGCAATCCAGTACAGTTATAAGCAAAAATTGAAATCAATCTTCCAAGTTATTTTACCAATTGCTTTTGTATTTCCTAATGAAAATCATTTATTTTCTAATCAATAGTGTCTTTCTATAAGGGGAAACAATATCAGAAAATGCTTTGAGAATTATTTCTAGCAAAATAATATTATCTACATCAAAATTTTCTCATGAAAATTACTACGCAAGTAGATGACATGCCATAAATTTTAAATAAAACATAAAACAACAATAACTAAAGAACTGTTCTCTTTTAATATACAGGACTAAGGGATAAATAAAATATAATACATTATTTTGCTACTTTTGATTTTGCTGAAGAACACAATGATATCTCTAAATCACCCAAATTCTTAGCTGAAACATCTAAAAAAATATTCTACAACTTGAAATTCTTTTTAGAACAGCACACAATACAGACTCAAAATATTTTATTTACAGTTACACAGTGAATGTATCTATGTCTCCCCTACCTCATCTGTTCAATTTGCACTCAGTAGGTGGCCAATGATTTATTATTAAAATTTCACAGATGTACCTATAGAGTGCCATGCAAAGACTGGCAAGCATAGATCCTTTCCAGATAAAGTTAAAAGGTCAATGAAGGCCATAACATGTTGAAAGCATTTTAAGATGAAGGAATTTCACTCATGGAAAAGAAAAATCCCTTGAATAATTGCTTCCAAAAATGATCATGCCCTTCACAAGGATTTTTTTTTTTTTCTTAATACAACAATCAAAGTTGTACTGAAAAATTAAAAAAAACTCTTCCTTGTTTTCATCAGAATAAAAATTTCCCTATGAAATTGAACTGTGGCATTTAAGAGAACAAAAAGGGAGAAGGTGCATTTTTTTCTCTGTACCCAACTTTTCCCCCAGTCTTCTGATTCTCTGTACTGGATCAGAATACATTTGGTGACAATTTGGAAAGGAGAAACGTGTTTGCTAAGAAGGAATCCGATCTATTCCAGCTTAACTACAACCCAAGGAATATTTCTTCTTGTGGTTGTTATGAAGGAGATATTTTGAGCAGCTACAATAAAAAGTTGTGGTTCAAGTTTTCTCATTCTAGACTAGAGAGCTCAGTAGCTGTAATGTTCAGCACTGAGAACAGGCCATAATGAGCTGTCGGTTTCTGCTCACAAATTTTCACTGTACCTATTACAACCTCAGCACTAGTTTTCTCAGTGGCTTATTTGGGAAATATTAGAGCTAGTGTTATCATAAAATTTCCTGAATATGGACTTCACTAATTAAATCATTGTACTATTAATAATGTTGCATATCATCATTAATAATGATAACAACACATTTTTTGTGCATCTCTTACTTGTTGGGTATTGTGTTAAGTGTGTTTCAAAATAGTCCATCTAATCTTGAGTCAGTCACATTAATGTCTCTGTATGATAGGTGTAACTGAGATTAAAACACAAACTGATTTATTTTTACACAGATAGGTATACTGCCTATTTGTGACATGGTGGTGACGGTTGTGCCTTGGAGTCAGTTCCAACTCACAGTGGACCCTATATGGGGTTTCCCTGTCTGTAAGTCTTTATGGGAGCATAAAGTCTCATCATTCTCTCCTCAAGTGGTTGGTAGATTCGAATTGCACACCTTGCAGATAGCAGTTCAACTCATAAACCACAACACTATAAGAATTTCTGTATTTGTGGCATACGTAGGGAAAACTATTTTTCTAAGCTACTCTAGGAGCCCTGGTGGCACAATAAGTTAAGTGTTTGCCTTCTCATTGAAAAGTCATTGGTTCAAACCTAATAGTCACTCTGTAGGAGAAAGATAGGGCTCTTTGCTCCCATAAAAGATTCATAGACTTAGAAATCCCAGTGACAGTTTTAATTTGTTCTATGGGATTGTTATGAGTTGGAATTGACCTAATGGCAATGGATTTATTTGGGGTAAGTTTCCCTAGTCTTGTTTTATATACAATAGTTGCCTCCTCCTCTGTCTTGATAGCTTATTTCTCTGAAGATCTTCTTATTTTCAAGCATACAACTTACACTGATACCGAGTCACAAGTCATTGGTAATACTAGATTTTTCCTTGCTTTTTTTTTTCTTCTTTTTTTCTTTCATTCTTTCTGTTTTTATTATCCTCTGGTATTAGAAACAGAATATATTCAATAACATAAGAAGAGGAAGAATTTTAAAAATGTAACTTAAGGCAACACACTAAATAATACTACCAAAATCATGTGTTACTCTACTGACAGAATAGGTAGGTTGATAACAATGGAAGGTCAAAGAGAGTGAGGAACTAAGTTTTAAGGATCAAACCTATGTACTATGTGCTTTATTATATTGAGACATAGGGAAAATATGTCCTTTCCTTTGCTGTCCAGTATGCCATCTCTCTATTAATTATACACTCATTTCCTTGGAGGATTTGTCACTTCATTGGTTTTTGTCTTTGTAGAAGGTAGACGCAGTCCACATTCAATGAAATACTCTATCCTGAGGCTTTACCTTTTGGATAACACTCAATTCACCAGAATTTGTTCTCTTAAGAAACCTAAAAGCAAGTGTAAAAATAGGCTGTTCTGCAAACTTCAAAATAGTAGAGGACAATGAATGCTGGTGAGGATGCAGAAAGACTGGGACATTCCTACTTTGTTGGTGGGATTGCAAAATGGTCCAACCTCTCTGGAAAGCAATATGGTGCTTCCTCAGAAAGTTGGAAATAGAAATATCTTATGATCCAGCAATTTCTCTACTTGGTATTTACCCACAAGAAATATGAGCCATACCATGAGTAGATATATGCACACCGATGTTCATAGCAGCACTACTTACAATAGCAAAAAGATGGAGACTGTCTAAATGCTCATCAGTTGAAGAATGGATAAACAAACTGTGCTACATACACACAATGGAATACTATGCTACCTTGAAGAACAACAAGGAAGCTACAAGCCACCACATAACATGAATGAACCTTGAGGACATTATGCTCAGTGAAATTAGTCAGTCACAAAAGGAGAAATACTGCATAAGACCATGATTGCAATAGATTAAGAAAAAGAACCCACCCAAAAAGGGGGGGGGACCCCCAAAACTATATATATATATAATTGCTGATCACTGGGATGTATGGGATGAGAGGAGGGGAGGGAGTAGACACAGGGTAGGGAGTAGACACAGGAATGCTGGGTTGCTAGGGGAGGGGGCTGGCAATACACAGGAAGGAGGAAGGGAATAGAAGAACAAGGCAGATGGGAGAACAGTTAGGCAGGTTCGCATGGGCTAAGTGGGACAGATGCATGCCCAACCTTGGAATAACAGGGCTTCAGGATACATGGATTGAGACATGGTCCAAATGGGTAAAAGAGGGTAATAATGTTAGGATGCTTGGCTGTCTTTTGAATCTTGTTTTCTCTTGTCTGCCATTGTGAAATAGACACTGGGGAGGGGGATAAATAGTCACAAACATCACAATAGAAAGCTTGTAAGCCCTTCTTCAATCTATAACTGAATGGAATACCTTAAAGTGGGCTAGAAATTGCCCAGACCCAAAATGGGGGAGGGGGACTATAAAGGCAAGAAGTGAGTGGCTTACAAGCTTTCAAGAGGGAGCCTAGTTCCAGATAGGGTAGGTGTAGGTAGAACCTCCACTGAAGGATTTCCAATCTGTTGGGACTGGTCTGGCGAAAGGAAATGAAGATAAGACTTTTGTGGTACAACAGTGAATAATTGCCATCAGGATTGACTGTAGGGTCAGAAATGTAGAGGTAGATTTTATTTGACAAAAGGAGGAAAGTGACTGATTTTACAGCCCAGGAGCAGAGGTCCTTTGGACCATCAAGTGAGAAGAGTGGAGAGCATGACCATACCAAGAAAGGCAGTAAAACCAGGCATGGAGACAGAGATGATGATGTGGACAGATGGAGTGGATGGGGGCATGGGTCTCAGGGAGGTTGAGGGGCTGTTTGCTGACAGCCAGGGAGGCGGGCCTGTGGGTTGTATCATTTGGTTATTTGATAATCCATGGAGGGGACTGTAATCATTGCAATGAAACAAAATATGATAGGATGACTGTGAAGCTGAAGTGGGACAGTGGTAAATAATGATGTATGCACAACCTCAGAACAACAGTGCTCTGAGGGATTGAGACATGGTTGGAATAGGGGGAAGGGGGGAAATAATGTTAACATGCTTGGATATCTTTTGAAACTTGGTTTTCCTGACATACCATTATAAAATAGACACTTGAAGGGGGAGAGAAAGGAATAGCCAGAAATATCACCATACAAAGCTTGTAAGTATGTCTTCTGCCTATAACTGATTGAAATACCTAAAATGAGGCTACAACATACCCAGTGAAGGAGGCTTCCTGTGGAGCCTCTGCATTACATAAGACCATAGATAGAATCATGAACAACATCCAGAATCTTCTGAAGTGGGAAATCTCCACTTGATTCAGCCTGGAGTGGCTGAAAGATCAGAAGATACTTCTTGAAAGACAGACAGGAAACATTTAAAACAATATAGCAGGCTAATTGATTACTACAAGAACAAGCAAGTTGCTTGCCCAGGAGACATCAAGGCAAGTGGTCTGGTCCCCTCAGGGCAAACCTCTTTCTAAGACTAAGAGTCAATAGGAATACACGCTCTGATTGGTGACCACATTCATCATCGACAAGAGGAAGTGAGGGAAAAACAACAATGAAGCTGCGAGCTGAGCCCTACAATGGTCAGTGGACTTCTGCAGCCCCGGTAGAGACCTGGATGGCCAGCAGTGTGACAAGACTTGGGGACTCTTCGGCCCAGACTTAGTGACATAGTCACAGAGGACTAAAGTGGAGAGTAAAGTGTCCAGCTGATAAGAAGAGAGGGCATATGCATAAGAACACCCACACTTGCAGATAATACTCACTTGACCTGGCTTCAATGATTACATGATCAGAGCTCAACTAGAAGAAGAAAGAAGAGGGGAAAAAAGAGTAATCTGATACAATTTAATGAACTTGACCTACACCTATGGATGCAGTGGCTCAAAAGAGGGAACAAATCTTTACAGCGAGGATCATTTTTACCCCCTCCATATACAGAATAGACAGGGCTTGGCAACTTGGACATTGGCTACTCAAAATGGGGGGAGGAGGGTTACAAAGGCAAGAAGTGACTGGCTTACAAACTTTCAAGAGGGAGCCTAGATCCAGAGGGCTCGGAGGAAGGTAGCCTCTCCACTGAGTAGTATCCAATCTGTCTAGGCAGGGCTGATGAAAGAAGACGTGGATGGGTCTTTTGTGATATAACGGTGAGTAATTGTTATCAGGACTGATTGTGAGGGTTGGGAATGTAAAGGCAGATGTTTTGTGGCAAAAGGAGGGGAGTGATTAACTTTGCAGTCTAGGAGCTGAGGTCCCTGGGACCACCAAGGGAGAAGAGCAGAGAGTGGGACCCTACCCAGAGAAGCAGTTATGGCAGAGGTGGAGGTGGAGACGATGACGTGTAGAGATGGAATGATTGGGGACTTTAGACCCAGAGAGGGAGAGGGGCTGTATGCTGATGACCAGGGGTAGGCTTGCAGGGTATACACTTTGGTTCGGTGATGATGCATGGAGGGGAGATTGTAACCATGGCAAGGAAATGATATACGTTAGGATGAATGTAAGGCTAATGTTCTCCCATGTAAAGTTTCACATAATTCACAATAAAACATTAAAAAAAATAAAAAATAAAAAAAGACTATTCTGATGCTTCTTTGTCTTCTGAACTCATTTGGTTCCTTTCATTCTCCCAACCTGCTCCTCAGACCTTCCGAATAACTCCGTTTAAAAAAAAAAAAAAAAAAGTTAACATTTCAAAACTGTCCTTACTTTACATTATCAGCCAATGAAAGTGCTATGCATTACAAACAATTTGTTACATACATATTGACAACAATTTAAACAAAACAAAATAAACAACTATGGGTTACAATGGCTCTATCCAGTTGTAGAAGGTGTTTCAATGAATGGGGGCAGACAGGAACAATTCTAAGGCAGACAGTAACAATATGATCAAGTATATTTACAGATGGTTAATATATGAAGCTAAATGAGGTTCCATTTAGCTTCACATATGTGTTATGGATACTGGAACTTCATTTAGCTTCACATATAAATTTGCTGTGATACTGGAAGTTATGCCACGAGTATTTCAAATACCAGCATAGTAACCCATTGTTGACAGGTTTCACCATAGTTTCCAGTCTAAGATATCTGGAAAGAAGAAATTGGCAATTTACTTTTGAACAAAATTGGTAAATGGAAGTCTTATCTATATCCGTGTGATGTTGCTTGATATAATAAGAAAAGTTGAGCCCCCTGAGGTTGGAAGGCACACAAAGCCAGAGAAGAGCTACTTCACAAAAACAGTGTCAAATTGAATGATGTAGTTGGAGTAAAGCTTTCAGGACCTTTCTTTCCTGATGTGACATGAATCAAAATAAGAAGAAACAGCTGCAAATATACATTAATAATTTGAATATGGAATAAGTGAAGTACAAATCAAAGTAAATTTGCAGCTGTCAAAAATTAACATTTGAAGATTGATACCCTAGGAATTAGTGAGCTGTAAGGAACTAATATTTGTCCTTTTAAACAATCATTAACTAGGAAGCCCATTTAATACCATTATTCAAATTTATGCACCAACCACTAAAGCCAGTGAGAATGAAATAGAATTATACCAATTTCTTCAATCTGAAATTGATCAAACATGCAATCAAGATGTATTAATCATCACTGGTCATTGGAATGCAAAAGTTGAGAGCAAAGATCAGTGGTTGGAAAATATGGCCTTGGTGATAGAAATGATGCTGGAGAACGAATGATAGAATTCTGCAAAACCAATGATTTGTTCATTTCAAATACCTTCTTTAGACAGCATAAGAGACGACTAGACACATGGACCTCATCAGATGGAATACATAGAAATCAAATTGACTACATCTGCAGAAATATACGATTGAAAAGCTACGTATCATCAGTGGAAAAAAGGCCAGGGGCAGACTGTGGAAGAGACCATTAATTACTCATATGCAAATTCAAACAAACTGAGGAAAATGAAAACAAGTCCACGAGAGCCAAAATATGACCTTGAATATATTCCACCTGAATTTAGAGATCATCTGAAGAACAGATTTAATACATTAAACACTAAAGACCGAAGACCAGAAGAGTTGTGGGATGATATCAAGAATATCATACAGAAAGAAAGCAAAAAGACATTGAGAAGACAATAAAGAAGGAAAAGGTCAAAATGGATGTCAGAAGAGACATTGAAACTTGTTCTCCAGCATAGAGATGCTTAATAAAGCAAATGGAAGAAATGAGGAGGTCCAAGAGATGAAAAGAATATTTCAAAGATCAGCTCGAGAAGATAAAGCCGAATATTACAACAAAATGTACAAAGATCTGGAATCAGAAAAACAAAAAGTAAGTACACACTCAGCATTTCTCAAGCTGGAGGAACTGAAGAATACATTCATGCCTCGACTTTCATTATTGAAAGATTCACTGGGCAAATGATTGAATGATGCAGAAAGCATAGAGAAAAGATGGAAGGAATACACAGTCACTGTACCAAAGGAAATGGTTCATGTTCAACCATTTCAAGAGGTATCATATGATCAAGAGCCAAGATAATGAAGGAGGAAGTCCAAGGTGCATTGAAGGAATTGGCAAAGAACAGGTCACCAGGAATTGATGGAATAAGAATTGAAATCTTTCAAGAAAGTGAGGCGGCACAGGAGGCATTCACTCATCTCTGCCAAGAAATTTGGAAGACAACTATCTGGTCGACTGATTGGAAGAGATCCATATTTGTGCCCATTCCAAAGAGAGGTGACCCAATGGAACGTAGAAATCATTGGACAATATCTTTGATATCCCATGCAAGTAAAGTTTTGCTAAAGGTAATACAGACATGGCTATAATCAGACACTGACAGAGAACGTCCAGAAGTTCAAGCTGGATTCAGAAGAAGCCATGGAACGAGAGATATCATTGCTGATATCCAATGGATCTTGGCTGAAAACAGCGATTATCAGAAAGATGTTTACTTGTGCTTTATTGACTACACAAAGGCTTTTGATTGTGTGGATCATGACAAGCTATAGACAACATTGCGAAGTATGAGTATTCTGGAACACTTAATTGTGCTCATGAGGAGTCTTTACCTGGATGAAGAGGCAGTTGTTCGAACAAAACAAGGGAACAGTGAATGGTTTAAAATTAAGAAAAGTGAGAGGACTTCCTGCGCTTCCCTGACCAGGCAGCTCAGGTAGGGCAGTCTCGGGGAAAAGGGGCGGAGTCACACATAAGAAACCTCTTTCTAGCAGACAGACAGCCTTTGAACAAACATAAGATCCTATATTTCAATATTCTGAACTCGTTTTTTTAAAAGATCAAGTTGCTAAGGAATTACAGGCATTTTGAGCTTTTACCTGCCTGCATGCGGCTCCTGCTTCCATGCCTGCCCCAGAGAGTGCCTCTGCCCCCTGCAGACCTTGTAATGCAGGGCTAGAGCAACCTCACTTAGAAGGCTGCATTTCCAGAGAAAATGAAGCATAAACTATCAAAGCCGAACAAATAGAGAGGGATATCAGCGTGGATTTCAGGAAATTCGGGGTACCCACGGTACAGAGAGACTGAGACACATTTTTTAAGTCATCAAATACGGACACTACCTCCCTACAGCCAGGACCCCCAGCCCTCTACTGCCCCAGCCTAGACCAGCCCTCTGCCAAGGCACCGAGGCTCAGGAACTCCCAAGGCACAGGCCCGCCCACTGAGGCTAAGGCCCTCCCAAGGCCCAGACACTCCCACTGAGGCCAAGGCCTGCCCTGAAGCCCAATCCGCCCACAGACTGGTCACAAAGCCCCAGGCCTAACCAAGGCCCAAATCGCATACCCGCCTCACGGCCCAGGCAGTCCACAGCCCGGTCGCCGCCAGGGCCCCAGAGGCTCAACCCGCCGCGTAGCCCGGTCACCAAGGCCCAGTGCCCCTGAGACACAACCTGCCCTCAGCCCGGTCCCTGAGGCACAGGCCCCCTGAGGCCCAATCCGCCCAACCTGCCCACTGAGGCCCAAGCTGCTGATACCCAGGCCCCGCCCCCAGAGGCCCAAACTGCCTGCCCGAGGCACAAACCACCCACCCGAGACACAAACCACCTGCAGCCCTGTCGCTGACGCCCAGGCCCCCAGAGGCCCAAACAGCCTGCCCTAGGCTCAATCCACCCGCCCGAGGCCCAGGCCCAACTGAGGCCCAAAAAAGTTACTCTGAGCTAAGCAATAAGGAGAGTGTAAAGGGAAGACCACATCCTGATCACATCTTCCTGGTGGTAATCAGAAAACATAAAAAATTACCAAACACATACTTAATTAATTATTAGGGCCACAGATAAACATTAAACATGTCCAAGAAGCAAAAACACATGACCATATCGGCACATGTCCAGAAAAAAGATGAAATATCTGAGACAAATGAACCAGAAGTAGACCTTCTCTCCATGCTGGAAGGAGGACAGGCCTTGGAGATACCTGAGAAAGAATTCAGAAAATGGTTATAAAATGTCTCAAAACACTTTACAATGGAGTTGAGAAAAATAAGGAAGAAGTCAGAAAAGTGCTACAGGAACAATCAAACAAGATAGCTACAGCATTGGTAACAATCCAAAACCTACAGAAAGAGGTCCAAACAATCAACAACAAAATGGCAGAAATAGAAAACTCCCTGAAAGGGTAGAGGAGTAGAATAGATGAGATGGAAGGAAGAATCAGTGAGCTGGAAGACAAATCTCTCAATACCACTAAGATAGAAGAACAAACCTAAAATTAAGAAAAGTGTACGACAAGGTTATAGTCTTTCATCATACTATTCAACCTGTATGCTAAGCAAATAAACCGAGAAGCTGGGTTATATGAAGAAAAACGTGGCATCAGGATTGGAGGAAGACTCATTAACAACCTGCAATATGCAGATGATACAACCTTGTTTGCTGAAAGTGAAGAGGCTTTAAAGCATTTACTAATGAAGATCAAAGAGCACAGCGTTCAGTATGGATTACATTTTAATGTCAAGAAAACAAAACTCCTCAACAATAGACCAATAAACAACATTCTTATCATGGAGAAAAGATTGAAGTTGTCAAGGACTTCATTCTTCTTGGATCAACTACTAAACTCCTGGAAGCAGCAGTCAAGGAATCAAATGATGTATTGCATTAGGCAAATCTGCTGCCCAAGACCTTTTTAAAGTATTGAGGAGAAAAGATATCAGCTTGAGGACTAAGGTGTGCCTGACCCAAGCCATGGTATTTTCAATAACCTCATATGCATGTGCAATCTGGACAGTGAATAAGGAAGACAGTAGAACAATTGATGCTTTTGACTTATGTTGTTGCAGGAGAATATTGAAAGTTCCATGAGCTGTCAAAAGAACCAGTAGATCTGTTTCGGGATAAGTGCAGCCATAGTGCTCCTTGAAGGCCAAGATGGCCAAACTTCATTTCTCATACTTCGGACATATGGTCAGGAAGGACCAGTCACTGGAGAAGGATATCATGTTTGATAAGGTGGAGGGTCAGAGTAAAAGAGGGAGACCCCCAATGAGATGGACTGGCCAAGTGGCAGCATCGATGGACTCAAGCATGGCAAAAATAATGAGGTTGGCCCAGGTTTGGGCAGCGTTTCTTTCTGCTGTGCATAAGGTATCTATGGGTTGGTACCAACTTGCTGGCACCTAACAATGACAAACAATCATTTGGTCTACTATGCTGTGAATAACAAATTGAGAGGAATGACATTGCATTAATTGTCATAAGGAACATTTCAAGATCTATCCAGAAATACAATACTGTCAGTGATAAAATTATATCTACATACCTATAAGAATGGAAGGTATATACAGCTGTTATTGAAATTTATGCATTAAGCACTAATTTCAGAGGTGAAGAAATTCAAGGTATTTGCCATCTTCTACATTCTAAAACTCACCACTCATTTATCAGTTTGTTGTACTGTGGTGGGTTGTTTGTTGTTATGATGCTGGAAGTTATGCTATCAGTATTATAAATACCTGCAAGATCACTCATGAAGAACACCTTTCAGCAGTGCTTCCAAACTAATACAGACTATAAAGAAGGAGAATTAGACTAGTTCAAAATGGTTAACCAATGGAAACCTTATGAATAGCAACAAAATACTGTCAGGAAGACTGCCAAAAGCTGTGTCCCTCCATTTGGAAAACATTCAAAATACAACTGAGAAAGAGATGCCTCCTCAAAGTAGAGTTGATCATGACGGTGTATATAGAGTAAAGCTTCTGGAATATTCATTTTGTTGATGGGACACAAAAGAAAATGTGATGAAACCGTTGAAAGACTCCATTAATAAGAAAATAGGAATCTAGGAAAATTGCTTGTTGACAAAAATGAAACTGAACACAAAGTTCAATCTACTAGGTGTTGGTAATCTGAAATATACTGATGTTGGCCATTTTCAATCTAACAGTTATGTGGTGTACTATACCGGGAATGACAAATTTAAAAAGAATGGTGTAGCACTCATCATCAAAAATAAAATTTCAAGATCTATCATGAAGTACAACACTGCCTGTGATATGATAATATCCATATACCTACAAGGAAAAGCAGTTAATACAGTATTATTTTAATTTATGCACCAACCACTAATTCCAGCGATCATGAAACTGAAGAATTCTACCAACTTTTTAAGTCTGAAATTGATCAAACATGCAATCAAAATGTATTGATAACTACTGGTGATTGGAGTGTGAAGGGTTCAAACAAACAGAAAGGAAAATATGACCTTGGTGATAGAAATGATGCTGGAGGTCACATGACAGGATTTTACAAGACAAAATGACTAATTCATTACAAATATCTTTTTTAAAACAACATAAAGATGACTGTACACATGGACCTCACCAGATGGAATACACAGAAATCAAATTGACTACATCTATGGGAAGAGACAGTGAAAAAGTTCCATATTATTTGCCCATATTAGGTCTCGGTCTGACTGTGGAACTTGCTGAGATGCAAGTTCAGACTGAAGCTGAAGAAAATTAAAACAAGTCCATGAAAACCAAAATGTAATCTTGAATATATCCCACCTGAATTTATAGACCATCTCAAGAATAAATGTGATACATCAGACACTATTGACTGAAGACTAGAAATGTTGTGGGATGACATCAAGATCATCATAACTGAAGAAGGCACAAGGCAAACAACAACAAAAACAGGAAATAAAAGACAAAATGGAAATCAGAAGAGACTCTGAAATGTGGTCTCCAGTACAGAGATGCTAAAGTGAATGGCAGAAACAAAGAAGTCAAGAGTTAAACAAAAATTTCAAAGGGTACCTCAGGAAGACAAAGTCAAGTATTATAAGGAAATATGCAAAGACTTGGGTTAGAAAACCAACAGAGAAGAAGATGCTCAGCATTTCTCAAGCTAAAAGAACAGAAGAAAAATGTTAGGCTAAACATGCAATATTGAAGGATTTCAAGGATAAAATATTTAATGGTGTAGAAAGTGTCAAAAGAAGATCAAAAGAATACATAGTCACTGTACTAAAAAGAAATAATGTTCAGTAGTCATCATATGGTCAAGACCTGATCATACTGAAGGAAGAAGTCCAAGCTACACTGAAGGCAGCGGTGGAAATAAAGGTTCCAGTAATTGCTATAATACAAATGGAAATATTTCAATAAATGAATGCAGCATTGGAAGGGAACATTCACCTATGACAAAAAGTTTGGAAGACAGCTACATGGTCAACTTTGTGTCCATTCCACTATTATTACCTGCAACAAAATTTTACTGAAGACAATTAAAAAATGTCTGCAAAAGCACATCAGCAGGGAACTGTGAGAAACCCAAACTAGATTTAGAAGAGAACATAGAGATACCATTGCTGATTTCAGGTGGATCTTGACTGAAATCAGACAATACCAGAATGAAATGAATTTATACTTTATTGACTATGTAAAGACTTGTAACTGTGAGGGTTGTGAATGATCATGACATGTTATGGATTACATTGCGAAGAATTGATATTCCAGAACATTTGACTGTGCTCACGAGGAACCATACATAAACAAAGGAGGCAGTCTTTAGAACAGAACAAGAAAATACTAGATGGTTAAAAACAGGAAAGCTGTGCACCAGGGTTGTATCCTTTCACCATAGTTATTCACTTTTTATGCTGAACAAATAATCTTGGAAACTGGATTATAGATAAAAGAATGTGGCCCCGGGTTGGAGGAAGACACACTAACAACCTGTATATGCAGATGATAGAACCTTGACAGCTGAAAGTGAAGAGTATTTAAAATACTTACTGATGAAGATCAAAGGCTACACCTTCAGTACGGTTTGCACCTAAATGTAAAGAAAACAAAAATCCTCACAATTGGGCTAACAAATAATATCATGTAAATGAACTAATGTTTGAAGTTGTTAAAAATTTTAATTTGTTTGGATCCACTCTCAACAGTCTTGGAAACAACAGTTACAAACTCAAACAACATATTGATTGCATCAGGTGAATCTTTAAATTGCACAAGACCTCACTATATTGTTCAAGAGCAAAGAAATCAGCTTGAGGAATAAGTGCACCTGACCCGAGCCATGGAGTTTTAAGTTGCCTCATATGCATTTGAAAGTTGAATAATTAATAGAAGACAGTAAAAGAATTGATACATTGAGTTATGGTTTTGATGGAGAATATTAACAGTATCATGGACTTCCAGCAGAACCAACACATCTGTGTTGGAAGAAGTACAGCAAAAATGTTCCTTCGAAGTCAGTATGATGAGACTTTGTCTCTCATACTTGGGACATGTGGTCAGGAGGACCTGCCTCTGGAGAAGGACATCAGGCTTTTAAAGTGAAAGTTCAGCAAAAAAGAGGGAGATGCCTGAGAAGATGGAATGGCACAATGGCAGCAGCCATTGGCCTCAAGTGTAACAACTGTTGTTAAGATGGTGCAGGACTGGATGGTGTTTTTTCTGTTGTGAATGGGCTGTCTTAAGAGTCAGAAGTGACTATACAGCACCTAACAACAACAACAAAGTGGAGGATCAGCAAAAAAGAGGAAGACCCCCAATGAGATGGATTGGCACAGTGAAAGCAGCAATGGGTTCAAATGTATCAAAAATTGTGATCATGGTGCAGGACTTGGCAGAGTTATGTTCTGTTGCATTTAGGGTCAATATGAGTCAGAACCAACTAGACTGCACCTAACAACAATAACAATAGTGAAGAATTGATCAAACAAGCAATTAAGATGCATTGATAATTATTGGTATTTGGAAGTTCAAAGTTGGAATTATGAAGAAGGAATGACAATTGTAAAATATTGTCTTGTTCAGAGAAACCAAACTAGAGATCGCATGATATAATTTTGCAAGACTAACAACTTATTTAGATACCTTTTTTTTACACAACAAAAACAATTGAAATATTGATTCTATGAGCAAAAAACTAAAAGATACAAAGGCATCAATATAAGATGGCAAGAATATTCAGAGTCACCATATCAAAAATAATTATTCTACATGCAATCAATTATGGAAGTGGCATTTCATCAAGATGCAATGATATTGAAGGAAGAAGTTTTGGCTATAATGAAGACATTGGTGAAAACCAGGCTTCTGAATTTAATTAATACCAATTGTGATATTTTAACATATGAATACAACATTTGAAGCACTCATTTATCAATTTCTAGAAACTTGGAAGACAGTTACCTAGCCAATGATTAGAAGAGATCCATAAACATCTTATAATCTGTGCAATCAGATGTTATGGAATTATGCATTGAGTAAACATCATAGTATATTCTTAGCAAACAAACATGACTAAATCTCTAGCAACAGAATTCACTGTTTTTCCATTTTCATGCTATCGAATAACTTCTTGTTTCACATTCTAATGGTTAACTTTCTTTTGCCTCTTGCTGCTATGAACACTAGCTGTGGTCTTGCTGTGTTTGGGATGCACTTCATTTCACAAGCCATGTTGTACTTCACAGTAATATTTTTGAAAGCAAACTAAACATAGAGATATCACTACAAGACTCAAGAGATACAGGACACATTAGATTGGATGTTGTTGCCTATGAGTTACACTGTTATACAGTAAACAGTCTAGATAGAAGGTATTGCATAGCACCACATAAGCTGGTAACATAGGCATTTATTGTGACGATCAAGACGTATGTGCCAGAGGTTATACATACACTGTACAACAGAGCCTTGGTGATACAGACATTAAGCAACCTGCTGCTAACTGAAATGTCAACGAGTCAAACCAGCAGCTCTGTGGGATAAAGATCTGGCCATCTGCCCCATTAAAGATTAAGGCCTAGGCAATTCCACAGGGAAGTTGTACTCTGCCTAGATGATTTCTATGAGTCAGAATCTATTTGATGGCAAAGGGCATTAGTATGTACTGTACTGTTATATACTTTGCAGCACAATCATTTTGTACACAAGAAACATGAGATAAAAGTATTGTATATGAGAAGTGGCTGCATTTGCCATGCCTGGTGACAACTCCTTTATTGTGTTCTCCCATCAGGATTTATCAGCCTTCTGAGATGTAACAGATGTACATGCAGTCAGATAGGACCAGGACAGATATTATGTGGTACATGCCTATTCCAAAGAAAAGTGATATACATAAATTATCAAACAACATCATTATTATCACATGCAAATTAAATTATTCTGAAGATAAACAAAAAATGATTGCAGCAGTACAGCAATATAGAATACCCAGAAATTCAAGCCTTTATCTGAAGTTTTGCTATTAAGTGCTGTTGAGTCAGTTCAACTCATAGTGACCCTGAGTAGAATTTCTGAGACTTTAAAATCTTTGTGGGAGAAGAAAGCCTTATCTTTTTACCATGGAGCAGCAAGCAGTTTCAAACCACAGTCCTTGTAGTTTGGAGTCTAGTGCTTATTTTATGGAGCCACCGTGCTCCCTGATTCAAAAGAGGACACATAAAATAGAATATCATTGCTAGTATCAGATGGATCTTGGCTGAAACAAGAGAATACCATGTCTAACAGTATTTTACTCACTATGCAAAGCCATTAAACTCTGGGGATCATAACAAAGCATGAAAAACACTACAAAGGGCTAGACTTCCAGAACACTTACTTGTACTTATGTACATAGACCAAAAGGCAGTCATTCCAATAGGAACTACATGATGAAAAACAGGAAAGACAACAATTGTAAGGATGGCATAGGCCCTGGCAGTTCTGTTGTGACAGGGTTGCTACGAATCAGAATCAACGCAATGGCACCTAATAAAAAAAGAACAATTAGTTTTAGTAAAACAAATTTTAGTTCATAAAATAACTTCAGGAATTTTCAAAATCAGACTTATATATGAAATTCAGTTTAGATTACAAAGACTTGGATTTTCTAAAGGTCTCTAACCTTTTGTTTTAAAGTTTGAAACATGGATATTATGGGCCTTAGTAAACCCCCTAAATTGTGTGAAATATATATGCTTTGTTTTTATAATTTGGTTAGGTCATTTATGGAAACTGAAATGGGGACAGTGAAAACTAAGGGCACTGGGAAAGTTTTAGCTTGGCCAAAGTAAAATAAATTTGGTAACTCCGTACCAGCTTGTTAAAATAGAGTTCCTTACCTAACTAACTGTCATAGTCAATTACTATCCTGTAATTAATTTCTGTTTTTAGAAATTAATTGTTTCGTTTCATTTTTTAATTGGTAGTTAATCCCCACTAAAAGGACTATTTCAGGAAGGGAGAAATTCAGCTATACATTTCTCATGAAGGTCATTGATAATAGCTGCTTGGAAATAATTGATGGTGCCTGGTAGAAACATCCAGAACATCAGCAGGAATGGAGATAAACAAAGTTACATGAAGTTTTAAAAATTTCTTGGTCTTGTACATTTCACCCAAAATCCCTATAAATTCTCTCTCCCTTTTTTCCTAGGGGAAGCAGATCTGGGAGATTCCAGCTTCCTCGTCTTCCTGTATAGCAATACACAATATACACTTTGCTGTTTGCTCTGAGCCCTGTATCTGAGTCTTGGCTACATTGACAATTGTGTTGTTGTTGTTGAGTGCCATCGAGTCGGGTCCGACCCATAGCGACCCTGTACAGGGTTTCCGAGGGTGTAAATCTTTACGGGAGTAGAAAGCCTCATCTTTCTCCCGCGGAGCGGCTGGTAGTTTCGAACCGCTGACCTGAAGGTTCGCAGCCCGATTCGTAACCACTACGCTACCAGAGGTGATTAAGAACCTGTGTGCTTGTCATAAAGCTGTACACATAGCTCTACAGTCATCCAAAAATCATGAGGGCACAAAGCTGGAAAAGCCAAGACAAGGAAAAAGATTATTCTGTAGAGCCTTAAGAAAGAAATGTTTCTCTGCTAACATTTTGATTTCAGTTCAGTGAGATCTGTGTCAGTATTCTAATGTACAGATCTGCAAGATAATACGTCTGTGTTTTTAAGCATCTAAATGCACATCAATTTGTAACAACATCAATCAATTTTTTTTTTAGGTTCAAAAATATAAAAACACCAAAATCTCATTGCCACAGAGTCGATTCTGAATATAGAGACCTTATAAATGAGAGTAGAATGCCTTGTGTTGCTGTTGTTGTTGTTTTGTGCTGTGGAGTTGGTTCTGACTCATAGTGACCCTGTACAGGGTTTCTGAGGCTGTAAATCTTTACAGGAGCAGAAACCCTCTTCTGCAGAACAGCTGGTAGTTTTGAACTGCTGACCATGAGATTAGCAGCCCAATTTGTAACTACTACATTACCAGAGCTCCTTAAACTACCTCATAGGGTTCTCAAAACTTTAATCTTTATGGAAGCAGACTGCCTCATCTTTTCTGTCATGAATGTCTGGTGGGTTCCACCTTCTAACCTTCTGGTTAGCACAGGAGTACTTAAACACAAGTAACCATGGATCCTTAGGAAAGCAATTCAATGTCTTTAATCAAATGTGTTATGGAAGTCCTTTCGTAAGAGAGACAGCAAGTACTGGATCATTTTCTCAATCTTTATGTGCAAAAATGTTGTTAAGTGCCAATGATGTGCTTCCAACTCATAGCGACCCTGTATAGATTTACTGAGGCTGTATATGTTTTGTGGAGCAGAAAGTCTCACATTTGTTCTGTGGAGTGATTGAAGGGCTAGAACCAATGACCTTGTGATTTGCAGTGCACTGCTTACCCTACAAAATCACCATGTTTTGACTGTGTACAAAAATAATCAATATATCTTGTATCCTTTTAAATCTCTAATAGTGCTTTCCTTTTAAAAAGGTTTAGTGATTTGTTCTATATGTTCCTACTCAGTTTATTCTAAAACAAACAAAATTCATTAGTTGATTGCTACCTATAAATCCATTTATCAACAGCTAGATTTTAAGTTAAATTATAACTGCATAAAAGGGAAACAGACCACTAGATAAATCCTGAACACCTGTTGCTTCTCAGAGAAGCCATGCCTTATCATCAGACTGTTACTCTTATCCAGGATGAAAAGCAAAATATTTGGCCACAGCATTATCCTATCAACATTTCAGAAAAAGCAAACCATCTGATCATCTGGGTCTAAAGGAGGAAGGAACATGGCAATGAATTTGCTCTTTTTCCTGCCCCCTTTTCATTTGTTCTTCATTTGAAAAGTCATTTTATTTTTTGCTTTGCTATATTTTAAAATATTTACTGATGAAGATCAAAGAGCACAGCCTTCAGTATGGATTACATCTCAATGTAAAGAAAATGAAAATCCTCACCACTGGACCAATAAACAACATTCTTGTTAACGGAGAAAAGATCAAAGTTGTCAGGGACTTCATTCTTCTTGGATCACCTATCAACACTCATGGAAGCAAAGTGACTTCATTCTTCTTGGATCACCTATCAACACTCATGGAAGCAAAGTGTTGAAGAACAAAGATGTCAGCTTAAGGATTAAGGTGCACCTGACCCAAGTCATGGTATTTTCAATAAATTCATATACCTGCAAAAGCTGGACAGTGAATAAGGAAGACCTTAGAAGAACTGATGCTTTTGAGTTATGGTGTTGGATGGCCAAACAAAGTCTATCATACTTCGGACATATTGTCAGGAGGGACCAGTCGCTAGAGAAGGATATCATGTTTCATAGGGTGGAGGGTCAGATAAAAAAAGGAAGACCCCCAACAAGATGGATTGGCAAAGTGGCAGCATCAATGGGTTCAAGCATGGCAATGATTGTGAGGTTGGCCCAGGATCAGACAGTGTTTTGTTCTGCTGTGCATAAGATCGCTATGAGTCGGTACTGACTCGATGGCACTTAACAACAACAATAATATTTTAAAGACTAATTTCAATGGAAAAGTCTTAGAAATATATTGCCCTAGCTTCTTTCTTGGGAGTATTCTCAGAGCTCTCAAAGTTTTGTCCTCAGTGTTAACAGAGCAAAGCATATCCATGTTCATACTGCACTGAAAGATATATTTTGCTCCCAACTCTCTTTTCTAAGTACTAAATTATTTACAGTACCTTTCCTCTTAAACCTCTGCTAGCCATTCAACATACACAGTGCTCCTATAAAATGAAATTCTATGGTCTGAATTAAAAGATTTCCTAAAGAATGTCTAGTTCTACTTCTTTAAGGGCTCTTAAAGCTTGTCTATTTAGTTAGACCTAGTGGTTGAGAAAAATCTGAGGCCACAGATCATGATATTTCTGTACAGGCTTTTATTAATCTAAAACATTCACGAACATTTTTTACCTCTCTACTAGTATTTGGAATCCTGGTGTGGCATTGGAGGATAACCTCTTGACTATAAGGTTAGTTTGAACTGCAAGGTCGGTGGTTCAAACTCAACAACTGCTCGTCAGAAACCCTACACAGGGTCACTGTGAGTTGGGACTAACTCAACAGCACATAACAACAACAACAACTAGTATATATTTGTGGCTGTGATCTTTTAATTGTAGTGAAATTCTCCATCTTCCTCTCAAAACATGTTTAATAATAACTCAGAAAATAATACAAAGGCGTTCTGGTAGATGCTTCAATGTAGAAAGATGAGATTGTGTGCTTCTGTAATAGTATACAGCCTTGGGAATCCTATACAGGGTGGTTATGAGTCAGAATTAACTCAATAGAAGTGTGTTTGGGTTTGGTTTAGGAAGAAAATAATAGAGGACCCGTGCTGGTGCAGTTGTTAAAACACTTGATTGCTCATCAGAAGTTTGGCAATTCAAGCCCAACAGCTGCTTCTTGAGAGAAAGATGTGACAATCTGTTTCTCTAAAGATGTTAGCTTTGGAACCCCTATGGTGCAGTTCTGCTCTATTCTATGGGGTCATTATGAATGGAAATAGACTGAAAAGCAATGGGTTCAGCTTGTTTGAGTAAGAAGATAGGCAACATTTATCCTATATTCTTTGTTATTCCCCTATATTAATAGAAGTAGACTACAAGTATACATAACTCATGAATTATGTACTGGGTAGTGGTGGCTGTGGTGGTTGTGTCCCATCCAGTCGATTCTGACTCATAGTGGCCCTGTATAGGATTTCTGAGGCTGTAAATCTTTACAGGAGCAGAAAGGCTCACCTTTCTCCCATGGAGCAGCTGGTGAATTCAAACTATGTGTAATCCTCTATGCTACCAGAGCTATGCACTGGGAGGCTGTCTATAGATAGATAACTAGAGAACAATCTGAAACATGGTCTCATATTTGAAAAAATAAATAATACAGAAACAAGAGAGGATAAGGAAGAACACACGTACTTGGGAGTATAGGACATTCTTGGCAGGCTTAGTACTACAGATCCTCAAAAGTGGAAGTGCCATTATAGATCAGCAGATGGGATAGTTAAGGGTTTGAGGAGACTCTGTTCTACAGCATTGGTTCTCATATAGCAACATGTTCTGGAAGGTTGGTTTCTAGTGCCCATCACCAGACTCTGCTTCAGTAGGTGCTGTGGTATAAGCAGTGGTTTTCTACAAACAAGGTCAGTGGTTCAAATTCACCCTGACAAAAAGACGAAGTTGTCTGCTCCTATAAAAATCTATAGTCTCAGAAACACTGTTCTCTGTGGGTTAATGCACTGGACTGCAAGGTTGATTTGAACCTCAAGGTCAGCAGTTCAAGCTCACCAGCTGCTGCTCGGAAACCCTGTACAGGGAAACCCCATAAGTCGGAACTGACTCAATAGCACTTAACAACAACAATGAGTCAGAATAGACTCAATTACACTGAATTTGGTTTGGTTTGGGGGTTGAGGCAGAGGATTTTATTTCTAATAATTTCCTGTTGTTGTTAAGTGCCATTTAACTGGTTCTGGCTCATGGTGACATTGTATAGGGGTTCCAAGGAAAGGCTAGTGAGTTTGAACCTCTGATCTTAAAGTGAGCAGTCTAGTACATATCTTACAGTGCCACACAAAGACTACAATAAGATTCTAGATGATACTACTACTGCCAATTCTAGTGATGTTGTTGTGAAGTACCATCGAGTCAGTTCTGACCCATAGTGACCCTATATAGGGTTTCCAAGGAGCAGCTGGTGAGCATGAACCACCAACCTTGCAGTTCAAATGACTTTGCAGTCTGACGCATTAACCCACAGTGCCACACGTGATAAACACTGAGAATTATTAAGTTATAAGAAGAATGCTGTCTGTGATAGAATAATATCTATAAGCCTACATGGAAAACCAGTTAATACCACTATTAAGGTTGGCAGTTCAAATCCATGGGCTGCTCCTCAGAAGCCCTAAACAGGTTTGCTATGAATTGGGCCAAACTTGATGGCACTTAACAATTGTAAAACAACTTCTTCAGTTTGAAATTGATCAAATGTGCTATCGAGATGTATTGATGACTTCTGGCACCTGGAATGCAAAGGTTGGAAACAAATAGGAAGGATCAGTAGTTGGAAAATAAAGCCTTAGTGACAGAAAATGATAGAGAACGCATGACAGTCTTTTGCAAGACCAATGACTTCTTCATTACAAATATCTTTTTTTAAAAACATAAACAATGACTACACACATGAACCTCAACAGATGGAATACACAAAAATAAAACTGACTGCATCTGTGGAAAGAGACCGTAGAAAAGCTCCATATCATTAGTCAAAACAAAGTCAGTGGCAGGCTGTGGACAGATCATGAATTGCTCATATGAAGGCAGGTCCCAGCTGAAGCTGAAGAAAGTAAAGCAATTCCATGAGAGCCAAATATGACCTTAAACATATCCCAACTGAAGTAGGAAATTATGGCAAGAGCAGATTTGATGCATTAGACACTACTTACTGAAAACTAGAAGAGATATGGGACATCAAGAATATCATATAAGAAGAAAGCAAAAGGTCATAAGACAAGATATAAAGAAAAGACCAAAATGAATGTCGTAAGATATTCTGAAACTTGCTCACCAGCATAGACTTGCTTACCAGCAAATGGAAGGAATGAGGAAGTAAACAGTTGAAGAGAAAAATCCAAAGGGCAGCTCAAGAAGACAAAATCATACATTACATTATAAAGAATTGTGCAAAAACCTGGAGTTAAAAAACCAAAAGGGAAGAATATATTTAACATTTTTCAAGCTGTAAGAATAGAGGAAAAATTTCAAGCCTCAACTTGTAATATTGAAGGATTCTATGGGGAAAATATTGAACGATGTAGAAATAATCAAAAAAGATGGAGGGAATACAGAGAGTGGCTGTACCAAAAAGAAATTGTTGTTCAACCTTTTAAGAGACAGCATATAGTCAAGAGTCAATGGTACTGAAGGAAGAAGTCAAAGGTGCACTGAAGGCATCAACAAAGAACAACACTCCAAGAATTGATGGAATACAAACCATTATCTTTTAGTGAACTGATGTGGTACTAGAAACACTCACTCATCTGTGCTAAGATATTTAGAAGATAGCTACCTGGCCAACTGATCGGAAGAGATCCATATGTGTTTCCATTCCAAAGAAAGGATGCAACAGAATGCAGAAATCATTGGACAGTATCATTAATATTACATGCAATTCAATTTCTGCTAAAGATAATTTTAAAATGGCTGCAGCAATAATATGACAGGAAACTGCCAGAGGTTCGAGCCATATTCAGAGGAGGACATAGAACAAGTGATATCATTGCTGACATCAGATGGATCATGGCTGAAAGCAGAGACTACCAGAAAGATGTTGACCTGTGCTTTATTGAATACACAAAGGCTTTTGACTAAGTGGATAATGACAAGTTATGCACAACATTGTGAAGAATGAGTATTCTAAAACATTTAATTTGCGCTCCTGTGGAACCTATACATACACCAAGAGGCAGTTGTTTGAACAGAACAATGGGACACTGAATGATTTAAAATGGGGAAAGGTGTGTGCCAGGGCTGCATTCTTTCACAATACTTATTCATTCCATATGCTGAGGAAATAATCTGAGAAAGATTGTACAAAGGAAAATGTGGCATCAGGATTGAAGGAAGACTCATGAACAACCTGCGATATGCAGATGACACAACCTTGCTTGCTGAAAGTGAAGAGAACTTAAAATATTTACTGATGATGATAAAAAACCACAGCCTTCAGTATGAATTGCACTTCAGTGTAAAGAAAATGAAATTCCACACCACGGGGCCAATAAAAACACCATGATAAATGTAGAAAACATTGAAGTTGTCAATTACTTCATTTTGCTTGGATCCACCATCAATACTCAAGTAAGGAGCAATCAAGAAATCAAACTACATATTGCATTAGGCAAATCTGCTGCACAAGATCTCTTTAAAGTGTTCAAGAGCAAAAATATTAGTTTGAGGACTAAGGTGCCTCTTACCAAAACCATGGCATTTTCAATAGCCCCATAAGCATGTGAACGGTGGACAATGAATAAGGAAGACTGTTTAAGAATGGATTCATTTGTGTTATAGTGGTAGAGAAGAATATTGAAAGTGCCATGTTGTTGTTGTTGTTAAGTGCCCTTGAGTGGGTTCCAGCCCATAGTGACCCTGTATAGGGTTTCCAAGAAGCAGCTGGTGAGCTTGAACTGCCAACCTTGCAGTTCAAACAGCTTTGCAGTCTGACACATTAACCCATAGTGCCACACCAGGATTCCTAAAAGTACCATACACTGCCAGAAAAACAAACAAATCAATGATGAAAGTGGTAAAACCATAATTCTCCTTAAAAGCCAAGAGGACCAGACTTTGTCTCTTACTTCGGACTTCTTATCAGGAGTGACCAGTTCCTTGAGAAGATCGTCATGCTAGGTAAAATGGAGGATCAGTGAAAAAGAGGAGGACCTCTTGACGGTCTCAAGCATAGCACTGATGGTGGGGTTGGCTCTGGACTAAGCATTTTCTGTAAGGTAACTATGAGTAGGAACTGACTCAACAGCACATAACAACAAGAATAGGAACAGAGCAGGTGCATTTACACTGGTCTATTTTTCATATTCAATTTGAAGTTGGAGTTCCCAGGCTGAAAAACCTGATATAACTGTGCCAGATAAAATACTATTTTTGTAAATGAAATTGTATATTTTCATCACATTAAATGGCATGAAACCACCCTTTGAGATCTCGGTAAACTCTGGTAGCATAGTGGTTATGAATCAGGCTGTGAACCGCAAGGTCAGCAGTTCAAAACTACCAGCTGTTCTGCAGGAGAAAGATGAGACTTTCTGCTCCCGTAAAGATTTACAGCCTCAGAAACCCTGTACAGGGTCGCTATGAGTCGGAATCTACTCCACGGCACATAACAACAACAACATACAGGGTTAAAATAATTAGTAGACCTGTTGATTTTATTATTCTATTAAATCATTGTTAACACTGTTAAAATATTTGTTTAATTCCTGACTCCTATAACATTTTACACTACTAAATTCATATGTCAAACATTTCATTATCTGTCATTTTCATAAATAATATTATGTGCTTATTGTCTTAAATACAGTCATAATTGTTTAACTCATTTGTATTTTTCAAATGGAATGTAAGCTATTCTTAATCATTTGTAATAAATATTTTATTATTTGTCTGTTTGCACAAAGGCTGACTGAAGATGTATGTTATTTTTTACTTTTCAAGGTTTAGTTTCGTATGAAATGTCTTTTGTCCAAGAGATGGTGTATCTTAATTCTCTTCTTGTTCTCAGCTTTAAACTAGTACATTTCAGGGATCTGTTTTCCATGACAAACATCTCTTTAATTATATCTACAAAATGTCAAGCTCTAAGTATGCTTTCAGTTTTCTAATTATCCAAGATAACTGGTTTTTTTCCCCCAATGTTTACAAAGGAAACAATATTGTTTAGAAGTTAATTCTACCTGAAGAACTAGTTAGTGACATATCAACTCTTCCTATTGCCTGGTGACAGTCAGAACTGCAATAGCTGTTCTTCTCAATGTCCTATCTCTATATCTAAAGATAAAGTACTGGTATGGCACTGTAGGGGAACCACTGGACAGTTATCCAAAAGGTTGATGTTTAAAACCCATCAGACACTTCATCGAAACCATATACAGGGTTGTTATGAGCTGAAACTGACTTGATGGAACTTAACAACAACAACAACATAAGTAAAGGCATGGATGCTTGGATGTAGGCCTACTTTTCCTGCATACCCTTTGAGGTTGTTGTTGTTGTTAAGTACCATGGAGTCAGTTTCTACTCATAGTGACCCTGCACAGGGTTTCTGAGGCTGTACATTTTTACAGGAGCAGAACACCTCATCTTTCTCCCACAGAACTGCTGGTAGTTTTGAACTGCTGACCTTGAGGTTGGCAGCCCTACTCATAACCTCTATGCTACCAGAGTTCCTTGAAGTAGGTGGATCAGTAAAGCCCATGGAAGAAGAATTTATCCAGCTTGCTCCTAAGTGACTTATGGGAATCCATCCTATCAATTAGCCAGCAACATTTTCTTAGAAAAGAAACAAAAAGAATTGATTATGTAGAGTAAGTAAGAAAAGAAATAGTGTCACCACATTACCACGTCCCAGATTTCAATACACAAAAACAGTTCTGAAATACAGCTATTAAAGTCACTACTATTTGGGAGCTAGAAACAGCCTAAAAATTTCCCTTAAATGTTATTTTTGTTACATGCCATTGAGTCTCTTCAACTCATAGAGACCCTACACACGACATAAAGAAACACTGGCAAGTTCTGTACCATCTTCACAATTGTTATGTCTGAGTACATTTTTGTAGCTACTGAGTCAATCCATTTCATTAGGGAACTTCTTTTGTGATGTAACAGTACTTTTCCAACCATGATGTCCTTTTTCAGGGACTGGTCCCTCCTGACAACATGTACATGAGAGAGGAAGTCTAGCCATCTTGGCTTCAAAAGAGTATTCTGGTTGTAATTCTTCCAGATTTATTTCTTCTTCAAGTCTATGTACTTTCAATATTCTTCTCCAATACCATAATTCAAAGGCATCAATTATTCATATTTTTTCCTTCTTCATTGTCCAGCTTTCATATGAAAGCTGTTGTTGTTGTTGTTAAGTGCCATTGAGTCAGTTCCGACTCAAAGCAACCCTATATAGGGATTCCAAGGAGCAACTGGTGAGTTTGAACAGCCAACCTTGCTATTCAAACTGACTTTGCAGTCTAGCACATTAAACTGCCATGACAGATTGAAAATACTATGACTGGGATCAGGCACACCTTAGTCCTCAGAATGATAGCTTTACTCTTTAACCCTTTCAAGAGGTGTATGCAGTTTTATTGATGCAATACATTTTTTGATTTCTTAACTGCTACATTCATGAGCATTGATTCTGTATCAAAATAAAGTGAAATCCTTGACAAGTTCAATTTTTTCTCTGTTTATCATAAATTTTATTTCCCAGTTGTGAGGCTATTGTTTGCTTTACAATGTGTTGTAATCCATACTGAAAACTGTTTGTTTTGATTTCATCAGCTAGTGTTTCTCAAGCTGGGGAGTTGAAGAAAAAATTCAAGCCTCAACTTTCATTATTGAAAGATTATCTGGGCAAATTATTGAATGACGCAGAAAGCATCAAAAGAAAACTGAAGTAATACACAGAGTCACTGTACCAAAAGGAAATGGTTGATGTTCAACCATTTTAAGAGGTAGCATATGATCAAGAGCCAATGATACTGAAGGAAGAAGTCCAAAGTGCATTGAAGGAATTGGCCAAGAACAAGGCACCAGGAATTGATAGAATAAAATTGAAATATTTCAAGAAAGTGAGACAGCACAGGAGCCACTCACTCATCCATGCCAAGAAATTTGGACAACTATCTGGCTGACTGATTAGAAGAGATCCATATTTGCACCCATTCCAAAGAGAGGTGACCCAACAAAATGTGGAAATCATCAGATGATATCCTTGATATCCCATGCGAGTAAAGTTGTACTAAAAGTAATATAGAAGCAACTATAAGCATACATTGACAGAGAACTTCCAGATCTTCAAGCCATATTCAGAAGAGGCTGTGGAACAAGGGATATCATTGCTGATGTCAGATGAATCTTAGCTGAAAGCAGAGAATATCAGAAAAATGTTTACCTGTACTTTATTGACTACGCAAAGGCATTCGATTGTGTGTATCTTGACAAGCTATGGACAACACTGGGAAGTATGAGTATTCCGGAACACTTAATTGTGCTCATGAGGAATCTGTACCTGGACCAAGAAGCAGTTGTTCGAACAGAACATGGGGACACTGAATGATTTAAAATTAAGAAAGTTGTGTAATAGGGTTGTATTCCTTCACTATACTCATTCAACCTGTATGCTGAGCAAATAATCCAATAAGCTGGGTTATATGAAGAAAAATGTGGCATCAGGATTGGAGAAAGATTCATTAAAAATCTGTGATATGCAGATGATATGACCTTGCTTGCTGAAAGTGAAGACTTAAAATATTTACTGATGAAAATCAATGAGCACAGCCTTCGCTACAGATTGCATCTCAATGTAAAGGAAACAAAAAGCCTCACCACTTGACCAATAAACAACATTCTTATTAATGGAGAAAAGATTGAAGTTGTCAAGGACTTCATTCTTCTTGGATCATCTATCAACAAATCAAATGAAATATTGCACTAGGCAAATCTGCTGCACAAGGACTTTTTAAAGTGTTGAAGAGCAAAGATGTCAGCTTGATGACTAAGGAGCGTCTGACCCAAGCCATGGTATTTTCAATAACCTCATATGCATGTGAAAGCTGGACAGTGAATAAGGAATGTGGTAGAACAATTGATGGTTTTTAGTTATGTTGTAGGAGAATATTGAAAGTGTCATGGCCTGCCAAAAGAACCAACAGATATGTGTTGGAAGAAGTGTAGCCAGAGTGCTCCTTGGAGGCCAAGATGGCCAAACTTCGTCTCTCATACTTCGGACATATGATCAGGAGGGACCAGTCGCTGGAGATGGATATCATGTTTGGTAGGGTGGAGGGTCAGAGAAAAAGAGGAAGACACCCAGCAAGATGGATTGGCACAGTGACAACATCAGTGGGCTCAAGCACGGCAACGATGGTGAGGCTGATCCAACATCAGGCAGTGTTTCGTTCTGCTGTGTATATGGTCTCTTTGAGTTGGTACCAACTCACTGTCACCTAACAACAACAATTATCCCCTTATTCTGTTGGAATCACTGCATAAAATCTTGGTTTATGTATAATAAACTGGATGAGCACAATGAAGTATTCTGGAGTTTTCATTTTTTGCAACGTTATCCATAATTTGTTATGATCAATCAAGATCCATATGACATCAACAATGTTATCCCTTGAATTTCTGGCAGCTCCCGAATGTCAGTGTGCTGCTGTAACTATTTTTATATTGTCTTAAACAAAATTTTACTTGTGTTGTGATATTAATGATTTTCTTAAAATTTCTTTATTTTGTTGTGTTACCTTTCTTTGGGATGGAAATATAGATCTCTTCCAGTAGGTTGGTCAGGTAACTGTCTTCCATATTCCTTTGCAGAGTTGAGTGTGTGCTTCCAGCAATGCATGCATCTGTTGAAGCATTTCCTTTGGTATTCCTTAAGATTTGGAGCCCTGCTTTTCTCTAAAGATGTTATTGCAATCTGAACTTCTTCCTTCCATACTATTGGTTTCTTAATTATATGGCACCTCCTGCAATGGCTGAATACTGACTGACCAATTCTTTTGGGTACACTGACTCTGTGTATTCCTTACATCTTTTGATGCTTCTTGCATCATTCAAAATTTTGCCAATAAAATTCTTCAACATTGTAACTCAAGGCTAAATTTTTTTCTTAAGTTTGGTTTGGAAAATGCTGAAAATGTTCTTCCTTTTTGGTTTTCTAACTCCAGATCTTTGCACACTTCATTATAATACTCTACTTTTTCTTCTCTGTCCTTTGAAATTTTCTCTTCAGCTCTTTTATGTCATCACTTCTGTTCTCTTTTGCTAGTCTACATTCAAGAGAAAATGTCAGTCTTTTCTTGACATCCACTTTGGTCTTTTCTTTTTTTCCTGACTTTTTATTGACCATTTTGCTTTCTTTATCAGTTATACTTTTACATCATCTCACATTTTCTCTGATCTTCAGTCATTAGTGTAGTATGCACCAAATTTGTTCATGAGATGGTCTTTGTATTCAGGAGAAATATACACAAAATTGTATATTGGCTCTCATGGTCCAGTTTTCTTTTTTCTTTTTTCTTTTTTATTTTTCATTTTCAGCCTAAGTATGCATATAATCAGTTTATAGTCTATTTCACAGTAATCCCCAGGCCCTGTTTAGGTTGATGATATTGAATCTTTCTAAGTTCTCTTCTCACAGATGTTGTCAATTTGATTTCTGTGTATTCTATCTAGTGACATTCATATGTTTAGTCATCTTTTATGTTGTTTCAGAAAGGTATTTGTCATGAAAAAGTCATTGATCTTGCAAAATCCTATCATGTGTTCTTCAGCATCCTTTCAATCATCAAGATCATATTTTCCAATTATTGACCCCTCATGCTTCTCTCCAATATTTACATTCCAGTCCTCAGTAATTATCAATGAATTTTGATTGCATGTTTGGTAAATTTAAGACTGAAGAAGTTGGTAGAATTCTTCAATTTCTTCATCACTGGCTTTGGTGGTTGGTGAGGAAATTGGAATGATAGTTTTATTAAAAGGTCTTCCTTGTAAGCATATATATATTTTCTTATCACAGACAGTATTGTATATCTAGATATGTCTTAAAATTTTCATTTTAACCATGAATGTGATGCCCTTTCTCTTCAATTTGGCATTGCCTGCTAGTAAACTATATAATAGTGTTTCAAATGTTCTTTATGCATTCCATTTCAGTTTTGATCACTTCCAATTTTCCTATATTCACACTTTGTACATTCTATATTCTGATAATTAATAGATTTAATCAGTTTCTTCCAATTTTGAGTTTGTCCCATCAACAAATAAATCTCCTCATAGCTTTGCTCCGTTAATATCATTACGATTGACTTTGCTTTAAGGAAGGAGTCCTTTTGGTATAGTGGATTATGCATTGGACTGCTAACCTAAAGGTATTTCATGAGATAAAGATGAGGCTTTCTGTTCCCAAAGATTTCTAACCTCAGAAACTCTATACAGGGTTTCTATGAGTCAGAACTGACTGAACAACACACAGCCATCTACTGTGAGGAGGCAGTCGTATTTTGAGTGCCTGCCAACCAGAGGGGTTCATCTTCCAGCTTATATTAGACACTGCTTCATTAGTATGCATTCAGTTTTCAGGGGGTAATTTTTCAGAAATGGACCACCTAATCCTTCCTACTGTCTGTTCATAGTCTGGAATCTCCAGTGAAACTTCTCCAAATGGGTGCCCACGTTTGTATTTAAAACTTCAGTGGCATAGCTTCCAACACCATAGCAACACGTAAGCTACCACTATATTCACATAACAGACATGTAGAGATCCCTAAAATAAAGTATGCATTGTTTAACTGTGAAAACTTACATTACAACATTACAAGTTATTTGTTTGCAAAGACTCCTACTGTGCATATATATTTGTTTTCCAGAGACACTCTATGGAGTTTAAGTGTTAGAAACACAATTCTGCAATTCTTAGTCTTCTAAGACAATGATGTTGTTTTTCTTGGGCATTTATTGCCAATTCTTTTCTCCTTGGAACCGTTTTCTAGTCTATAATTTCTTCCTTGAATAAGTTAATTTTCCATTTTTGTGATAGAATCATACTGTTCCCAGTGTTAAAGCTAACAAGTCTATAAGCCTGTAAGTTGATATTTTCAGTTATGTACAATCTACTTTTTCTCCTGTTGCTGATCTCATAATGTTGGCATGAGGTTTTCCTCTGGGCGAATTCTTCATGTTTATATTTCAGATAGTATTCTTTTTATGAGCAGAAAGGGAGAACATATTTAAGTATTTTCTGGTTGGGGGTGGGTAATATGATTTAGAAATGCTGTTGTATGGTGATGATACAAAATTAAGGACCACTTTATGATGTGACAAGGTGGGAGAGAAGCAACTAAGCCAAACAGGGACAGTTTCATGTGATGATGCTTCACAAACTCATTGCAAGGGAAGTCCAAATACACACAGCAGAGTCTATAAACTCCAATTTCTAATTATTTTACTTTACAATTGAGCTTAACTTACAATTCTAAACTGTATGAGGTTAAAATAAACCATTCTATATATATCTGTAGCTGTAAAATTTATGGACACTCTCATACACTCAAAAAGTTCATAATATTCAAATATGAGGTGCTGAATATACATATGTATATGTGTGTGTGTGTATATATATATATATACACACACACATATATGTGTATACATATATTTATGTATAGATATGTATATATGTATATATCTATAGATATAGATATTGTGGTGGTGGTGGTAGTTATGTGCCAAGGAGTTAGTACTGACTCATAGTGACCCTGTACAGGGTCTCAGAGGCTATAAAACTTTACAAGAGCAGAAAAGCTCATCTTTTTCCTGCAGAATGGCTGGTAGTTCTGAACTGTTGACCTTTAGGTTAGCAGCCTGATTCATTCCCACTACACTATCAGAGCTCTGTGTATATATACATGTATCTAATATATACATGTTGTTGTTAAGTGCTGTTGAGATGTTTCCTACTCATAAAGACTCATTGTAAAATATATAGTGTTATTGTTAAGTGCCAACGTACATTCCTGATATGACACACTGGACTGTAAACCACAAGTTCAGCAATTCAAACACACCAACTGCTCCTTGGAATCCCTATACAAGGTTTCTATGAGTTGGAACAGTCTTGACGACATTTTTTGACAATACATATGTTAAAGAGATAGCTTCTAATTTGAATAATTAGCTGGAAAGCAATTGTTTTACCTATAACTCATTCTATTTTGAGTGATTATAAGAAGAAGGTTTTTGTTGTTGTTAAGTACAGAAGAGTGACTGATGAGCTTGAACCACTGATATTGCAGTTCAAACCGATGAGAAAGGGAAGAAAGAAAAATGAAGAAGGTGGAGGAAACCCCAAACCTTGAATTAGTTAGGGTAATTTATATAATCCAAATCAAAATAGATTGCTTTTATTCAGGTCAGTTATATAACCTTGTCCTGGTATGTTCACATTGTACGCTTATAGTAAGCTAGTAGTCATTGTATCAATAATTAATATTTCCTATTAAAATATATAAGGAGCTCTGGTAGCGTAGTGGTTACGAATTGGGCTGCTAATCTCACAGTCAGCAGTTCAAAGCTGCCAGCTGTTCCATGGGAGAAAGATGAGGCTTTCTGCTCCCATAAAGATTTACAATCTTGGAAATCCTTTACAGGGTCGCTATGAGTCAGAACCAACTCCATGGCACATAACAACAACAACAATTGCAATAAATTGAATTTATAGAAATTTTCTCTGTAATGTGCAATGTAAATAGAAATCATTTTCTCTATCCACCACTTGTCTGTCACTTTGTCGTACTGTGGTGGCTTGCATGTTGCTGTAATTATGGGAGCTATGATATTGGTATTTTAAGTACTAGTAGAGTTGGCTATGGTGGACAAGTTTCAGAAGAGCTTCCAGATGAAAAATGACTAGGAAAAAAGAGAGATGGAATATTTGTAAATATTTAGTCACTGAAAACCTGATGAATACAAGCGGAACACTCTCATATAGCACTATAATATTGACTAGAGAAAACCTGATGCATACAAGTGGAACACTCTCATATAGCATTTTAATATTGACTATAGAAAACACGATGAAGAGCACTAAAATATTGTCAGAAATTGTGCCAAAATATGAGCCCCTCAGATTGGAAGACACTCAAAATATGACTGGAAAAGAACTGTCTCCTCAAATAGAGGTGACAGTGATGATGCAGAAGGAGAAAAAGCCTTTAGGACCTTGATTTACTGATGGAACACAATTTAAAAAGAAGAGAAACAGCTATAAACATCCATTAATAATCTGAACATGGAATGCATAAAATATGAACCTAGGAAAATAAGAAATGTTCCAAAAATGAAATGGAACACATATGCATCAGTATCCTAGGCATTAGTTTGCTAAAATAGACAGGCATTGGACATTTTTAATCTGACAATCACACGGTTTACTACAAATGTGAATTGTTTCACATTCATCATCAAAAAGAACTTATTAAGACTTCTCTTGATGTACAGTGCTGTCACTGATAGGATAATATTCATATGCCTACAAGGAAGAGCAGGTAATACCACTACTATTCAAACATATGCACCAACCACTAAAGCCAGTAATGATGAAATTGAAGAATTCTAGCAACTTCTTCAGTCTACAATTGATCAAACAGGAATCAAGATGTTTTGATAATTACTGGTGATTAGAATGCAAAGGTTAGAAACAGAGAGGAAGGATCAGTAGTTGGAAAATATGGCCTTGGCGACAGAAACGATGTTGAAGATCTCATGACAGAGCTTTACAAGATCAATGATTTTTTCATTGTAAATACATTTTTAAAACAACATAAAAGACAAATATACACATACACCTCATCAGATGGAATACATACAAATCAAATTGACTACATCGAAGGAGAAAACTGGTGGAAGAGCTTCATATCATCAGTCAAAACAAGGTCAGGGGCAGAGAGCAGAACAGGACACCAGCTGATCATATGTAAGATCAGGCTGACACTGAAGAAAATTAAAACAAGTCCACAAGAGAAACAATGTGTCCTTGAACATGTCCCACATGAATTTAGACATCATTTGACGAACTTATGTGATGCATTAGACATTGAAAGCCAAAGACTAGAAAAGTTGTGGGATTACGTCTAGAACATCATAGAGGAAGAAAGCAAAAGGTGATTAAAAAGACAAGAAAAAAGGAAAAGACCAAAATGTTTATCAGAAAAGATTCTTTAAACTTGCTCTCCAGCATGGAGATGCTAAAGCAAATTAAAGAAATGAGGAAGAAAAGAGCTATATAGAAATTTTCACAGAGCATCTCAAGAAGACAAAGTGAAATATAACAAAATGTGCAAAGACCTAAAGTCAGAAAACCAAAAGGGCAAGAACATGCTCAGCATTTTTTAAGCTGAGGGAAGTGAAGGAAAATTCAAGTCTCAACTTGAAACATTTATGGATTCTCTAGGTAAAACACTGAAAGGTGCAGAAAGCATCAACAGAAGATGAAATGATTACACAGAATCACTGTACCAAGAAGAAACGGTCAATTTTCAACCATTTCAAGAGGTAGCATATGATCAAAACTTAATGATATTGAAGGGAAAAGCCCAAGGTGCAATGAAGGCAGTGACAAAGAACAAGCCTCCGAGAAGTGATGAAATACAAATTGAAAGCGGTGTATTGAAATTTAGAAAACAAAAGCAAGAACAAAACACTGATGAAGCACTGGAGACACTCGCTCTTCTATGCCAAGAACTTAGGACAACAACTACTGGCCAACTGACTGGAAGAGAACCATATTTATGCCCATTTCAAAGAGAGGTGACACATGGAATGCAAAATCATTGGGCAATATCATTAATATCTCATATAAGTAAAATTTTGCTAACAATAATCCCAAAGCAGATGCAAACATATATTGACAGAGAACTGCCAGAGGGTCAATTCAGATTTAGATGAGGGGTGGAATGAGGGGTATCATTGCTGACGCCAGATGGATCTTGACTGAAAGCAGATTATATCAGAAAGATGTTTACCAGTGCTCTATTTAGTATGAAAAGGCTTTCTATTGTGTGAATCATGACGAACTATGGACAACATTTCAGAGAATGAATATTCTGAAAAAAATTATGCTCAGGAGACACCTGTGCATGTACCAAGAGGCAGTTGTTGAAACAGAACAAGGGAATGTGAATGGTTTAAAATTAGCAAAAGTGTGCGTCAAGGTTGTATTCTTTCACCATACTTACTCAATCTGTATGCTGAGCACATAATCTGAGAAACTGGATTCTATGACGAAAAATGTGGCATCAGAATTGGAGACTCAATAACAACCTGCGATACACAGATGATACAAAACTTGCTTGCTGAAAGTAAAGACAATTTAAAATACTTATTTATGAAGATCAACGACCATAGCCTTCTGTATGGGTTGCAACTCAAGGTAAAGAAAACAAAAACCCTCACCACTGGATCAATAAATAACATCCATAATAATGGAGAAAACATTGGTATTGTCAAAGACTTCATTTTCTTCGGATTGACCATCAACATTCAAGAAAGGAAAAGTCAAGAAATTAAATTAAGTATTGCATTAGGCAAATCAGTTGTAGAAGACTTTTTTAAGTGTTGAACAGCCAAGATGTCACCTAGTGGACTAAGGTGCATCTAACACAAGCCATAGTATTTTCAATAAACTTGTATGTACATGAAACTTCAAGAGTACATAAGGACGACTGTAGAAGAATTGATACATTTGAGTTATGGTGTTGGAGGAGAATATTAAAAGTACCATGGACTGCTAAAATAATAAACCAATCTGTGTTGGAAGACGTACAGCTGGAGTGCTCCTTAGAAGTCAGGATGGCCAGATTTTGGACATATTGTCAAGAGGGACCAGTCCTTGGAGAAGGATATCTTGTTTGGTAAACTGGGGTGGGGGGGGTGTCAAAGAAAAAGAGGAAGACTCCCAACTAGATGGATTGGCACAGTGCAGCAGGAGTGGGCTCAAACATAGCAACAATTGTGAGGTTGGTGCATGACTGGGCAGTGCTTCTTTCTGTTTAGCACAGAGTCATTATGAGTTGGTTCCAATCTGATGGCATCTAACAGCAACAATAACATTTTTCTCTATTGACTTTTTTTTTCATTTCTGCTACTTTTTTTTTTAGATATTTTAAAGTAACAAAACATAAATACACTAAAAACATTCTTCTAGCAACTAAGACAGAAAGATAGTTGCCTGAGTTTTAGTGATTATGCAAAAGCATTTGATTGTGTAGCTCATAATAAAATGTGGATGACATTTGAAAGAATGGAAATCTCAGAAGAGTTAATTGTACTCATGCAGAACGAGTATATAGACCAAGAAGTAGTCTTCTGAACAGTACAAAGAGATACTGAGTTATTTTAAACTATGTATGGTTGTAGTCTTTCATCCTGTTCATTCAATCTGGATATTAAGTAAATAATCTGAAAAGCTAGAAGAACATCACATGAATGTTGAAGGAAGATTCATTGACAACTATATGCCAGTGATGCAACTTTGCTTGCTAAAAGCACAAAGGACTTGTGCAGCTACTGATGAGGATCCAAGACTACTGCATTCAATATGGATTACATCTCAGCATAAGAGTTTGTGGAGTATTTAATTCACTTGGATCTACAATCAAAACCCTTTACTTGGATCCACAAGCAATACTTATGAATGCAGCATAAATAATGTATTACATCAGGCAAATCTACTGTAAAAGACTTCTTTAAAGTGTGAAATAGCAAAGATGTCACCTTGAGGATTAAGGTGTGCCTGACCCAAGCCATAATATTTTCAATTTCCTCATATGCCTGTGAATGTTGGACAATGAATAAGGAAGACTGCAGAAAAATCATGCATTTGGATTATGGTACTAGAATGGAATATCGAATGTACTATGGACTGAGAGAAAAAGCTAACAATGCTTTCTTGATTTAAATAGAGCCAGATTGCTCCTAAGAAATAAGAATAACAAGATATGCTTTCATGGACTTTGGAAAAATTGTCAGGAGGGATGTATATCATGCTTGGAAAAGTAGAGGAACAGTGACATGGAGGAAGACCCTCAATGAGGTGGACTGACACAGTGGCAGCAGCAATGGGCTCAAAGAGTAACGATTATGAGGATGGTCCAGGACCCGGCAGTGTTTCATTCTACTGTACTGAGTCACTATGAGTAATCACTTAACAGCAACAACAGAAATTGAATGTCATATTGAAATGTCATTAAGGAGCTCTGGTAGCGTAGTGGTTATGAATTGGGCTGCGAACTGCAAGTTCAGTAGTTTGAAACTACCAGCTGTTCCATGGGAGAAAGATGAGGCTTTCTGTTCCCGTAAAGATTTACATCCTCGGAAACCCTGTACAGCAGAGTCGCTATGTGTTGGAACCGACACTACAGCACATAACAACAACATTGAAATGTCATTACTGTGCACTACAGTTCTTCTTTGTATTTTGATGAACATAAAACATACAATATGAAAAACTAATCCTATTAAAATGTGATTACAAGTTTTATTTTCTAGCAGTCAGTGAATACTACAGAAGAGGCAAAAGACACTGACTGAAGTTTCCGTTCATTTAGTGAATTAAAATAGGCCCTTCCTTTGCAAAAGTCAAGTCTGCTTTTAGTTCTGTAACAGGTCCAGTTTTTCAATGGGGATCACTGGATATCCTTGAAAAAACATCCCTTGTCTATTAGATTGCTTTATACTGTGTTGATCACATAACTAGGCATTACACAATGATATTTGTGAATAATGATCACATTTACCCAGATAACGAAGAAGCAACCTGCAAGACTCAAGAAAACTCCAGCTTGTAACCACAGATGAAAATGATTTTACTATAAATGCTCCAACTCTCCAGGATATATTTATGTTAGAGATCTGGATTAATTATTTTTGTTTAAAATCATGAATTATTTTAATAGATTATATTAATTAATCCAAATAGACAGCATAATTACATTTTGCTTATCGCTCAGTGGTTGCTCAGTGGTTAAAAACTACACTGTGGGATGAAATATCAGAGGCTCAAACCTGCCAGCTGCCCGGCAGGAAAAACATGTGACAACTTCCTTCCAGGGAGCTAACACCTTGGAAGCCCATTGGGTAAGTTCTTCTCTGTCCTAGAATGTTGTCATGAATCACAATAGACACAACATCACAGAACAACAATTAGATAATGTTTTAGATATTTAGTATTCCAAATATATAGACACAGAGGCAAATTTATTCATCATAAGTGATATTTCTAAACATACTTTAATCAGCATACAACTGTTGCCCACCTTTTCTCTTACTTTATTTGAGTTGTGTTTCATAAATTTTCTTCTGGCTTTAATGTAACTCTGAAGTTGCATTAAACATCCTTATCAATGGGGAAAAGATTGAAGTTGTCAAGGACTTCATTCTTCTTGGATCAACTATCAACACTCACGGAAGCAGCCGTCAAAAGATCAGACGACGTATTGCACTGGGCAAATCTGCTGCACAGGAACTTTTTAAAGTATTGAAGAGCAGAGATGTCAGCTTGAGGACTAAAGTGCGCCTGACCCAGGCCATGGTGTTTTCAGTAGCCTCATATGGATGCGAAAGCTGGACAGTGAATAAGGA
>NW_006408588.1:2004127-2014270 GCF_000296735.1 Chrysochloris asiatica | reverse complement strand
CTCTCATACTTTGGACATATTGCCCGGAGGAAACAGTCACTAGAGAAGGATGTCATGCTGGGTAAGGTGGAGGGTCAGAGAAACAGAGGAAGACCTCTAACGAGATGGATTGGCCAGGTGGCATCATTGATGGACTCAAGTGTGGCAGCGGTAGTGAGGTTGGCCCAGAATCGGACATTATGTCATTCTGCTGTGCATGGGGTCACTATGAGTCAGTTCCGACTCGATGGCACCTGACAACAACAAAAGTTACTGTGAAACTAATAATGCCCTACCTATTTCTAGTGTTAGCCTTCATGTTATATTTCCTACTTTATAGCTTTATAAATAAAATCTGATAACATTTTCTCAAGCTCACTTTCAAACTGAAGGGTCTGTATGTTTTTGTGAATGACACTGAGATAAAATTTACTTTTGAAGAAATTAACAATTATTTTATGTTGACAACCTTGTTGATGGAAACAATCTAAATGAACAGTTCCCAGTCTTGATATAATTATGATAAACACAATCTCATATTCATTCCAATGTTAATGAAAACTATTCTTAAAGCTCTTTCACACAGATGAGGGTGATAAAGAATCAGAATATTACTTTGTAGTTTCTTTCAGTTGTTTCATGATTATCCATAAATATACATGTGAAATTTTGTCTATTTAGACAAGTGGAGTAGACATGAGATTAAAAAAAAAAAAAAAAAAAAAGGTCAGTACGGGCATATTGAGAACTAATGACAATTGATCATAGTCACACAAGCCTGAATTTCCTGAAAATTACTTCAGCTTTACTGTATTTTCATTATATAGATTTAGACATGGGTTTTCTTTAAAAATCTCCTTCCTATTCCATATGCTTAGTTGAAAATAGTGTTTAAACTTTACTGTTCTTTGCAGGACACCAGCAAATTCAGTATCAATTACTGGTTTACTCTGTAATTGATATGTTGTTTTTGTTAAGTGCTATCAAGTCAGTTCCAACCCATAGCAACCCTGTATAGGGTTTCTGAGCAGCAGATGGTGAACTTGAACTGGTGACCTTGTAGTTCAAACAGACTTTGATGTCCAGTGAATTAACCAATATCACCACACCAGGACTGCTGTTTAATCTTCATATATATGATTCCCTTAATCATAGATTCCCTTATTCATTTACTGTCCTCTCCAAGTGCATCTGAAGAAGGGATCCACATCTGTGCCCATTCCAAAGAGAGGCGATGCAACAGAATGTGGAAATCATCAGACAACATTATTAATATCACATGAAAGTAAAATTTTGCTGAAGATAATTTAAAAATGGCTCCAACAGTACGTTGACAGAGAAGAGCGAGAGATTCAAACTGTATTCAGATGAAGACATGAAACAAGGGATATCATTGCTAATGTCAGATGGATCTTGGCTGAAAGCAGAGAATACCAGAAAGATGTTTACATGTGTGTTTTTTACTATGTAAAGGCTTGTTACTATGCAGATCATGACAAGCTATGGGTAACATTGCAGACAATGAATATCCTGGAACACTTAATTGTGCTTGTGATGAACTTGTACATAGTTCAAAAGGCAGTCTTTCAAACAGAACAATGAACACTAAATGGTTTAAAATTAGGAAATGTGTATGCCAGAGCTGTATTATTTCACTATATGTATTCAATCGGTACACTGAGAAAATAATGCAAAAATCGGGATTGTATGAATAAGACCTTAGCAAAAAGATAAGACTTTCTCCTCCTGTATAGATTTACAGCCTCAGAAACCCTATGCAGGGTTCCTATGGGTCAGAATCAACTCGACAGCACTTAACAACAACAACCAGGACTGGAGCAAGACTCATTAACAATCTTCAGTCTGCAGATGTCACAACCTTACTTGCTGAAAGCAAAGAGGACTTAAAATATTTACTGATGAAGATCACAGACCACAGCCTTTGGTATGGGTTGCACCTCAATGTAAAGAAAACAAAAAGTCTTACCACTGGACCAGCAAATAGCGTTAGGATAAATGGAGAATAGACTGAAGTTATCAAAGATTTCATTGGGCTTGGATCCACTCTTTACACTCATGGAAGTTTCAGTTAAGAAATCAAATGCATTAGGCAAATATGTTCTATAAGACTTCTTTAAAGTGTCCAAGAGCAAAGATGTCAATTTGAGGACTAAGGTGTGCCTGACTTAAGCCATGATATTTTCAATAGCTTCATGCGAATGTGAAAGTTGGACAGTGAATAAGGAATAGCACAGAAGAAAAGACGCATTTGAGTTAGGGTGTTGGAGAAGAATACTGAAAGTACCAAGCACTTGTAGAACAACAAACAAATCATGTGTTGCAGGATGTACAGCCAGGATGTTCCTTATAAGCCAGAATGACAAGACTTCACGTCTCATATTTTGGACATAATATCATGAAGTATCAGTCCCTATAGAAAGACATTATGCTAGTTAAAATGGAGAGTCAGTGAAAATCAGGAAGACCCCCCAACAAGATTATACAGGGGTAACAGCAACGGTTTTAGGCTTAACAAGGATTATAAGGATGACAGAACTGGATATTGTTTCATTCTGTTGTTCATAAGGTCACTACGGGTCAGAATCAACTGGAAGGCACCTAACAACAACCCCAGTGCAAACTTAGTTTATCTTTCCTTTGTTCTTCAGTTTAGACTTTACTGGTAATGTTGCCAAGTGCCATCAAGTCTGTTCCATCTCACAGAGGCCCTATATAGGGTTACTGAGGAGGGGCTGGTGGGTTGGACCTAACTCGTTTCAGGGATCTTGACCTACCAATTTATGGGCATGGGCTTTTGGAATTTAGTCCAGGCCAGTTACTCGAACTTTCATCTTATTCTCTTAATAATTAGCTACTTACTACATAGATCATCAAAAATAATACCCAACATTTAGTATCTACCAAAACTTGGAAACAGGCTTCTGAATTTAAATAATAACATGCTTTCAATATATACTCTTCTCCTTTGAGCTGGCTACATTCTATGAGATTTTTCAGAAGACACTATAAATTATTCTCCTCTTAAAAAGGGGGGGAGGGAGGGGAAATGCAATAACAACCCTAGACAATCTTTGCCTCTGACCTTGGATTTGCAAGTCATTACATTCCGTTTTTCCCCTAGAAGGCTTCATCACCCTATTTGCTTGCTGTTTATATTATCCTGATGCTGCCAAACACATAAAATGTTTGAAACTTACCTTCTTGATGTCTGCCTATGGATAAAAGTATTATACTAATAGTAACTGACGTTTAAAGACAAAATGTGAATACTTCATCTTTTATCTACTGAATTATCTCACCATAAAGATTTATGAGTAGGTATTATTTCACAGATTAAGTGACAAAAGCTCATTAAAATTAGGTTTAAATTCCATTGCTACTTGACTGACTGGCTGTGTACTCTCAAGTCATTCCCACTCACAGAGACCCTGTATAACAGAGGTGGGAACATTCACCCCTGAGCCATGTAAGGCCTGTGAAATCATTTGGTTTGGCCCAGCCAAGTTAACTACAGTCCTACTCATCACACTGTAGTTGTTGTTAAGAGCCATAGAATCAATTCTAACAAATAGCAACCCTATATAGGGCTTCAAAGGACTGGCTGGTGAATTTGAACCATCGAACTTGTAGTTCAAATAACGGAGTGGACGTAAAATTCAATGTCATTAAGGCTTATTTGGCAATTTAATATCTTACTGAACCGTTGTTGAGATAAAATTGACAAATTCCTCTCCCCTAAGGCCTTTTGTCTCCCTTCTAGTAGGCACATGTTGTCTGTATGGAAGGATTGTTTGGTTAATCTCCCCCTGCAGACTTTTGCCTGCCTTCAGCAGAGTACAGTGTAAAGAATCCAACAGCAATAAATGATGCATGGGTAAACCCTGTACCCATCTAATACACATTTCAGGAATCATCATTATGTTCTCTTTGCTTACAAGCTGAACCAATCTGGGGACAAATATTTCAACACTTCTTACCACAGGTTTACTGAGCTCAACAATTTACTAATTTAAGCTTACCAAAAGAGAGAATGGGAACATGAAAGCAAAAAATATATGTCTGTTAAATATTTTTTTGTGTGTTCAATACTTTCTGTTATAAATAGCCATTTTAAAAAAAATTAAATCCTAATACTTTATCTATTAGGTACTGTAGAGGCTCCATAGGATAATCACTGGACTGTGAACCAAAATGGACAGGAGTTCGAGCCCAACAGCTGTTCCATGGGAGAAAGATGAGACTTTCTCCTCTGGCACAGATTTAAAAGCCTTGGAAAATCTTAGATGGTCATTATGAGTCACAATTGACTCACTGGCACTTAACAATTTTGTCTATTACAATGTACTTTCTGGATTTCTCATTCAGTCTCTTTCCCTGATCATTTTCTGAGGCTGGTTTTCCAGGGAATATCTTCCATTGGCTCACATGTTGGCATATTCAAACTGTGCAAATAATAAGACTAAAGTGCCATTAATAACTCCACTACTTTTCAACACTTGACAGTCATGGAAAGTTCTCAAATTACAAAACTCTGTTCTTTTGAAGGAGTGCAAGTAAAGGGATATCTCACACACACACACACACAAATATTGTATGTTAATCGTATCTGCTAGAGTTTTTCATTTTCATTTTTCTCCACAATTCATTTTCTTATTTTTGTGTAATGACAAAACCACTATTTTTTTTTTAAATGTTAAATGTAATTTTAAAAATGTTTTACAGAAATTATCTATAGAAATAGTTTAAGGTGCCCTTGTGGCATCATGGATTACAGTTGTGGTTGGGCTGCTAACTACAGATTAGCAGTTTGAATCCACCAGCCACATCACTGGAGAAAGATAGAGCTTTCTGCTCCCACAAAGACTTAGAGCCTTGGAAACCCAATACTGGGTTAGTATGAGTTGGAACAATCTCAACAGCACACAACCACATGGTATTGCAAGGCTTGTTAAGAAAAAGTAACTCTTTCAAGTCTCACTCTGTTGTTGTTGTTATTGTTAAGTGCCATCCAGTCTACCCTGTATAGGGTTTCTGATGAGCGGTTGGTGAGCTTGAACCACTGACCTCGTGGTTCAAACCAACTTTATAGTCCAGCGCATTAACCTAGAGTTTCACACTGCTGTCAGGTACGATCAAATTGGTTCTGAATCATACCAAGCCTGTACAACAGTATGAAATACTGCCTATTCCTGTGCCATCCTCATAATTACTGTTGTTTGAGGCCATTGTTGAAGCCTGTGTTAGTCATTTCATTGAAGATAATCCTCTGCTTTGCTCAATGTTAACAAACAGGATACCTTTCTCCAGGTACTGATCCTTCCTAATAATAATTCCAAAATACAGCAGACAAAGTCTTGCCATCCTCTCTCTTTAGTTACAACAAGATTCTACTCTTCTAATTCCTTTGGTATCTTTTCTTATATTTTACAAACATACACCTATGTTATGATGTCTCATTATTTTTCCAGTTCAAGGAATCATCCACTGATTCTCACAATGAAAGCTGAAGTTTTAGCTCTCTGTGTTTACCCAACTCCCATGGCCAAGAAACTTTCCTGAGTCCCATCTTCCAATATTGGTAAGTAACATTACAAATTTGGGTTACACAATGTTCAGTTATTGTTTATTATGAGCATGTAAATACCACTCACCATTCAAACATGTACTACACATGATAACGATTGTTTCTCTGCACAACTTTTTATTTCACTAGGTGTTGGGTTGCTAACTACAAAATCAGTGGTTCAATTCCACTAGTCATTCTGGGGGAAAAAGATGAAATTATAGGCCTCTGTAAAGATTTATAATCTCAGAAACATTATAGAGTCCAAATTGACTCGATGAAAGTAAGTTGGTTTAGAGAGAATAAGTTTATTGTATTGTATATTTCTATATTTTTATTGATGATTATATCATAAACACTCCTTCAGTTGATCTCTTTTTAATATGATCTGCCTGCCAAGTTTATATCCAAAAAAATAAAAATCATTTCCAAACTTCTGACCTGTCCTATGTTTTACTGGTTCTTTCCGATGATTGTCACCTAATAGTTTTCCCCTTGGACTCTGTCTTCCTGATAATCCAGGGAAAACCCTTTATTGCTGTAGCTGTTGAAGTGTTGTTAGGTATGCTCTAGTCTTTTCCAGACTATAACAAACCTATGTACAACAGAACGAAACACTGCCAGGTCCTTGGCCTTCCTTACAACTATTGTTACGTTTGAGGTCACTGTTGCAGTCACTATATCAGTCCATCTCTTTGAGGATATTCTTTTTTACTGACTCTCTACCAAGCACAATGTCCTTTTTCAGGGACTGATTTCTCCCAATAATGTGTCCAATGTACACAAGACAGTCTCACCATCCTCTTTCCTAAAGAGCATCCTGGCTGTACTTCTTTAAGGATAGATTTGATTTTTCTTCTGGCAGTGCACAGTATATTCAAAATTCATCTCCAGTGCCATAATTCAAATGCATCAGTTCTTCTTAGATATTCCTTATCCATTGTCCAGCATTCACAAGCATATGAGGAGACTGTAAATGTCAGGACTTGAATCAAGCACATACTAGTTCTTAAAGTGACGTCTTTGATCTTTACCACGTTAAAGAACCCATTTGCAGCAGATTTTCTCAACACAAAATGTCATTTGATTTTTTGGACAGTTGTGGATCTAAGTAAAATGAAATATTTGACCATCTTAATATTTTCTCTGCATATCATGATATTGCTTAGTGGTCCAGTTGTAAGGATTTTTGTTTTCTTTATATAAGTTGTAATCCATACTTAACACTGCATTTTTTTATCTTTATCAGTAAGTACTTCAAGTCCTATTTAGGAAACAAGGTTGTACCATCTGCATTGTATAGTCTGTTAATGAGTCTTCCTCCAATCCAAATGGCATGCTAATTTAAACCTCCTTTGTACTGCATCTCATGTCTTTGTCTTTCTTCTCCCCTGATTCTTGTCCTTATTTTGGTGAAGCCTGTCATCTCAGAGCTTTCTCCCATGAAAAATAGCCCAATAATCTAAAAAGTCACTTTGATAATGATAATATACCAAGGGTAAACCAAAACGAAACATAAAAGAAGATGCTAAAGAACATAAACCATTAGGGAATTGTGAACAAAAACAACAGTGAGATACCACTAAGCACTTATCAGAATAACTAAGATTCGAAACAGTCATAACACTAACAAGTGCTGGTGAGGATATTGAGCAAGAGTTACCCTCACTCGTTGCTGGTGGGAATATTAAATGGTGCAACCACTTTAGATGATTTTCTGGCTGTTTCTTAAAAAGCAAAACATAGTCTTACCATACATGATTCAACAAGAGACTACAAACTGTAATTGTACAACAAACAAATGCAGCCATGGAGATGTCACTCATCTACGGTAAGAAACTTGGGGGTACCCAGCAGAATGTGGAAATCGTTAAATTGTATCATTAATATCACATGTAAATAAAGTTTTGCTTAAGATAACTCGAAAACAGTTGCAACAGAGAACTGCCAGAGATTCAAGTCAGATGCGGGAAAGGATGTGAAACTAGGGATATCATTGTTGATGTCAGATGGTTGAAAGCAGAGAATACCATAAAGATATTTACTTGTGCTTGGTTGACTGTGCAAAGGCTTTCAACTGTGTGGGCCTTGACACACTATGGACAACATTATGAAGAACGGGAATTCCAGAACAGCAAATTGGAGCATTGTGGCCTGAGCCCCATGAGGTCAAAATTGAAAGAACAAGTAAGTAAACATGTCTTCTTGCACATGGCTTATAAAGGTGAAACTAAGAGTTCTCTGTAGAATAAGTTTTGGATGGCTAACTACACAGTCAGAGGTTTGAATACACAAGTCATTCCTCAGAAACCACATACAGGGTGGCTATGGGTTAGAACCTTTACATAGCACTTAACTACAACTGAAGGTGGAAAGGAATAGTCACAATTGGAAATCAGATAAGGTCTGAACAGTTACAATTTCCCACAACAAATGACTTCCTTCAAAATTTTCTCGTTTGACATCCCTTAAAATCAGGTTTTGATATCTTGGATTAGTATCTTGCCAATTAGAGAAAGTAAGTTTCCTAAACCTCTAATAAGGATTGTCATGATGGGAATACAAAATTGCTATATTTTTAACTGTGTGACTTAAAAATACAATCATCTTTTGTTTTTGTTTTATTTATTTTGACAGCTCAAGGAAGAAAACATAAAAAATTAAAATCATATTCTAGATAAAAACACAGCTTCAAACAGGATTTATGCTTGTGGTGATTGACACACAGTGACACTGGGAGAGGAAAAACTGATTTCAACTTACTTTGAATAGAAAAGAAAGAAAAGTAGATAAAAAGTTAGTGCTATGAATTTGCCTTAAATGAAAAGGACCACATCCTTACTCACATTTTTGAGATGATAATTAATGGCTTCTCATGTTTTATGATACACAAAACACTACTCTGCGTGACACATAAACTATCAATGAAATTTAGAAAACTGGGTAGAGGAAAAGCTATTGACCCTCTGATCATTATCACATCAGGCAAGTTTTTTCATAGGGATATTCTGCACTTTATGAAATAAGTTTGAGGAGAATGATAGTTATCATATTTCAATTTCCATAAAGATTTCCATTCGTATAATAGTTTAATGTTAATAAATTATTATCAGACCCACAATGAGATGAATTATCAATGACAGCGGCAATGGGCTCAAGAATAGCAATGATTGTGATGTTGGCACACGACTGGGCAGTGTTTCACTCTGCTGTGCAGAAAGTCACTATGAGTCAGTACCAACTCGATGGCACCTAACAACACCGTCAGATGTTATTCCATTTGTTTCTGATTTTTAACAAAAATCCTGTGAATAGATATTAACTATAGTCCATACTGTTGTTGTTGTTGTTGTTGTTAAGCCCGTTCTGATCCATAGAGACCCTGTGTAGGGTTTCTGAGGAGCAGCTGGTGAGCCTGAACCACTGACCTGGTAGTTAAAAATGACTTTGCAGTCCAATGCATTCACCCACAGCACTGTACCAGGATTCCTCAGGACATAGAGTAGACAATATTATTTTCATTCCCATTGGAAATGATGCTTTGTAGTATTAAGCTATTTGTCTGGGTCATTTGGACAATGTGCACAGTTTAGGGGATTAAATACAAGCAAGTGATTGTAGGCCATTATTGTTGCTGTGTGCTGTGAATTGGTTCTGACTCAAAGCAACCCTGTATAGGGTTTCCCAGATAAGCTGGAGGGTATGAACTACCAACCTTGCAGTTAGCAGGCCAGTTCCTGTCCTACAGTACCACATATCTACTGTCTGTGAGTTGAAGAGGTATGAGATTAATAGTGCTGAATACAAAGTGTGAGAGCAATTTCTTTAAATGAATCAGCATGAGGTTGGTCCCTGTGAAGTGTCTAGCTTTTCTACAGTACTGAATATATCCTGGAGTCCTGGTATGGCACTGTAGGATAAACAATGCACTACTAACCACAAGGTCAGCAGTTTAAACCCACCAGCTAATCGTAGGAAATCCTCTACATGATCTTTATGAGTTGGAACCAACTTGATGAAATTAACAAGAACAAAAACTACATGTGTATATATATATATTACTCCATAATCCTTGATATCAACCACCATTCCTTCCCTCAGTATTCTCCCCCATGTCCCAGAATTCTGAAATTAGCTGCAATGTCTTAAAGAACTCAGGAGCCATCAAGAAAATGGTTCTTACATTTGCGGAGGCTGGAAAGTCCCAAATCCACAATTAAGACATCAGTTTTGGAGGAGAATCATACTGTTGACTCCTGATGCTGTGGAAACTGGAGAATAAGGTCAGGCTGCTGGCTCAAGCACCAAGGACAGTAGGTCACATAGATGCAAGCTTGTTTAGTCAAGCAATGAGGCACACCACCACTCATATCATCAACATGGCTCCTTTTATAATCTGCAATTAATCCGGTTGACAATCACTCACAGTGGAATCATATAATCGTATCAGCATCGTTCCCTACCTTCTTATACTTAGACCCACCAGGACAAAGTCATTTGGTGATAGTTACAAAGACTATGGTTGGATGATCCATGTTAACTAATTCACTGCACTATGTATGTTGTTGTTAACTGCCGCC
>NW_006408588.1:1999809-2003187 GCF_000296735.1 Chrysochloris asiatica | reverse complement strand
TCTTTATCACTGACCCTCCACTTTACCAAGCATGATGTTTTCTTCTCCACGTACTAGTCCCTCCTGATAGTATCTCTGAAGTTTGAGAGACAGTCTCGCCATCCTGGCTTCTATGGAGCATTCTGGTTGTACTTCTTCCAACACAGATGTGTTTGTTCTTCTGGCAATCCCTAGTACTTTTAACATGCTTCTCCAACACAATAAAACGTACATAGTGAGAGTCTGTGCTGTGCAAGACTCAGCAGACATTAAACATGAAAAGTAAGTCGTTCCTTCTCTGAGGAAACTCTTCATTTAGTTGGAAAGATAAAAGATATTATAAAAAAGAGCAAAATGCAAACTGATGAGTAAAAAGGGGAGGAAAAGCTACTTAGTTTACCTATTAGATGATTAAGACAGAACCTCCAGTACTGAGAAAACACGACAACTGAATTTTTAAAAATAATTAAAACTACACAAATGTGAAAAATGGTAACTATGGTAGTTTGAAGCTAAAGGGGAAAAAAATGACTAAAAAAATACAACCCCCAAAACAAAGGAGCAGAAATATTTAAAGACAATTTAAAATGCAATCTAAAATATATGTTGGAAAATCATGGCAAGTAAAATTGAAAGGTTTGATCGAGATATGATGTCTTTGAATATTAAGATGAGTTTGTCGTTAAAGAGGTAATAGAAAATCATTAAGACTTTTCATAATGGGAAGTTATGTAACAGATATATGTACTTAAACAAAGTAATAAAACTATCAAATGTCTCTTGTTAGTTAGAGAATCCAAAGACTCGAATTGCTTGTTGGGCATACGATGTCAATATCTACTACATGCTAGGTAGGGGGAATCATGCAGAGAGGATAGATTTGCAAATTTCTGTAGAGATCAAGTAAAGCACATTTGGAGGCTAACATGGAACTGACATGGCAGGTGGGGAGGAGTCAGAAATGACTGATAAAAAAAAATCTGTTGTCTTTAATAGAAACAGAGAATTGGAGCGAAAAATGATGAATTCCATTTTTATGCAACCTGAGGGAAAACAATCTTACATTAAAAATAGCCAGGGAGAAAACTTTTCAACTGGAAAAATTTTCAACTGGACAAAGAGGCATTCAAAGTGATAAAATAATGCTATTTTTTCCCCCTTAAAATAAAGATTTTTTTATTAGATAACTAAAGGGAAAACTCAGAAGTCTGAACAGAGTCAAGGAAAAATATCAACAATTTTTAATCTCACAAAAATGACCCCAATACCTGCTAAATATTGATTCATCTTTTTACTGAGAAATAAATGCATCATGGGTTATTGACAAGTTTACTTTAAAATCTAAAATAAATATTTCTCATAGTCCATAACATGTCTATTTCAGATTTGAATCATATATTGTATTTACTATTTTGTTGTTGTTAAGTGTCCTCAATCAGTTCTGACTCATTGTGACTCTGTACATGATTTCTGAAGAGCGGCTGGTGGGCTTAAACTATCAACTCTGTGGTTCGCAATTCAGTGCTTATACTACAGCGCCCCACCAGGAGTAAATTTATTATTTTACCAATGAGCAAATAATGATTCTTTGGGATATCATCACATTTGGGATTCATGCCACAGCACCATCTTAGTGCTAAAAACATTTATGACGCATTTCCACTGCTGTCAAGAATGACTTCAGTGGTGATTCAGCAGATAGTCTTTAAGCCAATTTCACATCCATTCAGACTGTACCTGACTAATCATTAAGGATGGAATTGATTTTCTACAGCAATGGATTTATCACAACAGCCACATAGTACGTACAAGTTCTTCTGAAATCTTTCTTCAAGTCGAATTTGTAGATAAGTCAGAGCAGTTAGGTACTGTTTACAGCTAGGATCAGTTAACCAAATATGTGTCTTAGTTTACAGTTTACATTTATATGTACAAAAAACATTAAGGAAACACTTCCAGATATGCTAAAATATCTTTAATGTGATAATAATAATGTTTTAATGAATGTTGCAGAGTAGCACCCATTTGTTCTTATGAAGCATCGTATGTACCTTGAATTTTTAATGTAACAGATTTTATTGAGGATTGATTAATAACTATGGGTTGTATGAAAACTGATGTTTACAACCTAGAGAATGCCTATGTTTAATTAAAAGAATATACCACAAACAATTCTAAAGAGAGATTCCAGAATTGCTGTATGCAATGACAAACTAATTGAAATGAGTTTAGGGCCTCCCATGGAGACTACTTCGAAGCATCAAATGTTTTTTGGACATAGAATTTCTACTACTTTTGGTAAGAAGTCTATTTTATAATTTTATTGCTCATACAGGCCTGTCTATGCACATCCACCCTTCAAGACACACTGCTCTACTTGATATTTGACAGATGTCATATTATTTTTTCAAATGTTTTAAGAATAGCAAACTAAAACACATTTTCCCCAGTATGCATACCCCTGTGAATTTTAAGAAGTACAAAGTCTACCTTTGATTCATTTACACATTAGCTCATCAAAATGTCAAGCTGCAAGAGACATTTGATGCACAAAAGACAGCTGGGTATCTCTCTGGTCTTTGATTTCTCAGACACAGAATAACAATCTAAGTTAATTATAACCAATACCATCCCCTCCTAAGATTTAAATCAATCCAAACAACAGATAAAACTGTTCTTAAAATGTACTCTATGGTACAAAAAGAAAGCAGAGCTAGAGAATATAAGAACTGAAAAGTCATTTAGTTCTAGGCCCTCAATTATGAGATGAAGAAGCAACTCTCAGGAAGGTTGAGAGATTTACCTAGGGTGGCCTTGCAGCTTTTGGTCAGAGTCAAAGGAGAGTCAAAGCTTCGGATTCAAAATCAAATTATTTTACAACTTGAAAACAATCATCTTGAAAAAAAGTCTGTCTGCCTCTACCCATTCCACTGGGCTTTTGAAAGTGACCTTTATAAAGGAACTGTGATTTTTACTACATTTCCATTACCAAAATGAATGAGCCCTTGTTATGTAAAATTTTTTTGTGCATATCGTTTTATTATATGTTGTTGGTATGAAGTGTCATCAAGTCAGTTCCATTGTAGAACAAGCACTGGACTACTAATGGCAAAGTGAGTGGTTCAAAACCCTCCTCAGAAACTCTATACAGAGTTACTATGAGCTGAATCAACTCAATAGCACTTAACAATAACAATACATATGTGTGTGTGTGTATTGTTGTTAAGTTTATGTTGTTGATATCTATCTATATATGTATGTATATATGTGTGTGTATTGTTATGTTGTTGATATGTATATACATATTTAATGTGCTGGATTGTAAATTTGGTTTCTACTGCTAGGTTGGCAATTCAAGCTCACCAGCTGCTCCTTGGAAGCCCTATAGAGGGTCACTGT
>NW_006408588.1:1991865-1999505 GCF_000296735.1 Chrysochloris asiatica | reverse complement strand
AAGTTTATGTTGTTGATATTTGTAATGAATAAGTCTTACAGAATTCTTGCATGTGATCACTTGCATCATTTCTATCACCATGATCATATTTTCCAACTTTTGATCCTTCCTTTTGTTTCCAGCCTATGCGTTCCAATCACCAGTAATTTTCTATGCATCTTGGTTGCAAGCTTAATCAATTTCAACCTGAAGAAGTTGGTAGAATTCTTCAATTTCATCACCGCTGACTTTGGCTGTTGAAGTGTAAATTTGAGTAATAGTGATATTAACTTGTCTTACTTAAAGGCCTATGGATATCATCCTATCACAGAAAGCATTATGCTTCAAGACAGATCTTAAATGTTCTTTTTCAAGATGGGTGCAATGTCAGACCTTTTTAATTTGCTATTCCCAACATAGGAAACCATATGAATGTTCCATCAGAAAATGGCCAGTACCCATCAATCTCTCCTCACTAATGCCTAATATGGACTCCTGGTGTGGTACTGTAGAATCAGCACTGAGCTGTGAACAACAAGGTTGGCTGTTCAAGCCCACCAGCTGCTCCTTGGAAACCCTGTACTAGGTGGCTATGAGTTGGAACCAACTTGACAACACTTAACAATGCTTAGGATGTCAAATGTATACATTCCATTTCAATTTAACAGCTTCCAATTTTGTATATTCATACTTCAGAATTCCAGGTTATGATTATTAATGGATATTTGCAGCTGTTTCTTTTTATTCTGAGTTTTGCCACATTAGCAAGTGAAGGTCCTGAAAGATTTACTCCATTGACAACATTACAATCAACTCTATTTTGAGGAGGCAACTCTTCCTGTTTTATTTTAAGTGACTTCCAACCTTAGGTACTCATTTTCTGGCACTGTGTCTTATAATGTTCTACTGTTTTTCTTAAGGTTTTCAGTAGTTAACGCTTCAAATGTGGTTCGTTTCTCTTTCTTCCTAGTCTCTTTGCTGAAATCTGTCCACTATGCGTGACCCTCCTGGTACTCAAAATACCTATACCATAACTCCTAGCATCACAGCAACATGCAAGCCACCACTGTATGACAAACTGACATATGAGTGGTGGAAGGTTAGTGTTATATTATTGTTGTTGTTGTTAAGTTGTCAAGTTGGTTCCGACTCATCGTGACCTGTATAGGGTTTCCAAGGCTGTACTTCTTTGCAGAAGCAGAAAGCTTCTTCTTTCTCCTGTTGAATACCTGGTGGGCTCCAGCCATTTACCTTCTGGTTTGTAGTCCTGTGCTTCTCCTGCTGAGCCACTGTGCTCCCTGGGAAATGCTATAGAGGAGCTAAATATTAATACCTTTATGGTTCTATTTGTACTTCATTTCAAAGCAGTGTAATTTCCCGGTTTTAATGGAAGTGTACATTTTTAAAAAATTGAGGCCATTACTGTCTGTCAGTATAAATAAACAAGCTTGAATTCCTTAAATAGGTGAGAATGTAATCTCTCACCTGACCAAATCACTATTCATAGACAAAATGTTATCTGAACTTTGGTTTCAGCAAATCGCAAGGTCTAATTTGGGCCAGTATAAATGAATACAGCCTAGCAGCGACAGAAAATGTCATGGTTGTTACTTGATTATTTGTAATATGGAAGCTTTTTGTGCCACTCTTGAATATATGATAGCCACAACAGTTTTAACTGAAGCATCTATGGGAAAAAAAAGACAAGATTTGCTTAAGTGCTTCCTGGATTTGGTATTTCTATTTTTATAAATTCTAATGTGCAAACTTTAACTTGATTTGTTTTTTACTGGTTAAGAACACAAATTACAATAAGATTGAGTTTGGCTTGATTTATTACTTGTTACAGTAGCTGAATAATCTGAGTAAGTTGTTTAATTATGCAAAGATGAGGTTTCCTGGTGTGTGAAATGGAGAATGAGAATTAGTTAATTCATGTCTTCATCCAGATAACAGTCTTTGATTCTAGAATGTGCCAGGCATCGTGCTAAGCTCTGCAGACATAAGGATATACATGGATGTCAATCTCAGCCTCTTAGAGCTGCACTCAGTGGAGTACACAAATGTTCCAGAAATCTTTGCAAAGTTACAACTGGGTGAATTGCAATAAAGAAGAGATACTTGTTATATAAAAGCATATAATGAGGGGACCAAGACTTAATAAGGGTGTCAGGCAAGACACTGCTGATGATCTTAGCAATGAACAGAGATCTGTAAGATAAACACAAATTAACCAATAAAAGGAATGAAAAATTCATAGTTCTCTTTAGGCAACAGATACAAAGATCCCTGAGATAGAAAGGACTTAGACAGATAAAATGTCCCAAGAGGATGCCAGAATTGACATTTTTGATGTGGTGCAAATCAGTGTGCAGGATTATTCAGGGAAGAGAAAGAATGATAGGGAAACATCACCTTCAGAAGTGTATACACTTAACAAAGAATATGTCAAGAAGCAATAACTTTCTATTTTGTTATTTTTGCTTAATAAAGCTTTCCAGATTTTATAGAAATACTTTTTGACTTACCTTTGTACATATTTTATTCATTTTAATATCTACAAAGAATTCCACTGGGTTGAGAACCATCATTGACGTATTCTTTTGTTGAGAAAAACTTTTTTCATAAATACACTAATGACGGTTCTGTACTTATGCATTGATTTAATCATTCAAGGTGGATCCTTAAAAGTGAAATAGCAGGAGTCATAGAACATGAGTACATTTTTAAAAAATTGAACTGCTGAAATGTCCCCCAAATACATATCAACTCAATAATCATTTACTGAAGCATTTATTATGGTCCAGACCCCTGTTTGGAAATATACTCTGAACAAAGAAAACATTACTTGTAGAAGTTTTGGTTTAATGGAAGTTAAATGTTGTTAAGTGATGTCAAGTTGGTTCCAAATCATAGTGACCCTGTCTAGGGTTTCCAAGGAATAGCTGGTGGATGTGAACTGCTGACCTGTGAGAAACAGTCCAGTGCTGATCCTACAGGGTCATACCAGGTCACCAGTTCAAACTCACCAGCTGGTCCTTGGAAACCTTATACAGGGACTCTATGAGTTGGAACTGACTCAATGACATTCAACAACATGTGTGTGTGTGTAAAAATATGATTGTTATAGACTTTGAAGGAAGGCAAAGTATTCTATAATGCTGGAGAACTTGGTTTCAATAGGGGCAAATTACTTTTTAAGTTGAAATTTAGAGTAGTAACAATTAGCTGGGCGAGGCTGGGATTTGCGGGGATATAAAGAGGAAAGAAAGGACCACAAGAATGACAAAGGTATGTAAAAGTCCTGAGTAGAAGAATGGTAGATTTGAGGAGCATTTATACCTGGAGGCTTCTGTGCCTACAGAAAAAGCTAGAAAATGAAGAAGACAAAAAGTATTAGCTATGCACCATGCCGAGCCTTGTAATTGCACTTCATTCTTTGTTCATTGACATTATCAGTTCTGCTTTATTTTTTCCAATCCCATTTGTTTTATTGAAGCTGACTCAATGGGCAGCTGTCTTCTATGTGTTCTGCATCCTTTCCAGTTTTACATTTTCTTTTAAGTCACCCAGTTGCAAAGAGCACAAGAAGCACATGAGAATTAACAGGGAGCTTTAAAATAACTTTTGGTCTGCTTTGACACATTCAGATCAAATTAATCTAAGGCACAACCAGTATAAGAGTGTTTTATAAAAATTCCTCAGGTAGAACCAGAATAGAAATTTGTGCTCTAAGGCAGTGGTTCACAAACTGCAACTGACATAAAGGTTAGCTATCTATGTTGTAAAATGCAGTCTTTGACGTAGTAGATCTGAGATTGTTGCTGTTTTGTTAGGTGCCGTCATGACAGATCCAACTCATACAACCTTATGTACAAGAGAACAAAACAATGTCACAGTCTTTCCCATGTTGTGCTCATTGTTACAACCATTGTGTCAATCAATCTCACTGAGAGTCTTCCTTTTGTTTGCTGACCCTTCGCTTTATCAAACATGATATCTTTCACCAGGAAATAGTGCCTCCTTACAACATAAGAGGGCTCTCACCATCCTTGCTTTAAAGGAGCAACCCAGATGTACGTTTTTCCAAAACAGATTTGGTTATTCTTCTTGCTGTTATTGTTAAGTGCTGTTGAGCTGATTCTAACTTATGGCAACTCTGTATAAGGCTTCCAAGAAGCACCTTGGGTTTGAATCACCAACCTGGTGATGAGCAGTCCAGTGCTTATCCTAGAGCATCAAATTTCATTCTTTGGTAGTCCAAGATATATATCTTGGCCATAATTCAAAGGTATCAATTCTTCTTTATCCATGGTTCAGCTTTTATATGTCCATAAGGTGACTGAAAATATCCTGACTTGGGTCAGATATATGTTAGACCTTTAATTTTTAACACTTTGAAAGTACAATTTGCAGAAGATTTGCCCAATGCAATATATTATTTCCTTGTTGCTGCTTCCATGGATGTTGATTATGAACCCAAATAAAATGAAATTTTTGACAACTTCATTTTTTCACTCCTTTCATAATGATGTGATTTATTGGTCCAGTTGTAAAGATTTTTGTTTTCTTTATATTGAGATGTAATCCATACTGAAGTCTTTATTCTTTCATCTTCTTAAGCAAATGATTCAAGTGCTCTTTGCTGTCAGCAAAACGGGTTGTGTCATCTGCACATCACAGATTGCTAATATTGTTGTTGCTACTAGGTGCAGTGTCACTATGGGTCGGACCCGACTCGATGGCACTTAACAACAACAACAACTAGGTGCAGTTGATTAGGTTCCAACTCATAGTGACCCTATGCATAACAAAACTAAACACCACCCAGCCCCGTGCCACCCTTACAAGTGTTGTTATGCTTTAGCCCATTGTAATTCCCACTGTGTCAATCCATCTCATTGGATTTGTTGTTGTTGTTGTTAAGTGCCTTCGACTCGGTTCCGATCCATAGCGACCCTGTACAGGGTTTCCAAGGGTGGAAGTCTTTACGGGAGTAGAAAGCCTCATCGTTCTCCCGCAGAGCGGCTGGTAGTTTCAAACCGCTGACCTTAAGGTTCACAGCCCGATTTGTAACCACTACGCTACCAGAGCTCCTTGGAGATCTTCCTCTTTTTTGCTGACCCTCCATTTTACCAAGCATAATGTATTTCTCCAAAGGAGCTCTGGTAGCGTAGTGGTTACGAAACGGGCTGCGAACCTTAAGGTCAGCGGTTCGAAACTACCAGTCGCTCCGCGGGAGAAAGATGAGGCTTTCTACTCCCGTAAAGATTTACACCCTTGGAAACCCTGTACAGGGTCGCTACGGGTCGGACCCGACTCAATGGCACTTAACAACAACAACAACAATGTATTTCTCCAGGGACTGGTCCCTTCTAATAATATGTCTGAAATATGACAAAGTCTTGCCATTCTTGCTTCTAAGAAGCATTTTGTCTGCACTTCTTCCAACACAGATTTGTTTTCTCTGGCAGTTCATTGTACTTTCGATATTCTTTTCCAACGCCATAACTCAAATGCATCAACTCTTCTGTAGCCGTCCTTATTCATTGTCCAACTTCCGCATGCATATGAGGCTATTGAAAACCCCATGGCTTAGGTCAGGTGCACCTTAGTTCTCAAACTGATTTCTTTGTTCTTGAATACTTTAAAGAGGTCTTCCTCAAATCCTGATATAGAATTCTTCTTCATAAGTCCCTTCTCTTGCATTATTTGCTCAACATACAGAGTAAATAAGTATGGTAAAAGGATACTCACCTGGTGCACATTTTCCCTAATTATAATCTACCCTGTTTTTGTCTGTTCTTTTCAAATGACTGTCTCTTTGTCTATGTATAGGTCTGAGGAGGGCCTGAAATTATGCATGTCTGACATGTTCCCAGTGATGCTGGTATTTTTGATCTGAGGACCACATTCTAAGGAACTCAGGGTTAGATTCACAATCACCTAATCCCAGCACTCAGTATAGGGTTGAGGAGGAAAGAAATTGCCTAGAATTTAACTTTTTTTTTTTTTCTTTACAATATTCTACTGAGATCTTATTTTTGTTGTTCTTGTTGTTAAGTGCCACTGAGCTGATTTTGACTCATAGTGACCCTGCTTAGGTTTTCCGAGGAGTGGCTGATGGGTTTAAACCACTGGCCTTGTGATTAGCAGTCCAGTGCTTATCCTACAGTGCTATACCCGGATCACTTTAATTGTCTGCTGTTTTCTTCTGATTTATAACTAGAATTCCTTGTGTTAGAATTTTCTACTTCGCTTCACTATTGCTGCTCAAGAGGAGAACATTATATTTTACATAGGCTTTGGTAGGAAAAGAAAGAACAAAATGTTTTCATAAAAACTGTTTTTATAAGAAAAAAAAAAGAATCTATTTTTCTCATCTTCTATTTTCTCTCTCTGTATGTGTGTTTATATGTACATGACTAAAAGCACATGTGCATACATTAAGATTTAGTTCTCATTCTTTATGTGCTCTTATGCTCACAGCTGTGTCCATTAAACCAAATTCTGCCTTTATAGAATAGTCCAGAAAATAATTTACTATATTTCTATTCCAATGTATGAGTTAATGAAATATTTTAATCCCAAAAAAACTATTTGAAGACAGAACCCAGTATGCACATATAAATTCTATGATTTATAACTAACAATAAACATTGTGGTCATTTGTAATCTAAATGTGTAATTTCATATTTGCAATACATCTGTATTTAGCAAGTTACCATTGAAAGAAATAAATTATCAATCCTTATACATACTTCACAACAAAAAGGCCAAATAAGGAATATGCTGATTTTGGAATTGTTTGTTTCATTTTTCTCTGGTTTGCAGGTGTTCTGTGACATTCAGATTCTTGGGGTCTTGTCATACCTTCAAAAAAGTGTGAGTTATTGTTTTGCCTATTAGAAAGTAAAAAATAATTAGCATTCCTGTTTTATGGAATGATAGTTTTAGTGATACTGAGAAATTATGATTTTTTATTTTATATGTGAAATTAGATTTAAAAATCTTTTTAAACTTAAATATAAAAAGAAATATCTAGCTCTTCGTTGCTATTAACAGATGCTCCAATAATTTACACATTAACCAGTTATCCTAATAATAGATCAACTCTTTCTTTGTTTAACATCCAAACTCTTTTGTCTCAATGAGTGCATATCCCTATGGACTGTTCCACTACTTTCTATACACACCCTACTTATGAGTTTCACATCAATACAAAAGTATTAAAAAACATATCAAAAATAGGAGAGAAGTGAATATGTTTACTGAGAGTTTTATTTTAAGAGAAAACCTCTGCTTACTTGATAACAAAATATATAATGAAAGTAAATGACTAATATAATCAAATCTCTATGTCTTTATGCTTTTGAGAGTAGCTTGTTAGCTCTATTTAACAGTTTGTAAGACAAGGATGTGTACTTCTTGTGGGATATTTTTAAGGAATAAAAACTGTTTGTGAAAGTAAGGTATCTTTCCACATAAATTAGATTTTTTCATAAAATATTAAAAAAGAGAATGAGAGAGAACAAACAAGAAGGCGGGTTGGGTGGAAGTGCAGTGAGGAGCTCCGCTGGCAACAACACAGAATACAGGACCAAGCAGGCTCAGGGGATGGTCCCAGAACTCTGAACCACATTGAAAGAAATATTTAGAAG
>NW_006408588.1:1990207-1990639 GCF_000296735.1 Chrysochloris asiatica | reverse complement strand
TCAATGAACCCCAGGATGGATATTCCCTAAAAGACAATCACCAAGACATATAATAATCAAGCTCTCCAAAATCAAAGAAAAGGAAAGGATCTTGAAAGCAGCTAGGCAAAAGGGAAGTGTAACATACAAAGGCAAGCAAATCAGATTAAGCTCAGATTTCTCAGCAAAAACCATGCAGGCAAGAAGACAATGAGAGACATATATAAAACTCTGAAAGAAAAAACTGTCACCCAAGAATGCTCTACCCTGCAAAGCTGTCAACCAAATAAGATGGTGTAATCAAAACATTCCAGGTCAAACAGAAGCTAAGGGACTTTGCCAAATCCAACCCTGCTATGAAAAATATCTTAAAGGAAGTTCTATGGACTGAGAACCAACAAGAACAGACAACAAGTACAGAATGATGTACATGGCAGCATCAACCTGAACTCA
>NW_006408588.1:1972836-1988551 GCF_000296735.1 Chrysochloris asiatica | reverse complement strand
ATATAGATAGATAGATAAATATATATAGAGAGAGATGAATTATTCAGCTCAAACTGGAGGACTGAAAGATCAGAACATTAACTAACTTTTACTTTGAAGAATTGATAAGAATTCTAATTTCTTAACAAGTATTTATAGATAGCTTGGGGCTGTGAGAATATGTGTGTTTCTAGATCAGGTGAAGACTTTGAAGTGGGAAATTATGCCATTTTAAAAATTAGGTTAAACACTGTTATGTATATCTAACAAGGATTTTTAGCTTTAGGTGTAAACATATCAAAATTAATATTGGCTCTCCTTTGGGGGTTTTGTAGACCATAAGAAAAATTGCTGTTGTTGTTAGTGCCATGGAATGGGTTCCAACTCATAATAACCCTTATCATAATATAACAAAACACTATCTGGTCCTGGGCCATCCTCACAATTATTGTTATGCTTGAGCCCATTGTTGTAGCCACTGTGTATATCCATCTCATTGGAGGGGTCTTCCTCTTCTACACTGACCCTCTACTTTACCAAACAAGATGCTCTTTCCCAGGGAATGGACCTTCCTGATGACGTGTCCAAAGTTGGTAAGACAGTCTTGCTATCTTCACTTCCAAACAGCATTTGTGTGTACTTTTTGTGAGATACTTTTGTTTGGTCTTCTGGCAGTCTATGGTATTCTCAAAATTCTTCACCGAAATCACAATTCAAATGTATCAATTACTCTCAGATCTTCCTCATTCATTGATCAGGTTCACATGCAGAAGTGACTGAAAATATCATGGATTGGGTCAGGCACACCTTAGTCCTCAAAGTGACATATTTGCTTTTTACAGTCAAGTGCCTTTGCACAGTCACTAAAACACAAGTATATATTTGTCTGGTATTCTCTGTTTTCAACCAAGATCATGTGGCCTCAACAACGATATCCCTTATTCAATGTCTTCCTCTGAATCCAGCTTGAATTTCTGGCCGCTGTCATTGTGCTGCTTCAACTGATATTGAATTATCTTCTGAAAAATGTTACTTGCATGTGATGCTAATAACATTGTTAAATAAATTCCACATTCTGTAGGGTCACCTTTCTTTGGAATGGTAAAAGATATGAATCTGCCAGTCAACTAGCCAGGACTTTCCCAATTTCTTTGAATAGACTTTCAAGTGCTGTTGAAAATTCCAATTGGTATTCTGTCAATTCCTGATGCCTTGATTTTTTTCTAATGCTTTTAGTTCAGCTTAGATTTCTTCCTTCAATAATACCAAGGGTTCTTGATCTTATGTTCCCTCATGAATTGGTTGAATGTCGATCAGTTCTTTTAGGTACAGTAACTGTGTATTCCTTCTATCTTCTTTTGATGTTTCTTGCATTGTTCAGTATTCTGCCAGTGGAATTCTTCAATAATTCAAGTCAAGACTTGAATTTTTGCTTTTATTCTTTCAGTGTGAAAAATGCTGAGTCTATTCTTCCTTTTTTATGTTTTAACTCCAGATCTTAACACATTTAACTATAATGTTTTACTTTGTCTTTTCAAGTTGTTCTTTTAAATTTTTTGTTCAGCTCTTTTTCCCAAACCCTTTAGCTACTGTATATTCAAGGCAAGTTTCAGAGACTTTTCTGATATCTAGTTCAGTCTTTTCTTAAATTGAAAAATCAGAATAACTGTTTTTATCAACTTTACACTGTCTGAAAACCAGGAAAAGGAATGAAAACACTGTAGAGATTTTTACTTAACATATTTGACCATAAGTCAAAAGTTGACCTCAGGCAAAAGGTATGGCATAACCATAAGGTTCAACTTTACAAGTTAAGAGCACTCAAGTTGTAGTAGTAATTGAGCGATGCTGGGTTACTAATTAAGGAGTTCTGGTAGCACAATGGGTTAAGCATTGGGCTGATTATTGAAAGGTGGGCTGTTTGGATACATAAACCAACTGAAAAAGGATGAGGCAACCAGCTTCATTAAAAATTTACAGCCTTGGAAACCCAATGGGGCAGTTCTACTCTATCTTATAGGGTTGATATGAAATCAAACCAAATGGATGGCAATAAGTGTGTTCCTATATGATGGTGCTAGATCAAGATCAAGGTGAAAACGGGCATGAGAAAATGAAGAATGAAACATTTCCCAAAATAAATTAGAAATATTTATCCCACAGCACTACTCCAGGAATCATGTTATGGCTTGAATTAACTATATTAACTTCTTGGCATTTATTTAATAATCAAAGTATAGCTAAATTTCTTGGTTCACTGCATAGTATCTACACTATAATTAGTTAAAATTCTTTAGTGTGGCAAGCTGAAAAGCAGTTTATAAGCAGATTAAGAAGAAGAAACAAGGGCCAGGGGCCAGGAAATACAGATGTGTTTGCTTTGTCAACAAGCTTAGATAACTAACCATGTGTTTCTGATTGAAGAATGCAGACTATAGTTGAATCAAGAACAAGACAGTGTGAATATGAAAGAAACAAAATATTTGGAATATTTAATTATTTTTATTGTTCAATTGCTGAGCTAGAAGAGGTATAATAATTTATATCTTCAGCTCACCTTTTCCTTAAAAATCTGAGAATGCTTTCAAGTTGCAACTTATGTTTGGTATTTTTAATATTAATAATAATCAACACCATTATCATCTTGAATGTAAATATACATGCAGATATTTTCTGAATCATACTATTGTTTAGTGCCACTGAATCAGTTCTAGCTCATAGTGACCCTATATAGGGTTTCCAAGGAGTGACTGGTTGGCTTGAACTGCCGACCTTTCAGTTAGAGTCCACTATTTATCACATATCACATAGCATCCAGGAATCATGCTATATCTCAAAGTAAATACATTAACTTTGTTGTTGTTGTTAAGTGCCACTAAGTCAAGTCCAACTCATAGCAATCTTGCATAGGGTTTCCACAGAGAAGCTGGTAAGTTTGAACTGCTGACCTTGTGGTCCAGTGCATTATCCTGTAGTGCCATACCAATACTTACTTGGCATCAATTTCTTAATCAAAGGGTATTTAAATTTCTTGGTTCACTGGATAGTATCTACATTATAATATTATAACATACAAAAAAATTTTAGTCTGGAAAACTACAAAGCAGTTTATAAGTATATCAAGAGGAAGAAACGTGGACCAATTCAATTCAGACCTTGACTTTAAGATTAGTTTATACCTAGCATAAGGTGTCTTGTCCTTCTACATGTAAAAACTGTAATTTATTAAACAAAACCTTATGAATAAATTAAGGATAGAGAAGGGAGCAGGGGCATGAAAAAATTAACTGTATAGAATTTAGCTGCCTGAGTAGCCAGAAGCAAACTGAGGGTGAAATGTGCTAGTCTATGGAAAGTAAAGTTTGGCGATATTTTATTCACATAAGCATCTTTGCCACATTACTATGCCTTGCAATATCTGTGCATATACAAAGGGACACTGAATTTTAAAACTACAGCAATTTATTTGTGTGCCATATTTCCCACTTTACCATAGTCTATATTAATGTTCCAAAACATGAACAATTAAAAACAGAATTTTTTTCTTAGCTTTCATTTTACTTGAAATAATTTTCAGAAGCCAATGCTTAACGATAGCCAGCTGTATCTTCAAGTCCTAATCACTATTATGGAGTTATTTCTAAGAATGCTTTGATTGCTTTAATGTGGTTTAATTTTGAACATTCTACAAGAATAGTTTATACTACACAAATGGAAATGCCTACTCTTAAAAAGCCTGTAGAGCATACTTTATCTTTCCCTGGTCACATCTTTCCTTCATATTGAAGTTTCTGCATTCATGTAGGGCATTTTCCACTACATAACTTTTTTTTAGAGGTGCTTCAATGTGAAAGCATGTTTCAGTCAGTGAATACATGGTACCACATTCTTATAGGTTGGAACTACTTGATACAGCAAGGAGAGTAAAAACAAATATTCTCTTCCTTGTTGGAAAGGAAAATAAAAAATGAGTAGTAATCATCTGAGCAATCCAAGTCTACAAATGAAGCAAAATATCCAAATTTATGTCAACTGGCCAAAAATATTTCCACTTGTCTTTTCTTTCTTTCCTTCCTTCTTCCCTTTTTTCTTTCTTAAATACATGAAGAGAGAACACACAAATGTAATGAAAAAACTTATGTTTGGACTTAAGTTTGGGGTTGGAAAAATGAATTATCAGACTTTCAATTCTTTCTCTATAAAATGGGAATGAGTTCAGTTATTTTATGGAAATTTAAGGATTAGAAAGAGTGGAAGTAATAATAATATATTATTGTTTATTATACATCTGTCACAGTGGTGGATATTAACTGAATAAATAATATATAGGTAAAACTAAAATTTCAGTAAAAGAAATGTGCAATTATATTATTAAAAGTCTATTTAACTCCCAAGACTGAAACTCAAAGGGAACACATGAGCAAGTATGTAAGCTTGCTGGAGATCACGTTGGTCTACTGGTCAATGGAAGAGGGATAAAGGCAGCAAAGAAGAAATGGGCTGAGTTCAACCATGTTCCAAAGACTCCCATTGACCTACAGATGAGAGTGAGAGTAGGAAGGGCTGGTTGGTCCAAAGTATGGTGAGACCTGGAGTCTCCTGAGTCAATGAACAGGGACATAGCCACGGAGGGTTAGAGCTTAAAGTAAAGCATCCAGCTGATATGAAGTGAGGGAATATGCAAAAGAATGCCCAAACTTGCAGATAGTTCCCATTTGACCTAGACTCAACGGCTTGATAATCAAAACTCGACTACAGGATGATTAAAAAATGATTTTTGATAAAGGAAACAAGTGCAAATTGCTATAATTTGATGAACTTGACCTATACTTATGGAGGTAGTAACTCTAAATACCAACAGAGAGGGAAGGAGTCTTCACATCAAGTATCAATTCTATCCCTTCTGTGTACAGGGTAAATAGGGACGGGCAACTTATACATTGGTCACCAAAAATGAGGGGCCGATAAAGGCACAAAGTGACTGGCTTACAAGTTTTCAAGAGGGCGTTAAGTTTAAGAGTGTGAGAGGGAAGGTAGAGTCCCCAATGAATAGTTTTCATCTTGTCTAGATGGGTCTGGTGAAAAGTGATGGGGATACGATTCTTATGATTCAATAGTAAGTAACTGTTATCGTGATTAATTGTGACTGTCACAACTGTAACGGTAGAAGTTTTGCAACAAAAATGGGGGAGTAGTTAATCTTACTGTCCAGAAACAGAGGACCTTAGGACCAACCAAGGAGAAGAGCAGGAGCAGAATGCAGAACCATATTCAGAGAAGCAGTGACACCAGAGATGGAGGCAGAGATGAGTACATGGAGAGAGAGACAGTAACTGAGGACTCTAGACTCATGGAAAGAGAAAGACTGAGTGCTGGTAGTCAGAAGGTAGGCTTGCAGAATGTGCCCTTTGGTTGTTTAAATGATTATATATTCCCAAGTGTTTTTGTGTACATCCCCTCTCTCCCCTCCAAAAAACATTGGGAATAGAAGCAAATAGTGTTGAATGATGATGCATAGAGGAGACTGTAATCATCGTAATGAAACAATGAGTGTAAAACTGAGGTTTTACACTCATGTAAACTAGCACTCAATTCACAATAAAAAAAAAGTAATGGATTCATGCCAGCTATCAATAATTATTGATTAAATGAATGATACACCAAAAATTGTCTATTTAGAACTAAACAAAAGTATAAGGAGGTCTGGCACTGTAGTGGGTTCCAAGTTGGGTTGCTAACCTCAAGGTCAGCAGTTTGAGTCTATGAGCCACTCCATGGGAGAAAGATAAGGCTTTCTGGGCCTGAAAACATTTACAGCCTCAGAAACCCTATTCACTATGACTCAGAACTTACTCCACAGCACATAAACACCACCAACAAACAAAAGACTATTTATTGACTTACTCATAGTTGTTGCTGGACAAACCACTAAAATTACCATGGTTTCTCTTTATGATGACCACATCCATTTGTTTTCTTTTTCTAGGTAAATTATTCACAGCTCCTCCCATGTCACAGTCATTTAGAAACTCTCCTGGATGTAACCCCCAATAAAGGGGAAGTCTCTGAAGATAACGTAGGACTCACAATTTTTATCCTTGTAAATACATGTATTTCACTTATTCTCTATATAACCTGACATGTATATTATTGAGGTTAGGTTTAAGAATGTCCTTTTATTAAAATGTCAGTGCCTGCACATTTAATCTCCTCAACCCAGGGACAGAAAACTGACACCACACAAGTAGCAGAGGAATGGCATAGGAGCAAGATAAACAGTAGAACCAAGAGCCAGAGCATAAGGCAGAGTGGTGAGTTTCTTAACCCACTGAGAAGTAAAGGTGAATGACTTTGGGCTGGAGGCTTGCTTGAAGAATGGGGTGCCTCCAGGCACTTAATTGGGGAGCAGATTTTCTGACCCATGGAGGTAGAGCTAAGTGTCTTCAGGCCGTCGTTTCTCATGGAATGAGGTACCTTGTAGGTATTTATAAGTAGCCCTAAAACAAGTTTGTAAATTGCTAGAGCAGAGCAGAGGCCAGGTCAAGGGGTCAAAATGAAGGGAAACAGCTATAAGCATCCATTAACAATCAGAACATGGAATGTAAAAAGTATGAATCTAGAAAAATTGGAAGTTGTCAAAAACAAAATGGAACAGATAAAGACTGATACTCTAGGCATTAGTGAGCTGAAATAAACAGATATTGGCCATTTAAAATCTGACAATCATATGACTTATCATGTCAGAAACAACAACTGTAGGAGGATTAGCATAACATTCATCATCTAAAGAACATTTCAAGACCCATGTTGAAAGACAATGCTATCTGCAATAGGATAATACTCATATGCCAACAAGGAGGCTAGTTAATACGACTAATACTCAAATTTATGTACCAACCATTGAAGGCAGTGATTATGAAACTGAAGAATTTTGCCAAGTTATTCAGTCTGAAATTGATCAAACGTCAAATTAAGATGAACTCATAATTATTTGTGATTGAACTGAGACATTTGGAAACACAGAAAAAGGACCAGTAATTGGAAAATCTGGCCTTGGTGATAGGAATGATGCTGGGGATTTCATGATATAATTTTGTAAGACCAGTTACTTATTCATTGCAAATTCTGTTTTTAAATAGAATAAGAGATGACTATATACATAGACCTCACCTAATAAAATATACATGAACCAAATTGACTGCATCTGTGGAAAGAGATGGTAGAAAAATTCCATATCATCAACCAAAACAAGGTGAGGGGTTGACTGTGGAAAAGACCATAAATTGCACATATGCAAGTTCAGATTGAAACTGAAGCAAATGAAAGCAAGCACAAAAGAGCAAAATATGACCGTGAACATATCCCACCTGAGTTTAGAGACATCTCAAGAACAGATCAGATGCATCAGATCCTAATGGACGAAAACCAGAAGAGTTGTGGGATGACATCAAGAACATCAAACAGGACGAAAGCAAACCTCATTAAAAAGAAAGAAAAGACAAAAATTGACATCAGACAAGACTCTGAAACTTGTTCTCTAGTATAATAGTGCAAATGTGAAAGGAAGAAATGAAGTCAGAGTTGAACAGAAAATTTCAAAAGGCAGCTTAAAAAGACAATGTAAACTATTATAATTAAATGTGCAAAGATCTTTAGTTAGAACACCAAAAGGGAAGACCACGTTCAACATTTCTCAAGTTGATGAAACTGAAGAAAAAATTTCAGGCCTTGACTGGTAATGTTGAAGGACGACATAGTTAAAAAAAGATTGAAGGTATAGAGAGTCGCTATACCAAAAGGAAATGTCAGTGTTTAACCATTTCACAACAGTAGCATATGAACCAATGATACTGAAGGAGGATGTCCGAGTGGTAATAAAGGTAGAGGGATAAAAAAAAAAAAAAAAAAAAAAAAAAAGTCTATAGGAATTGACAAGATACAAATTGAAATTTTCAATAAAGTGATATAGTACTGGAGATTCTCAATTAGCTATACCAAGAAATTTGGAAGACAGCTACTGGGCCAAATGATTGGAAGGGATCCATATTTGTGCCCTTTCCATTGAGAGTTGATCCAACAAAATACAGAAATCATCAAATAAATAATATCACATATAAGTAAAATTTAGTTGATGAAAATACAAAAATGGTTGTTAAAAGTACATTGGCAGGGAATGGCCAGAAACTCAAGCGAGATTCAAAAGAGAACAGGAAACTATGGCTATCACTGTTGACATCAGATGGATCTTGGCTGAAAGCAGGTAATACCAGAAAGATGTTTAGCAGTGTTTCTTGACTACGCACAGACTTTCAACTGTATGGATCATGACAAAGTGTGGGTAACACTGAGAATAGTAGGTATAACAGAATACTTGATTTTGCTCATGAGGAATCTGTAGACTAACAGACAGTAGTTTGAACAGAACAAGAGGATATTGAATGGCTTAAAATCAAGAAAGGTATGTTCAGGGTTATAGTCTTCTAACACACTCATTCAATCTGTAGACTGAGAAAATACTCCGAGAAACTGGACTATTTGAAGAGCATTGTATTAGGATTGGAGGAAGATTCATTTACAAGCTGTGATATGCAAATCATAGCACCTGTCTTGCTTAAACCAAAGATGGCTTAAAATACTTACTGATGAAGGTAAAAGACCACAGCCTTCGATATAAATTGCACCTCAACGTACAGAAAAAACAATCCTAAGCACTGGACAAATAAATAACATCTTGATAAATTGGGAAAAGATTGAAGTTGTCAAAGTTTTCCTTGGATCTACAATCAATACTCATAGAAGCAGCAGTCAAGAAATCAAACAATATATTTCATTAGGCAAATTTGCTGCAAAAGACCTTTCTATTTTAAAAAGTAAAAAATGGCATTATGAGGACTAAGGTACACCTGACTCAAGCCATGGTATTTTTAAAGTTCTCATATCCATGTGAAAGTTGGGCAATGAATAAGAAAGAAAGGAGCTCTGGTAGCATAGTGGTTATGAATTGGGCTGCGCACTGCAAGGTCAGCAGTTTGAAACTACCAGCTGTTCCGCGGGAAAAAGATGAGGCTTTCTGCTCCCGTAAAGATTTACAGCCTCGGAAATCCTGTACAGGGTCGCTATGAGTTGGAACTGACTCCACAGCACATAACAACAACAACAAAAACAACATCGAAGAGTGGATGTATTTGAACTATAGTGTTGGAGAAGAATATTGAAAACACCATTGACTGAAACCACCATAAACAAATCTATCTTAAAGGAAGTACATTCAGAATGTTCCTTAGAAACAAGGATTGTGAGACTTTTCTCATACTTGGAACATGCTGTTAGGAGGCATAAGTCCCTGGAGATGAACTTCATGCTTGAAAAAGTACAGGGTCAACTAAGAGACGAAGGTCATCAAGGAGATGGACTGACATTGTGGCAGCAACAACGGACTCAAACATAGTAACAACTGTGAGGTAGGTGTAGAACTGGGCAGTGTTTTGTTCTGTTGTGAATAGGGTCACAGTGTGTCAGAGTCAACTGGAGGGAACCTAACAATAAGTAAAAATAATATATTGTACTAGACTTAAAGCAAATTCCATGCTTTTAATCACAGCCGCATTATATTGATTAGCAAAACAAAGAAGTAAAATTCTCTTTTTTTTTCATCATGCAATACATTTGATAATATATTGAGTGCTTTAGAGGTAGCATATCATCAAGAGGAAATGGTACAAGAGGAAGAAGTCCAAGATGCACTGATGGCATAAGCAAAGAACAGAGCTTCCAGACTGATAAAACACAAATTGAAACTTTCAACAAAATGATGCAGCACTAGAGGCACTCATTCATCTATGCCAAGAAATTTCAAAGACAGCTACTTGGTTAGCTGATTGGAAGACATCCATATTTGTACCTATTCCAAAGAGAGGTGACTGATTAGAATGTTGAAATCATCAGACCATATTATTAATATTACATACAAGTAAAATTTTGCTGAAGATAATTGAAACTGGCTGCTTCAGTACCAGAGGTTCAAGTCAGATTCAGACAAGAATGTGGAATGAGATAAATCATTGCTGACATCAGGTGGATGCTGGCTGAAAACAAAGAATACCAGAAGCATATTTACCTGAGCTTTATTGACTAGAAAGCCATTTGACCATGTGGATCCTGACAAGCTATGGATAACACTGTGAAGAATGGGTATTCCAAAACACTCATGAAAAACCTGTACATAGACCAAGAGGCAATCATTTGAACAGAACCAGGGGATCTTGAATGGTTTAAAATCAGGAAAGTCTGTGCCATGCTTGTATTATTTCACCATGCTTATTCAGTCTGCACACTAAGAATATAATCTAACAAGCTGGATTATATGAAGAACATGGCATCTTCATAGAGAGACTCAGTAACTACTTACAATATGCACATAATAAAACTTTGTCTGCTGAAAGTCAACAAGATTTAAAGTACTTACTGTTGAATATCAAATGTCACAGCCTTGAGTATGGGTTTCCTGTCAATGTAAAGAAAGCAAAAATCCTTACTACTAGAACAATAAATAAAATCATGATAAACGGAGAAAAGATTGAAGTTGTCAAAGTCTTCATTTTGTTTCAATCCATTGTCAAAACTCATGGAAGCAGTAGTCAAGAAATCAAAGAACTAATTGTATTAGTTAAATCTGCTGCACAAGACCTCTTTAAATTGTTTAAGAGCAGAGATGTCAGTTGTAGGACTAAGGTGTTCCTGATCCAAACCATGGTATTTTCAATAGCTTCCCATGCAGGTGAAAGTTGGACAATTAATAAGTAAGACCATAGAAATATTAATGCATTTGAGTTATAGTGTTACAGAAGAATATTAAAAGTACCATGGACTGCTAGAAGAACAAACACATCTGTGTTAGTAGAAGTACAGCCAGAATGCTCATTAGAATCCAGGATGGAGAGACTTCATCTCTCATACTTTAGACATATTATAAGGAAGGACCAATCCCTGCAGAAGGACAGCATGCGTGATAAAGTGGAGGGTTGTAAATAAGTGTAACTCCCCCACTAAGATGGATTGGCCCAGTGGCAGCAGCAATGGACTCAAGTGTAATGACTGTGAGGATGGCACAGGACTGGGCAGTGCTCTGTCCTGTTGTAGGCAGGGTTGCTATGAGTCAAAACAAACTTGACAGCAACTAATAACAAGAGTATGCTTCAAACATTTTACAAAGTGTGTTACGATTATACACCAGAGATGGGATCCTACAGTAAAGATTTCACAAAGTATGTGAGCTTTGTACCAGTCTTTCAAGGATGACGATGGTTTAATTCACCAGAAGGGAGAACCCAAGATGTCTAGACTGAGAAAAAATATGAATAAGGTTATGGCTGGAGGATTGATATGGTGTATAAGTCTCAGAAGGATGGTATGCTCCAAATAAGGCAGCATGAAGATGGGTTATTGTAAATGAAATCAGGTCAGTGGGGTGTAGCTATAAAATGTAGAGTCTTGAAAAATAGAGGGAAGCCAGCAGATAGGTTTTGAGTAATGGCATGTTAAAAGTTATGCAATGATACACCACAATGACTGATAGATAGAGAGACCAAAGACAGTGAAATCAGTTAACTATCTGCATAGCAACAGTGCCATGAGGTGATATGGAACTTGAATGAGAATGTTGTTGTTAAGTGCTGTTGAGTCAGTTCCAACTTCTATCTACCCTGTACATGGTTTCTGAGACGTGGCTAGTGCGTTTGAATCACCAACTTTGAGGTTCAAACTGAACTTATCCTATAGCATCATACCAGGATTCCTGAAGGAGAGAGAAAGAGATAAATAATAAAGAAGATGTTTAAATAATGTTTAAGATTTCTATACTACAGTGTAGATTTACCAGAAGATTTCTAAATGAACTTAACATTTGTTTTTATCCCAATGGGAATCTGTAAAAGAAATTAAATTTAAACGCTGGCAGTTATGGACTAGTAAGAAAGAAGAATATCAATAATATGAACAGACTTGATTTTTTTCAAGAAGCTATAATTTTCACTCACATATGAGATTCCTTTTTATAACAGATTTTAAGAAATATAGATCCCTTGAGAATGCTAGCTATTACTTTATAAAGTTAGACACCAGTGGTTTGGTAGAATTTAAAGTTCATTTTAGTGAACTGAAATGATTATAATTAAATTACCATTTTATCACTTTTAAATAGTTAATATCTCTGCAGACAAATGGATGGCAACTAACAACATTATCTTGATGGACTAGATTGAAAGAGGATGGGCCTAACTTATTTTGAATTCAGCTCTTATTTTTATTTATAAGTGCCACTGAGTTGGTTCTGACTAATAATGACTTTGTTTAGGGTTTCTGAGGAGCAGCTCGTGGATTTGATCTGCTGACCTTGCGGTTCACAGTCCAGTGCTGATCCTACAGCATAATACCAGGAGTTCAATTCAGCTTTAAGTAGCACTATCTCTTGTGTTATGTGCAATAATTTATTTTCATAATTTTTATATGCTTTATCCCTCTTCACTTTCCCTAGTTGAAAATCATCTAAACTTAAAGTAAAATAAAGCAAGTGTTATGGCATGAGAACTTGGGTTGAATTAGGAGAAAACGACTCAAAACAAATCAGGATGGTGACAGCAATGTTTACAAGCAAATTGGGTGTGAGACAGATGTGATACCAGATGTTTTGTGTTCTCAAGTAGCATCAAGAATTCTAACTCAATTTAAAAATACAACAAAAAAATCGATTTTTCTGTCACTATAAGTATCTGTCACAACTTGATGTCAATTTGCTATACCGTGGTGACTTGTGTGGTGTTGTGATGTTGGAAGATATGTCATTGAGACATACCGATGGTGATGGCATGGCACTAGGTTGGTTCAGACTATGACAACCCTGTGTAGAGTTTCTGAGGCTGTAAATTTTTATGGGAGCAGAAGGCCTCATCTTTCTCCCACAGAACGGCTGGAACTTTCAAACTGCTGACCTTGAGGTTCAAAGCCCGATTTTTAAGCACTATGCTTCCAGAACGCCTCTAAATAGGAAGCCACTTATGACCTTATGAACAGTAGCAGAAATAGAACCAGAAGATAATCTCCTCAGGTTGGACTATATTCAAAATACAACTGGGGAAGATCTGCTTCCATAAAGTAGACCTGGTCTTAGTGGCATGAATGGAGCAACGCTTTCAGGCCCACCACTTACAAAATGAATGCAAACATCCATTACTTATATGAACATGGACTGCATAAGGTATGAATCTAGGAAAGTTGGAAATGCTCAAAAATGAAATGGAATGTATAAAGACTGATATGCTAGACATTGGTGGTAGTTATGTGCCATCGAGTCGGTTCCAACTCACAGTGACCCTGTACAGGGTTTCTGAGGCTGTAAATCTTTACGGGAGCAGAAAGCCTCATCTTTCTCCCGCGGAACAGCTGGTAGTTTTGAACTGCTGACCTCGCAGTTTGAAGCCCGATTCATAACCGCTACGCTACCAGAGCTCCTTATTCTAGATATTAGTAAACTGAAATAAACAGGTATTGACTCTTTTAATTTATAAAAAAAATTTTTAAAAAAATCATGGTTTGCTATGCTGGGAATGACAGACTAAAGAAGAAAAACACTGGATTCATTGTCAAAAAGAATATTTCAAGATCTATCTTCATTATATTATTGTCTGTGATTGTTTTTGTTGTTAAGTGCCGTCGAGTCGGTTCCGACCCACAGCGACCTTGTACAGGGTTTCCGAGGGTGTAAATCTTTACGAGAGTAGAAAGCCTGATCTTTCTCCTACGGAGCAGCTGGTAGTTTCGAACCGCTGACCTTAAGGTTCGCAGCCCGATTCGTAACCACTACGCTAAGATAATATAATATTAATACATCTACAAAGGAAACCAGTAATAACACTATTATTCAAACATTAAAGCCAGTGATGAGGAAACTGAAGAATTCTATCAGTTTCTTCAGTCTGAATTTGTTCAAAGAAGAAAAATTAAATAATTAATGATAATTGGGATGTGAAAGTTGGAAGCAAAGAGGAAGGATCTGTTGCTGGGAAATCTGACCTTGGTGATAGAACCCACGCTGGAGATCACACGATTGATTTTGCAGATACCTTTTTAAAATAACACAAAAGATGACTGTACACAAAGACCTCAACAGATGGAATACACAGAAATCAAACTGACTACATCTGTGGGTAGAAATGGTGGAAAAGCTCCATATCATCAGCTGAAACAAAGCCAGACCATTAATTGCTCATATGCAAGTTCAGGCTGAAGCACAGAAAATTAAAACAAGTCCACGATAGCCAAAATATGATCCTGAATATATTCCATCTAAATTTAGAGACCATCTGTACAAAAATAAATGAATGGCACCAACTATTCCTCCCACAGAACTCTACTCTGGGTGTGATCATTCATTGTAATAGCCTCACAGAACTCAGACACCATGCTCCCTGACAGGGTTCATTACGGAAGGTAGGAAGTTACTAAGCAGAATCAGAAAGGCTCAGAGCATAATTGTCCCAGTCAGGACAGTCTCTCCTAGGCCAAGCCATTGTCACAAATCTCATTTTGGGTTGCTGATAAGTACCTACAGAACATACCACTTCACCATACACTATAGCCTGAAGGTACTCGGCTCTACCTCTGTGAGTCAACAAACCCAGCAAGGCTCCCACCAATAAGTACTGAGAAGCACTCCATTCTGCAAGCAAGCCTCCTGCCCCAAATCACTCAGCTGTACTTGCTCCATGGGCTGGAAAGCCTCTCTCTTTCTCACGTTCTGTTTCTTGGTTCTAGTACTGCTCTTCTGCCACTCATCTGTTGCTGGATCAAGAGGGCTCAATGCATAGGGATCTTGGGGTTCAAAGGACACATTCTCCTCCTGGATTTTCTTTATTGACGGTAGTGAGATCACCATGCCTGTTTTTGAGATGGTTCCTTTTATACCCATGCTAGATATTCAAGTTTTTACAATTATAGTTAACTCTGTTAACATCCACGGCTGAATCATGTCTGCCATCCTATCTATCTTTCTCTTATTCAGATCCAACAGGACAAAAATGTTGTTTGGTGAGAGTTAGAGACTATGGCTATAAGAAATATTAGACAATTCTAATGAAAAACAGATTTGATGCATTATACAGTAATTATTGAAGAACAGAAGAGTTCTGAGAAGACATGAAGAGTATCATCCCTGAAGAAGATAAAGGTCATTAAAAAGATAGGAAAGAAAAAAAAAGAAAGAAAGAAAGATGTCAGAAGAGACTTTGAAACTTGCTCTTGAACCTACAGAAGCTAAAGTGACTGGAATAAATGATGAAGTAAAAGATCTGAATAGAAAATTTGAAAGGGCAGTTCAAGAAATGTCATGTGAAATGTGCAAAGACACCAGGAGTAGGGAAAACAAAAGGAAGAATCTCTCAGCATTTCTCATTCTGAAAGAATTGAAGAGAAACTTTGAGCTTTGTGTTGCAATATTGAAGGGCTCCATGGCAAAATATTGAATGACACAGGAAGCATCAAAGGAAGGTGAAGGGCAAACACTGTATCAAAGAAAAAAATCGGTCAATGTTCAGATATTTCAAGAGGTTCCATTTGATCAAGAACCAATGGTACTGAATCAGGAAGTGCATGCTGCAGTGAAGGCACTGGCGAAAGAACAGGTTATAAGAATAGAAGGGATACAAATTGAAATATTCCAAACAACTGATACAGTACTGGAGGC
>NW_006408588.1:1947544-1972736 GCF_000296735.1 Chrysochloris asiatica | reverse complement strand
GAGGATAGTTACATGTTCAACAGATTGCAAGAGAACCATAGTTGTACCTACTCCAAAAAAAGATGAAGCAATAAATTGTGGAAATCATTGAACAATATTATTAATATCACAATATAGTAAAACTTTGCTTAAGATAACTAAAAAATGGTTGCAGCAGTACATATACAGTGAGTTGCCCGAAATTCAAACAAGATTCAGAAGAGGACATGGAATGAGGGATATTACTGCTGACATCAGATGAACCTTGGCTGAAAAGAGAAAGTACCAAAAATAATTTTATTTGTGATTGATTGATTACATAAATGTATTTGACTCTGTGGATCATGACAAACTATGGATAACATTGAGAAGAATAGGTGTTATAGAACACTTAATTGGGCTCATGCGGAAGCTACATAGACCAAAAAACAATTGTTCAAACAAAACAGGGGGCTAGTGAATGATTTAAAATAAGGAAATGTGTGTACTGGAGTTGTATCCTTTTACTAAAGTTACTCAATATATGTTTGTTGTTAGGTGCCATCAAGTCAGTACTGACCCATAGCGACCTTACGCACAGCAGAACGAAACACTGCCCGATCCTGGGCCAACCTCACTATTGTTGTTGTTGTGAAGTGCCGTCGAGTCAGTTCCGACCCATAGCGACCCTGTACAGGGTTTCCAAGGGTGTAAATCTTTACGGAGTAGAAAGCCTCATCTTTCTCCCGCGGAGCGGCTGGTAGTTTCGAACTGCTGACCTTAAGGTTCGCAGCCCGATTCGTAACCACTACACTACCAGAGCTCTTCACTATAGTTGCCTCAATATATATGCAGACCAAATAATCCGAGAAGCTAGATTATATAAGAACATGGCATCAGGATAGGAGGGAGACTCTTTAACAACCTGTAACATACACATGACACAAAAAGGCAAATAGAACTTAAAATACTTGCTGATGAAGTTGAAAGATAGCCTTCAATGTGGATTGCGCTTCAATGTAAATAAAACAAAAATCCTCACAATTGGACCAATAAATAACATCATTATAAATGAAGAAAAAATTGAAGTGGTCTAAGATTTCATTTTGCTTGAATCCACAATCAGTGCTTATTAAAGCAGCAGTCAAGAAATCAAAGGATGTAATGCATTAGGCAAATCTGCGACCAAAGATATTTTTCAAGTATTAAAGAGCAAATATATCACTTTAAGCATATAGATATCACTTTAATGCACACCTGTCCAAAGCCATGGTGTTTTCAATTGCCTCGTGCATATGTGAAATTTGGACAATGAATAAAGAAGACTGCAGAAGAACTGATGCATTTGAGTTATATTGAAAGTACTATGAACTGCCAGAAGAATAAACATTTCTTTATTGGAAAGAATGAATACACCCAGAATATTCCTTAGAAGTAAGGATGGCAAGACTGTTTCTCATACTTTGGACAAACTATCAGGAGGGACCAGTCCCTGAGAAAGGACAAGATGCTTGGTATATTGGAGGGTCAGTGAAAAAGAAAGACCTACAATGAGGTGGATTCATGCAGCATCAGAAACAGTGGGATCAACCACAAAATATGTTAATATTGTGCAACAATTGTTGCTATTTTTGAGCCCACTGCTGCTACCACTGTCCCAATCCACCTCATTGATGGTCTTCCTATTTTTCTCCGACCCTCCATTTTACCAAATACATAAAATTTCTTCATTAAACATCTGAAATTATTGCAACTGGATTATAGGTACTCCTGAAACATCCAATTGCATCCACTAGTATTTTGTTTCTCAATTTTTAAAATGGAAGTGGGTTATCTGAGTCTTCAGATTTTTATTTCTAAAATAAAAATAAATCTATTTCCAGGTGATGTTGGTACTGCTAGCTGTGTACGATGAAGTCCTAGAGCAGAGTTTCGCATCCCTTGCACTATTGACATTTTGTTGTCTGTTATGGAAAATATCCCATGCATTGTAGAATGTTTAGCATCCTCCCTGACTTGCAACAAGCATATTGTTTTTGCTGTTGTTGTCAAGTGCCATTGAGTTGGTTCCGACTCACAGTGACCCTGTATAGGGTTTCTGAGCTTAAACTGCCGACCTTGTGGCTTGAACTGACTTTGCACTCCAGTGCATTGACCCACAGTGCCACAAAAAAGAAAAAATATATACTTTTAGGTATTGCCAAATATACCCTGAGGAGTAAAACCATTGTCTGTAGAGAATCATTGTTCTAGAATATTTATTCACCCTTTCTTCTAAATTGGTGACTTCAACTTGAAGTATGTGTATCCTAGTGATTATACAAATTTTTTCCATGAGGTTTGTAAAGCTTAGACAGTTTTAAGGAAACACACTTTCAATGTTTAACTTCCATATATTGATCTAAGGACTCACACTCTTCCTAAATTTGATCTAAGAACATTCCTGCAGTGGAGGCATCAGGCAAGTCCAACTTTCAAACTCCATCTTCAAAATCACCCTCCATCACTTGACAAAATGCCTAATTCACAGTCATCCTGCATTTTACTGTGGTGCATTACTCCACAGTATATAAACTGGGATGTCAAACAAAAGGAAAAATTTCAAAATTGGAAGTGTTGGTGACTAAGAAGCCACCTTTAATCAAGGTACATTTTAGGATTGATGTATTTCCTACACGTATCTGTTAAGGACAAAATACCATATTAGTGACAGTGAGCTTTGGCTAACCATTGATATATTCTGGAATTGTAATATAAGGTAATATGGGAGAAGAAACCCTACACAGAGTCACTATGAGCAGGAACCAACTCAACAGCACTTAGTGACAACAACAATGGAAAATTTTATTTAATATCCCTTCTCCCACAACCTTGCTGAAGCTCTGGTAGTGTAGTGGTTATGAATTGGGCTGCAAACCGCAAGGTCAGCAGTTTGAAACTACCAGCTGTTCTGCGGGAGAAAGATGAGGTTTTCTGCTTCCATAAAGATGTACAGCCTTGGAAACCCTGTACAGGGTTGCTATGAGTTGGAACTGACTCCATGGCACATAACAACAACAACCCCCTTGCTATTGTCAAACAATGAATCACCACTGAAAGTGTGTCTCCTGGCAACAAAGCAGACAGTTTGGCCAGAAATTGAAAGTGGCAGTGCCTTGTTTATCACAGACAAACTTATGGCAAGAATCTATGCTTTGTATCTATTTGTCATAGAATTAGAATTCATGAGTGATATGGATGTCATGCGTATTAATAGAGATGTGTATTAATCATACAGTTTGCATTGAAAAATAGTCACTTTTTTTCTGAAAATACATATCTGAATAGAAATATTGTTTAGAAAATGAAAAAATTGGTTTTCCAATTAGACTCTATGACAGATAAGTTTCATAAACCAAATGAACTAAAATTATAGCCTGAATGTTTTGATGAAAACATATTCAGAAGTCATTAAAATAAAAACATATCAAAAGGTATGGTGTTGGCCAAGATGACTGTACAGCAAAAAAGTAGATTTTCCCAAGCCGTTCTTATTATCCATGTTAAATTATACATATTTGGATCAAAGAGTAGGAGCCTTGGTTGTGTAATGGATTGTGTTGGGCGGGCAGCTAACCACAAAGCCAGCAGTTCGAGTTTGCCAGCCACTCCTTGGGAGAAAGATGAGAGTCTCTGCTCCCGGAAAGATTTACAGTCTCAGAAACCCTACACAGGGTTGATATGAGTCAGAACCGACTCAACAGCACACAACTACGGCCACCACCAGATCAAAGAATATTGGACATAATTAACTGTGATTTGATAAATCTTGGTGAAATCTTTTTGGAATATTTCTTAAACACTGAGAAAGTGAATGTCTTTAATGATTTGTAAGTAAGTAAGTAAATAAATAAATACATACAAGACAGATGGCTTCTAATTTTTTGCTTTCACCAAAATTGATGAAGGGCCTAATTGAGTTGTCAGCTGATAGATCAACAAAAATAATTTCCCATTACATAAAATTATTTAAAGTTTGGCACACATTTGCATGGAAATAAAAATATGCTTATTTATCTGAACCTAGTGCCTTATGGCTTACAAGCATAAAATAAGTAATTGATGCTAAGTCCTAAATCATTCTAAAAATAAAGGAATATTCATCCACACAGATATATAAGTTTATTGAAGCAAAAAGCCTACCCATCTCATTAAGAACTCATTTTAACAGCATACTTTATGTATACGTGGCAGTGATGGATAAGCACAACAGAAATTTCTCTTCAAGAAAGAACTTCCTGTGTAGAACTAAGAAGCTTAGCTAGATGACAAGCTCCAACTGTTATTGTCTTCAGGATCTAATGCCTTGTATCTCCAGTCTGGATCAATGAATAAGAAAGGTGGTTGTTACTGGGGAATACTAATGATTCCGATGAACTTGAACCTAGTCTTTTTAGGTCCTTCACATACATGTTAAAACTGGACAATGAAAAAGGAAGTCAGAAGAAAGAAGAAGAAGTGATGTATTCAAATTGTATTGACAAAGAATATTGAATATACTGTGGACTGTCAGAACAATGAACAAATCAGTCTTGAAAGAAATATAACCAGGATACTTCTTAGAAAGGGAAGATGACAAGACTGTGTCTTGCTTACTTTGGACATGCCATCAAGCCAGAAAATATGAGGAAAACTTTAATGAGATGTATTGTATAATATGTACAAAAGTGGGATGAAATGCAATAACAAATATGCACATGAAGCAGGAATGGGCAACATTTTGTTCTGTGATATATGAGGTTTCCATGCTTTGGAACCATTTTGATTGAAAGTAATAACAACACTGTGGACAGGTGTTTCTGCTCATTGTAGATCTTCTACTGGGTAATTTTTGCTCTGGGATACACCATTATATTGGCAAGACTTTATCATATGTCCATTGTGGGGTTTTTGTTGTTATTTTAAATTTTATTGTGAATTGAATGATGGTTTACAGAGCAAATCATTAGATTTACATTCAATAAGTCATACACGTTGCTTCATTACACTGATGACAATCCCCTCCATAAACCATCAGTTAACAGTATTTACCTCCATTCACTTTAACTCTCACATTCCTCCCCATTCTCCCTACTACTTTCAGCTTACTTCTGCCAATATTCCTTTTGATAGATGTTGCCATTCCCATCACCCATGTTTACATGTGTCTACCCTCTAGCTGTACATAGACCAAGAGGCAGTAATTCAAGCAGGATGAGAGGTCACTGAATCATTTAAAATCAGGAAGGGTGTGAGCAAGGGTTGTATTCTTTCAACATGCTTATTCAGACTGTATGCTAAGCAAATAATCCAAGAAACTGGATTATGTGAACAAAAACATAGCATCAGGATTGGAGAAATACTCATTAACAACGTCTGATATGCAGATAATAAACCTTACTTGCTGATGGCGAAGCGGACTTACTGATAAGGATTGAACTGACATCCTTCAGTATGGGTTGCACCTAAATGTAAAGAAAACAAAATCCTCACCATGGAACCAATAAATAACACCATGATAAATGGAGGCAAGACTAATGTCAAAGATTTCATTTTTCTTGGATCCACTATCAACACTCATGGAAGCAGCAGTCAAATGGCATATTACATTAGGAAAATCTGTTGCACACAACCTCTTTAAAATGTTAAAGAGCAAAAATGCCAACTGGAGGACAAAAGTGACCTGATTCAAACCATGGTATTTTCAGTAGCCTCATATGTATGTGAAATTTGGGCGCTGACTAAGGAAGATAGTAGAAGAATGGATCATTTGAGTTATGGTTTTGGAGAAAGAGATTAAAAGTACCATAGACTGCCAGAAGTACAAACAAATCTATGTTGGAAGAAGTACAGCCAGAATGCTCCTTAGAAACCAGGATGCCCAGACTAAGTCTCTCATACTTTGGACATATTGTCAGGTGGGACCAGTCTGTGGAGAAGGACATCATGATTGGTAAACTGGAGGAGCAGCAAAAAAAAAGGACGGTCACCAATGAGATGGGTCAAATGTAATGATTGTGAGAATGGCACAGGACTAGGCAGTGTTTCATTCTGTTGTATGTAGGGTCACTTTGAGTTGGAACCAACTGGATAGGCCCTAACAACACCCTCCAGTTTATGAATAAATTTCGCTTCCTGCCCATAACCATCAGAATAGGCTTCTTTTATCAAGAAAACCTATTCTCTGATTTTTAATAACAGGGTCTCATAAAATAGTTTTCCTTTTGTGATTAGCTAATTTCACTCAGTGTAATGGCCTCCATAAGGAGCTCAGGTAGCATAGTGGTTACGAGTCAGGCTGCTAACCTCAAGATCAGCAGTTCAAAACTACCAGCAGCTCCGTGGGAGAAAGTTAAGGCTTTCTGCACCTGTAAATATTTACAGCCTCAGAAGCCCTATGCAAGGTCTCTAAGACTCAGAACCAACTCCATGGCACACAATCACGATCACCACCAATTATCCATATTTATCCTTGTTATGAAGTGTTTTGTAGATATATCATTAATCTTCAATGTTGTATACTATTCCATTGTACGTAGGTACCAAAGTTTATTAATCATTCTTCTGTTAAAGGGCATTTTGCCTGTTTCCATCTTTTCTAGTGTGTTTCTTATAGACAGCTTATGGAAGGATACTTTTTCTTATCCATTCTGCTGCTTTCTGTATCTTGACATCTAATTCGTTTACATTCAGAACAATTATTTATAGGTATGAATTGATTAGTGTCATGTTGCTGTGTGATCTTTTGTGGTGCTGCTAAATTTCTTTGTTCCACTTTATGTTCTGAGCTGAGTTCACTCTGATTATCTTACTGTTATAGAAATCCCATCACCCATATGTTATTCTACTTCATGGTGTCCCATGAAACTCTTTACCTTTCTTCAGACTTCTTTGTTCTTTTTTCTGATTGTTCTTCTAACACCCTAGTATTGAGAGATTTACCTTCCAGTTTACCAATTCAGGCTTCCATTGCTTGAATCTATACCTATGCCCTTTCAATTTATTGTTCATTTTTGAAATGTTAGTATTAATCTTCTGGATTTCTAATCACAGGTTTGTATTGTTTCACATTTGCATTTATTTTGTCTCTTCTTGTAGTGTTTTCCTGAATCCTAGTTTTGTTTTGTTTTTTTTCTTTATTCTCCTTGCTTCACTTAGTCTTTCTATCAATCCTAAGTATCATTCTTTCAAATTTTTGTTTATTAGTTACATCATCTTTTCTTCTTCAGAATAATTTTCCAGCTCTCTATCTTGGTCATTTGTTTGAGCCATTGTTTCTTTGTGTGAGCTAAAATTATCTATTGTCTCCAGGACATATTTTCTTATTTGTATTTAATTGATGATTATTTGTTGATGTGTTATTAGGCTTTCACCAACTCTCTCCTGTCAGTGTAGTTAGAGAATGAAAGGGTGTGCACTGTTCCCATTCATCATTCATGCACCTCAGTTTAGGGTGGATTGAGCTGGTACTGGCTGGTGCCTATCATTGTTCAGGTGGTAAAAAAGCTGATAATGATTCTTTCCCAGTGGGTGGAGCTGCAGAGGGTATAGTTGTGGTTAAGCTATATGGTCACAATTGTTCTTTCCTGTGAGGGGGGAGAAAGGAGAAACTCAAACATACACACAAGAAAACAAAAGAGATTAAACAAACAACCAAAAATAAAAAGAGAAAATAGTAAAATAGAAAAAAAAAAAAAAAAGAAAGAAAGAAAGAGGCAGCAATGAGAACAAAAATATTATTATTAAAAAGAGAAAAGAGATACAGGGAAATGGACCTATTGAAGAAAAAAATAAGAAAGAAAATAAAAGAAAAAATTTTAAAAGTACACACAAAAACCAGGGAGAGTAAAAAATGAAAAAATAAAGAGAGAGTAGAACGTAGTAAAGAAAGATCCAAAGGTAAAAACAAAGAAAAGGAAAAATGTGAAATAGAAGAACAGAAGGAGAAAGAAAAGTGGATATAGAAAGGATAAAATTCAAGGGAATAGAAAGAGAAGAAGAAATAATAAACAAAAACTATAAAAGGAAAAAAAGAGTACAACTTTTGGACTCAGAGTAGAAAAAATTTTGGGGAGCTCCTGTCAACCAAAGAGCTCAGGAGTTTGCAAAAAGTGGAGTTCCTTGCCATAGATGGAGTTCCTATAGCCCTAGGTATTATCTATGTTCAGGACACTCAATCAAGAAGTTTGTGGCAGCCCTAGATGGAGATGGTTTCAGTGTCTGTAAGAACAGCTGGAGACAGGCTGGCTAGCTATGATGGTTTCTGCTAGACTCATGCTGTTCTTGTCACTGCGGGTTCTGTAGGTCTGGAGCCATGCCAATCTGAATCCAGGCACAAAGCAGCACAGCCAGCCCATTTCACAATGGCCTGACATACAATCACGTGACTCCAAACTTCAAGAAAGCAGGTGTGTATTGTGGGTGGATGAGGGTCAGAGCTGCCCACACATCTGGTCACAAGAGGAGAGTGGGGGGGAAAGAAATAATCACACCTTTCCCATCACTTGTGTGAATCTGCTCTGCCAGATCACCTTCTGTCACCAAAGCTGCTTACAAAAATTCAAGATGGTCACATCGTGTCTAGACAACTGTTTACCATCAGTCTCCCCTCTCCCTGTCCCTGTTCATTTTCTCCTCCCAGCAAGCACTCAGTCAACTTCTCTGACATTTCATGTGAAACTCATGAGTCTGGGATTTTCATCTGTATCTGTTTCATTTGATCTCTCCTTACTTTGTTGTAAAAGGTCCATGAAGTTCATCTAGGTGCATTATGTTTGAGGCCCTCCCATCTCATCTTCCTTGTTTTATCTTTTATTTTTTACAAGTGATAGCTACTCTCCCCACCTTTTCATTGACCTCTAACGGTATTTTTGCATTCTTAATTTAATCTCAGGAAAATCCAATTGATGCTCTAGCTAATAATTATGTAATTTATATGTAATGTATTATTTCAACTATCAATTGATTATTAATAATATTTAATCCTGTTAAGGTATTTTTATTTTCCAGAAGCAAGTTTTAAACTATTGTTTTGTATGACACAGTAAAAAAAAAAAAAAATTCTATTTTTGAGAGTAGTTTTCTCATAAAGAAGCATGAGAAAGTGATTAATAAAAGATTGTTAAGCATAAATTATAGTGTTGTGTTCAAATTCTGTTGGAGAAGTAGACTGCGGTGTTTATACCAAAGAACAAAAATGACAGTTGCTGATATAGAAAACTCAATCATATTTTATTTTTAAATAGATAATCGTGGTGGTGGTTGTGTGCTGTGGAGTCAGTTCTGACTCATGGCGAACTTGATTAGGGTTTCTAAGGCTATATAAATCTTTACAGGAGCAGAAAGTCTCACCTTTCTCCTGCTAATTGATAATGGTAGGTTTGAAATCACTGCTATTTAGAATCCACTAAATACATTTTAAAGAAAAATATAAGGTTTAACTTATAAATGTAAATAATTAAACTATGTCAGAAACTCTAATTTCTAGTACTTAAATATATGATGAAAAATATTACATATAAAATGTCTGTGAGGAATCAGTAATATTTTCCAAATGCTTTTTCTAGAGAAAATCCAATTTAACTACTGTCCTCAATGATAATTTTCCTTCAGATCTCCAGATCTTCTTCCTTGTTCTTTTCATTATTTGAAAAATGTGCTTCTAACCTCACTAAGACAACATAAACCACCAGGAAAAATGATTTACCAGATCCTTCCATTTCTCTATAGATTTCAGTAAGTCCAGCTTATGTATTTGGCATCCAGTCCTGTGATTATGATGTGTTTATTATTAAGCACAAATCCTCCATGCTTGTAGTAAATATCTCCATATATTAAAAACTGTTTATCTGATATTTCTAGTGCCCCCCACCAGTCATTTTTCTCTCTTTCTTTCAAAACCAGACAAAAATACCTTTTATTTCACATGCCATCCCAGCTACCACTCCATTTCTCTGTCCCCTTAACATTCCAATCAGCCTTTCACCACAAACTTCACCAAGACCTTTGTTGTCAAGGCCTCTAATGAGCTGATAAAACCAAAGGTTAGTCCTTAGTACTTGATTTATCAGCAGCATTTGACACAGTTGATCATTCCCTCCTCTTAAAACACTCTCTTCACTTAGCTTCCAGGTCTGCAGACTTCTCTGCACTGCATGCTCCTTTTCAGTTATCTTTGCTTGTATTTCTGGATGTTCTGAATTTTATCAAAGTTGGAATGACCCAAGGGCCTTTGGTATCCTCTTTGGTATCTACACTCAATAGCTTGGAGAACATTTCCAGAATCATGAATTTAAATATTCTTTATAAGCTAAAATTACCCAATTTTAAAAATCCATCCTGTATTTCTCTTCTGACTCTGGTTCATATAACTAAATGAATTCCTTTAGCATACAGAGTTATGAGCTGGGCTGCTAATTATAATGTCAGCAGTTTAATTCTCCAGTTGCTCCATGAGAGAAACATGAGGTTTTCTGCCCCCCTAAAGATTGACAGAATCGGAAACCCTATACAAAGTCACTATGAGTCAAAACCAAATTAGTGCCACACAACAACAAAACCACCACTATCTCCACTTGAATCTTTGAGAATCAGTACATATGTTGCTGTTGTTAGGTGCCATCGAGTTGGTACCAACTCATAGCCACCCTATGCACAACAGAACAAAACACTGCCTGGTCCTGGGCCAACTTTATAATTGTTGCCCCGCTTGAGCCCATTGCTGCTGTAACTTTGGCAATCCATCTCGTTGGGGGTCTTCCTCTTTTTCTCTGACCCTCCATCTTACCAAACATGATATCCTTCTCCAATGACTGGTCCCTCCTGACAATATGTCCGAAGTATGAGAGATGAAGTTTGGCCATCTTGGCCTCCAAGGAGCACTCTGGCTGCATTTCTTCCAATATAGATCTGTTGGTTCTATGGGCAGCCCATAGCACTTTCAATATTCTCCTCCAACACCATAATTCAAAAGCATGAATTCTTCTATAGTCTTCCTCAGTCACTGTCCAGCTTTCGCATGCATATGATATTATTAAAAATACCAAGGCTTGGGTCAGGCACACCTTAGTCCTCAAGCTGACATCTTTGCTCTTCAACGCTTTAAAAAGGTCTTGTGCAACAGATTTGCCTAATGCAATATGTCGTCTGATTTCTTGAATGCTGCTTCCCGTAAGTGTTGATAGTTGATCTAAGAAGAATTAAGTCCTTGACAACTTCAATCTTTTTTCTGTAGATAAGAATGTTGTTTCTTGGTCTACTGGTGAGGATTTTTGTTTTCTTCACACTGAGATGCAATCCATACCAAAAGTTGTGCTCTTTGATCTTCATCAGCAAATGTTTTAAGTCCTCTTCACTTTCTGCAAGCAAGGTTGTACCATCTGCGTATCAAAGGTTGTTAATGTGTCTTCCTCCAATCCTGATGCCATGCTTGTCTTCATATAACCCAGGTTCTCAGATGATTTGCTCAGCATACTGGTTGAATAAGTATAGTGAAAGAATACAACCCTGTCGCACACCTCTCTTAATGTTAAACCATTCAATGTTCCCATGTTATGTTCGAACAACTGCCTCTTGGTCCATGTACAGATTCCTCATGAGCACAATTAAATGTTCCAGAATACTCATACTTCACCATGTTGCCCATAGCTTGTTATGATCCACACAATCGAAAGCCTTTGTATAACAAATAAAGCACTGGTACACATCGTTCTGATATTCTCTGCTTTCAGCCAAGATCCATTGGATATCAGCAATGATATCCCTCGTTTCATGGCCTCTTCTGAATCCAGCTTGAACCTCTGGAAGTTCTCTGTCAACATATGCTTGCAGCCGTTTCTGTATTACCTTTAGTAAAACTTTACTCGCATGGGATATCAAAGAGGATGTCGGATGATTTCTGCATTCTGTTGGGCCATTTCTCTTTGGAATGGGCACAAATATGGATCTCTTCCAATCAGTCGGCCAGATAGTTGTCTTCCAAATTTCTTGGCAGAGATGAGTGAGTGCCTCCTGTGCCGCTTCACTTTCTTGAAAGATTTCAATTTTTATTCCATCAATTCCTGGTGCCTTGTGTAATAGGTAAAAACATCCTTTGACACTCTCCTTGATTAGCATCCTACTTTATGACAGTTATGTACATTTTATCCATTTTCAAACGATATCCAGGTATCACTATTTTTACTTAGTATAACCTGAGTCCAAACAACCAGGATCTCTGGATTGGATTTTAATGGAAGTTCTCTGCTTAGTTTCCTGACCCTCTATCCCTAACACAGCATATAATTGAGCTTATTAAAACAGAATTCATTCCACTTTGCTACTCTATTCAATATTGTCTAGTGGCTCCCCATCTCACTCATAGTGATGACCAAAGTTCCTATAAATCTCTATAAGATTCCATATGTTGGTGTTGGTAAGTACTTTGGAGTAGGTTCTGACTCATAGTGACCCTGCACAGGGTTTCCAAGGCTGCAAATCTTTATGGGAGCAGAAAGCCTCATCTTTCTCCCGCACAACAGCTGGTAGTTTCGAACTGCCAACCTTAAGGTTAACAGCCCAATTCATAACCACTTCGCTACCAGAGCTCCTTATAAGATTCTATATACTGCATCCTTTATTCTACATCTATTCACTTATCTGACTTCATCACCTAATACCAACTGCCTTGCTCTGTCAGCTCCAACCATAAAAGCCAACTCAATGTTCTGTGTTCATGCCAAGCATGATTCTGCTTAGGACCCTTACAATTGTTGTTTCCTGTTTGGAAGTATCTCCCCCCTAGCTATCTATAGGACTCACATTCTCTCTTCATTCAGGCCTATAAATGTCAATTTCACAGAGAGGAATTTCCTTGTCATCAGATTTTAAATTGCTACCCCCATCACCACCCTCTCGTAATTCCCTATCCTGTTTCTTGCTTTGTTGTTTTTTTCAATTTATTTTAAATATCACTATCTTCAACTGATATATATTTTGTTAATATGTGCTATTTTCATCTGCTTCTATTAGAATTGAATATCCATGAGGGCAGAAATTTTTGCCAACTTAGGTCACTGAATTTTGATGATTGGCTATAAGTGTGAATTTAAAATATCTGTTCCATGAATTAATAAATGTTTCAATCACACAAAGAAAACCAGAAATGGCAACTCTTTTTTGCATCCTTATGAGGATTCCACTTATAGAAATTACTTAGACTGTATCAGATGGCTCCAGAGGCAACACAGAATCAATTGTTGGGAATTGAGAATTTAGAGCTGTGGATTGAAACTATTGTTTTTTTCATTAAGCATATGAATGAAAAAGTATAATGTAAGGAGCTTCACAGTGTTCAAGGAAAAAAACACATTCTCATTCTATGCCAGGTTTTGAAGTCCTTCATATGCATATATATATAAAGCTCATTGACATTTTTGAGGTAAATATTTAAAAGAAAACAAGTTATGTCTAAGTTGAAACCAATAAAACACTGAAATCCTACCTGTTTTTTAGAAAATTTAGCTACAACACTAAACTCATTTTAACATTGCATCACCAGAAGGTCAATTTCCTTATATGATAGAATTAGCTCACTGTTTTCTGTATAAATGTTCATTTTCATTGTGTGTCTGGAGCTAGGTTAAGTAGTTTTAAGACAATGGAATATGAAATCAGAGAGACAAAGTGTCATTGACCTCTTGTTCACTCTACATTTGATCTAATTTCCTTGTAAATAGTCTTTGTTGAAAGGAAGTGACTGCAGTGTTATGTCTGTGGGTTTGCAAAGAAAATGGGCAAAAAATATGTGATCATGGAAAGAAAACCTTTTCCTTCAAAATAATTTAGATAACTCTCACCCAAAAATGTGGGATACTGAAACACTGGGTACCAGAAAGAATTACTAAATAGGTTTCAAGAAATATTGCAAGTGCCCTAGACGGTAACTTGTGACAGAAGGTTGAATTTCCTCATTCCACAAACTAATCCATTCTTCATTAAATTTTAAAGAACCTGTTTGGCAGTTGAAGTGCAATTGATTTTGCAACCATGGCGCATGAAGAAATTGTTTTACTTGTGTTGTTTCCTGTATTTGCTTCAAAAAGTTGGGACACCAAGAGTAAAGCTCTTTAATTTAAAGAGTGGATATAGCTGAGTCAACATTTATCTTTTATCTTTACTCTAAGCCCAATGTGACAAAAAGAAAACATAAAAGTTGAGCCTTTGAAGTCCTGAGGACATTCCAATGAACAGCGAGGATTCTTTGAACATCACAAGGTAAAGTGCAGTAACTTTCTAAAGTAAAAGTGATAATCAGCTACTAGTGTCAATGGTAGGATATTCTGAAATTGAATTCAGAGTATAATCCCCACCCCAGCCCTAGTCCGGAACAGACAGAAACAAGTAAGCAACACAATTGCTAATTCAGAGTTGAGAAGACTACAGTTGGATTCTGTCTTTCTCTTGTTTCTTTCCCAAGCCAGTTTCTCTAGTCTCCTGAATACAACCTTTAAGGGGGCAGAAAGAAAAACAACAAGGTAGGTTCATAATCTTTCTAAATCCCAGGGAAGTGAATTGTATCCACTCAGTAGGATGTACATTAACATGACTGGCAGCAGGGACACTCTATTTCTGTAGCAGTTATTGATGCTGTTGTTGTTGTGAAGTGTTGTAGAGTTGGTTTCGACCCATAGAGAACCTGGATAGGGTTTCGTAGGAGTGGTTGGTGAGCTTGAACCACCTACCCTGCAGTTCTAACCAATTTTGCAGTCCATGTCATTAACCCACAGCATTATACCAGGGCTCCATCTAAATAGATGGAGAGGAAAGTCTTTCCATAAATACTTCACTTTACCACATTCAAGCTAATGAGAAATGTTATTGGAAATTCAATTTTTCAGTTTAAATAGCACCTTTTGATCTTACTTCTGTAAATAATGTTTAGAACATATTCCAATTTGTCTCAGTAAAGAGACTGAACATTTTTCCCTAGAAAAATAAGGTCTCTACTCCCAAGTTAAAAAGAGAAAGTGAAATCATAGACACTCCCTGTAAGCAAAATGCATCAATTAATCTAGCCTACCAGAGTCCAGGTATGTCGCTATAGGATAAGCTCTGGACTACTAACCACAACGTAGGCGATTCAAGCCCATCAGCTGCTCCTTAAGAACTCCAGACATGATTGCTATGATTTGGAGCTAACTCAATGTCACTTAACAGCAATGTTGTTGTTAAGTGCCGTCGAATCAATTCCAACCCATAGCGACATAGGGTTTCCAAGGAGCAGCTGGTGAGCTTGAACCAGTGGCCTTGCGGTTCAAACGACTTTGCAGTCTGACACATTAGCCCACAGCAACACACCAGGACTCCTAGTGTTGCTGTTGTTAGGTGCCATCAAGCCGGTACCAACCCACAGCGATCTTATGCACAGCAGAACGAAACACTGCCCGATCCTGGGCCAACCTTACTACTGTTGCCACGCTTGAGTCCATCGATGTTGCCACTTGGCTAATCCATCTCATTGTGGAGTACTCCCTGGAGGCCAAGATGGCCAAACTTTGTCTCTCATAATTCGGACATATTGTCAGGAGGGACCAGTCACTAGAGAAGGATATCATATTTGGTAAGGTAGAGGGTCAGAGAAAAAGAGGAAGACCCCCAACGATGACTCCTATCGGAGTGTGGAAATCCACATGTCTAAGACTAATTTGTCGTCTCAGTGTTAAAATTCAAACAATCATTTCAAAAACACTAGCTTCATTAACTAAGGCTTGTTGTTTTTGTTGTTAGGTGCCACTGAGTTGATACCAACTAATAGCAACCATACTCTTACCAAGGAAGATGTCCTTCTTTGGGGATTGGTCCCTACTGATAATATGACCCAAGTATGAGAGGCAAAGTCTGGCCATGCTGGCTTCTAAGGAGCATCTGGTTATACTTTCTCCAACAAACATTTGTTTGTTATTTTTGGCACACCATGGTACTTTTAATATTCTTCTCCAATGCCATAACCATCTCTGTTCTTCAACACTTTAAAAAGTTCTTGTGTATGAGATTTGCTAAATGCAGTATGTCATTTAGTTTCTTGAGTACTGCTTCCATGAGTGTTGATGGTGGATTTGGGCAAAATGAAGTCTTCAACAACTTCAAACTTTCTCCCTTATCTTGATGTGATTTATTGGTCCAGTCATGAGGATTTTTGTTTCCTTTACAATGAGGTGTAACCCATACCAAACATTGTGACCTTCGATCTTCATCAGTATTATAATTCCTTGTCAGTTTCAATAAGCAACGTTGTATCATCTGCATATCACACGTTGTAAATATATTTTCCTCCAATCCTGATTCCATGTTTTTCTTCATATAACTCAGCTTCTCCAATTATTTGCTCAGTATACAGATTGAGTAAGTACAGTGAAAGAATACAACCCTGGGGCATAACTTTCATAATTTTAAACCATTCAGTGTCCCCTTGCTCTGTCTGAGCAAGTATCTCTTGGTCTATGTACAGGTTCCTCATGAGCACAATTAAGTGTTCCATTGTCAATAGCTTTCCATGATTCACACAACTGAAAGCCTCTGAGTCGTCAAAAAAACCACAGGTAAACATCTTTCTGGTATTCTCTGCTTTCAGCCAAGATCTATCTGACATTAGAAAGTATATCCTTCATTCCACATTCTCATCTGAATCCAGCTTGAATCTCTGACAGTTCCATGTCAATGTATTGCTGAAGCTGCTTTTGAATTATCTTTATCAAAATTTTACTTGTATTCAATATTAGTGATATTGTGTGATGATATCCACATTCCTTTGGATCACCTCTCTTTAGAATGAGTACAAATATGGATCTCTTCCAACCAGTGGTCAGATCTATTGATAAATACTTGTGATTATAATGTAAACATTGGAACCAAAGAAGAAGATGCAGTCATTGCAAAATATGGTATTAGTGATAGAAACTCTATTGGAGATCATATGATAGAGTTCAGCAAGAGCAGTGACTTATTCATTGCAAATACCTGTCTTAAACAACATAAAAGACAACTATATACATGGACCACACTATATGGAATAAACAGATATCAAACTGACTACATCTGTATAAAGAGATGGTGGAAAAGCTACATATCATCATCCAATACAAAGCCAGGGACAGACTGTGGAACAAACCATCAACTGCTCATATGCAAGTTCAGGCTGATACTGAACAAACTTAAAACAAGAGTACAAGAGCCAACATATGCCCTTGAATAGATACCACCAGAATTTACAGAACAACAAAAGAGCAGATTTAAAGCATTAGAAACTAGTGACCAAAGACCAGAAGTGGGACAACATCAAGAACTTCTATACAGGAAGAAAACAAATGTTCCAAAGAAGATAAGAAAGAAGGAAAAGACAAAAATGGATGTCAGAAGAGACTCTGAAACTTGCTCTCCAGGGTAGAGATGCTAAATCAAAGTCAAATTCCATAATAAAATGTGCCAATATGTGGAATTAGAAAACAAAAAGTCAGCAACACACTCAACCATTTTCAAGCTGAGAGAACTGAAGAAATAATTCAAGTCTCAATTTGCAATCTTGGATTATATGGGAAAATAATGAATGATTCAAAAAGCATCAAAAGGAAATGGAAGGATATTATAAAATAGACACTGGTCGGGGGGGAGAGAAAGGAATAGCAAAAAGCATCACCATAGAAAGCTTGTAAGTCCCTCTTCTGCCTATAACTGATTGGAATATCTAAAATGGGGCTACAACGTACCCAGTGAAGGAGGCTTCCTGCGGAGCCTCTGCAATACATAAGACTATAGGTGGAAGCCTGAAGCACATCCAGATCTCCAGAGATGGGAAATTCCCACTTGAAAGGACAAGCAGACAAACCTGGAGTGGCTAGAAGAACAGAAGATACTTCTTGAAAGAAAGACCTACAGGAAAAATATAAAACAACATAGGCAGACTGACTGTTACTACAAGAACAAGCAACATGCTTGCCCAGGAAACATCAAGGCAAGTGGTCGGGTCCCCTCAGTGCAAACCCCTTCCAAGACTAAGACACAATGAGAATACACTCTGTGATTGGTGACCACACTTGACACCAATAAGGGGAAGAGAGGGAAAAACAGCAATGAAGTGGTGAGCTAAGCCCTACAACGTTCAATAGACTTCTGTGAACCCAGGTGAAGACCTGGTTGGCCAGCAGTGTGGCAAGACCTGGGGACTCTTGGGCCCAGAGTCAGTGACATAGCCACAGAGGACTAGAGTGGAGAGTGAAGCATCCAGCTGATAAGAAGAGAGGGCATATGCATAAGAACACCCACACTTGCAGATAATACCCACTTATCCTGGCTTCAGTGATTGGATGATCAGAGCTCAACCAGAAGTAAAAAGAAGAGGAAGAAAAAAAAAAAAGTATTCTCATAACAATTTGATGAACTTGACCTACACCTATGGAAGCAGTAGCTCAAAAGAGGGAACAAGTCCTTACAGCAAGAATCATTCCTACCCCCTCCACACACAGAGTAGACAGGGATGGGCAACTTGGACATTGGCTACCCAAAATGGGGGGTGGGGGGCTACAAAGGCAAGAAGTGACTCGCTTACAAGCTTTCAAGAGGGAACCTAGATCCAGAGGGCCTGGAGGAAGGTAGAATCTCCAGTGAGTAGTATTCAATCTGACTAGGTGGGGTTGATGCAATGAAATGCAGAGGGGTCTCTTGTGATACAATAGTGAATAATTTTTATCAGGACTGATAGTGAGGGTCAGAAATATAAAGGTAGACGTTTTATAGCAAGGATGGGAGTGATTAACTTTGCAGTCTAGGAGCAGAGGTCCCTAGGACCATTAAGGGAGAAGAGAAGAGTGGAGAGTGGGACCCTACCCAGAGAAGCAGTGATGCCTGAAATGGAGGCAGAGATGATGACGTAGAGCGAAGGAGCAGCTGGAGACTTTAGATTCAGAGAGGGAGAGTGACTGTGTGCTAAAGACATGGGGGGTACTGGGGAAGGATTGCATGGAGGGGATTGTAACCATGGCAATGAGACTATATATGATAGAATGAATGTAAAACTAATTATTCGATAGAATGAATGTAAAACTAATGTTCTCCCATGTAAACTATCACATAACTCACAATAAAACATTTAAGAAAAAAAAAAAAGGAAGTGGAAGGAATACAGAGTCACTGTACCAAAGAAAATGATTGCTGTTTAACTATTTCAAGAGGTAGCATAGGATCAAGAGTCAATGGTACTGAAGGAAGAAGTCCACGGTGCACTGAAGGCACTGGCAAGGACAAGGCTCTGGAAATTGATGGACTACTGAGAGGGAAAATCTTTCAACAAACTTATGCAGCACTGGAGACACTTACTCATCTATGCTAAGAATTTTAGAAGGCAACAACTTAGGCTACCTTAGTAATCAAAATATAAATTTCTGCTTTAGATCCACACTATACCACCTGATAGCCACAAGCAAATGTATGGCAATTTAAATGAGCATTAATTAAAATTAAATCAAAGAAAATATAGTTATTCACTCACATTTCAATGGTCTATAGTGTGGCACTAGATCAAAAGGTTAGCAATTTAAATCACAAGGTCAGCAGTTCAAACTCACCAACTGCTCCTCAGAAACTCTATGAGTAGCTATGAGTCACAATGACTTGACAGCACTTACCAACAACAATAGCTATATGGTTCATTCACTCTCTTCTCAGCACATGGCTACAATATAGGATACCACAACTACTGAATAATTTCATCATTACAAGAAGTTCTACTGAATTGCACTGCATAAAGGTGTTAAAAATATTTAATTGTAATATTATACAATTGGTGCTACTGTAAGGTACCAGAGCTACCATTTGGTCCATACAGAAAAGAGCAATTGAATGAATTTATGTATTGTTTTATTAGACCTCTAGCTCTGAGAGTCAAAATATCCTCAGCATGTTTCAAGAGGTTTTAATATGAAGAACTTAATTATGTTTACAATAGTTTCTTGTGAACTATAACTTAATAAAGGAAAACAATCAGTTTTGACTGGATAAACAAAAATAAAAAGAAATTTTATTTAGGACATTATTCAATTAAATCTTGACTTTTTTTTCAGACTAAACAGACTTAATGTTGTTTGCTAAATTCAGAAAACCATACATTTGTAATATTGCCTTAAGTCATGAAGTCCATAAATAGTATGATATTTCATCAATATTTTGATTTGAAAAGACTATCATTGGAGACATTTCAAAAGTAATATATAAAATCTTCAATTATTCACCCTAATTTAAGGTTTGCATTTCAGTCATATTTTAATATTTATATGGTTTCTCTTTGTATATATAGTTTCATGTGAAGACTACTTTTAAAGTGCTTAAGTAACTTTAGTTAGAATTAAGTTAAAATACGAATTTTACTCCTTGAATAGTATCTTTTCCCAGCCTTTTTCTTCAGAGATTTCTCTTAGATAATAGACCGAACTGTAGTGGGAAACATATGTCTGGTCTCTCATTCTGTTAGTGAAAAAGTAGTGAAATGGAACACATGTAGTAAAATTGACAGTCTCAACATGGAGGCTAAATACACAGAAAAATGTACTGAAAAAAATTGGTGAGGACAACAGAAGTTAGTGTTCTTGTTTTGAAAGCTTTTGTTTAGTTTTGCTGCAAACAATAGGCAAAAAACAAAACAAAACAAAAACAAAAGCACAATGAGAAAACTGGAGAAACTGTCAAGAAGAATGTATTAATCAAAAACTGTTCATGATTGGGATAGAAAATATATGTAGGTAGTCAAGAAAACAGAAAATCTATATAATGAAATCTTTGGAGTCCTGATGTGGTACTTTAGAATAAAGCATCAGACAGTAAGGTTGGCTTAAATCATAAGGTCAGTGATTCACACCACCAGCTGCTCTTTGGAAACCCTATACAGGGTCACTATGATGGCACTAACAGCAAAATTAATCCTAAAATATTTACCTAAGGAGTCACTAAGTTGAGGAATGGACTCGTTGTTGTTGTTATGTGCCGTGGAGTCAGTTCTGACTCATAGCGACCCTGTACAGGATTTCCAAGGTTGTAAATCATTACGGGAACACAAAGCCTCATCTTTCTCCCGCAGAACAGCTGGTAGTTTTGGACTGCTGATCCTGAGGTTCGCAGCCCGATTCATAACCACTACTCTAGAATGGACTACATCTTTATAAATTGCTTTGTCTTTAAAATATGCTATTGCTACAATTTTGTTGTTGTCGTTAGGTGCCATTGACTCTGAACTGACTCATAGGGACCTTATGCACAACACATCAAAACAATGCCCAGTCCTGCACTGATCTTGTAATCCTGGCTACACTTGTGTCCATTGCTTCTACCACTGTGCCAGTCCATCTCATTGGGGATCTTCCTTGGTTTTTATTTTGACCCTCTGCCTTACCAAGCATGATGTCTTTCTCCAAGGACTAATAATATGTCCAAAGTATGAGAGAAAAAGTCTCTCCTTCCTGCCTTCTAAGTATATTCTTATTGTACTTCTTCCCATATAGATTTGTTCTTCTGGCAGTCTGTAGTACTTTTAATATTCTTCCCCAACACCATAACTCAAATGCATCAATTTTTCTATAGTCTTCCTTATAACTTTGGTAAGTCACACTTCCTTGGGGCTTATTACAGTCTATAGGTCTAAGTAAGTTAGAATAGCCCTTGGTGGTGGTGGTAGTATACTGTGGAGTTGGTTCTGGCTCATTACGACCCAGAATAGGGTTTCCAAGGCTGTAAGTCTTTGCAGCAGCAGAAAACCTCATCTTTCTCCCGTGGAACAGCTGGTAGTTTCAAACTGCTGACTTAGAGGTTAGCGGCCCAACTTGTAACCACTACACTACCAGAGCTCCTTAGAATAGCCCTTAGTCTCAACATGATCCATCCATAATGCTAGGGTCTCCTCAGTTGTTTCAGCATGTGATCTAATGCTGTTTCAACAACTGTTCACTGACTCTATGTACAATGTCCTACATAAAAATTAATATTAGTGGTAGGCCTAGAATTTCAGGGTGCCATGCCCAAGTTCTTTTTTGGTCTGGGATGTGACTACTAATGTTGTTACTTTCTGTGGAGTGGACTCTGATTCATATGTATAACAGAAGAAATATGTTTTCTGGTCCTGTGTGATTCTGAAAATATAGGCAGTTCGTAGGATTTGAACAAGATCCATTCCTGTGTCTTTAAAAAGCTGTAGGTAAGTCAGAACAGGTGTATACTATTATTATGTAACTTTAGTGCAAGAAAGGAGCCCTGGACTGCAAACTGCAGTTCAAACTTACCAGCTGTTCTGTGGTAGAAAGATGAGGCTGTCTGTTATGGTAAAGATCTATAGCCTAAGACACTCTATATACAGTCATTCTGTTGTTAAGTGCCGTCGAGTTGATTGCGACCCATAGCGACCCTGTATAGGGTTTCTAAGGAGCAGTTTGTGAGTTTGAAATGCCAACATTGCAGTTCAAATGGCTCTGCAGTCTGGCGCATTAACCCACCACACCACACTAGGACTCCTACAGTCACTATGAGGGAAATATATGTGATGGAATTGGGTTTAGTGCAACAAAATACTCAAAGCCTTTTAAAGGATTTAAAAGCTTTGTCTACAGAAAATGAAAGTGATTGTGTTAAGAATATGTTGCAAGCAGGGTTTGGTTTCATTTGGTTTTTCAAAGAAACAGAAAATGTACATAATACTAAAAGACAAGCCGAAGTTTTCCGCAAGTCAGAAATTCATAAGCTAGGAACTGCCTATATATAGTAGGTAGGTTTGAGCCCATGTTTGAAGCCATTGGCCAGTGATAAAACTTACCAGCATCAAACCAGAGATAACCACCCATTGACTGCCACGGAGGTGATTCCAAACATAAGTGTCTTCTGCTGAACCTTGCACATCACCCTTTCATCTCCAAAATTTGGGGTGCTACAGTTTTGTGTGAATTTTACTTTTACAGTGCTATTCCCATAGGGCATAAAACCAATCTGTCAGATTGATTGGAAAAGAGATTTCATGCCATCTTCTTTCAATACCATCCTTCCCTACAAGATCATGTCATTTTATACAAATAGCCAGATGGAGGGCTATCAAGTTATCCACTAGTACAATACGACACATTAAGCCCAGTATTTCCAAACAAACAGGTTCATGATGTATTACCTTTTACCTTGGTCCAATTAGAGAAGGATACGAACACAATTTACAATTCAGAACCTGAATACTGAGAAATAGGAATCTGTTTTCCACCAATTGATCCACCTTGAAGCCAATGACTTTTTCCACTGTATTCAATGAGCTGTATGTTAATTTTTATCTGGTTGCAGTACAAAGCTTGTACTTCAAGATAGCGTCTACAAGAGTTGTTGTAATACTGAATGCAATAGTAATATCCTATCTTCCTTCCCATTCACAAGGAATTTAGAAGTTACATACTTTCTAGAGTAAATGGAAGATATGTTTGGAGTTTACATATTCTGGGGATGATGTGGAAAAATAACTATCATACAAGTGAGAAAGAGTCTGAAAAGATTAATTCTTTAAAATGTGTTGTTCACCTAGCTCCAGAATAGAAAAATGGAACAAATGCAAATATTTTATAGAATGTTGTTGTTGTTTTGTGCCTAGGAGTCGGTTCCGACTCATAGTGACCCTACACAGGGTTTCTGAGGCTGTAAATCTTTACAGGAGCAGACCGCCTCTTCTTTCTCCCTCGGAGCGACTGGTAGTTTCGAACTGCTGACCTTGTGGCTCGCAGCCCGATTTGTAACCACCATGCTACCAGAGCTCCTTATAGAATAGTAGCAAGAAATCAGAGGTGAGTATGAATCAAGCGTCTAGATAATAAAACAATAATATTCTTTCTTTTATCTATCTCCTCTCTTTAAATTAGCATTGCTTGCGGTCAGAGAAATACTAATACAGCCTAATTCTCTCTTTACAGACATTGAGCTCTCTAATGACAGGTGATCTCTATGGCAGCTTTGTTGGATATGTGATTCTACAAACTATTGGTTAACTTTAGATTTACACTGTAAGAGTGCTTTCTAAGCTCATAACGCATGCCATATTTTTTATAAGAAGAACAAGCAGAAGCCAAGAATTAATTTTCTTTGTATATCTATCTGAATAATTATATCTGAAGGCAACTATGTGGGTTTGAAATAGATTTAAAAGAATATGAAATCACTGACCCTATTGCATTAGGCCATAAAGGAATGTAAAGCTGAGCATAGCTAGACTTTGTAAAGAAATTTCCTTGCTTGATAGAAGGAAGAGTGAGATGTTTATTGGAGGAATTTAAAGGAAGATAGCTTATATATAACAAGAATATAATAAACTGTGTGCACCAAAAGATATTCCTATGTATCTTTAAAAGAAAGCAGAAGGCTCCCATATAGGGTAATAGATAGGAATAGGCATGATTGTTAGAAGACTTCATACTGGTGTTATATGTGCATGCTAGTTTTCCCACTTTGACAATGGGGCTAACAAGTTGTCCTTATCATGAATCTGAAGTAAAGTTCAAGTTGCCTTGTGTTTACGGAGGTACTGATACTAGATTGCGAGATAAATTAATACAATGTCCACATCTGGTAACCATGTATTGTTGCTGTTTGTTGTTGTTGTTGTTGTTAAGTGCCGTCAAGTCGGTTCTGACCCATAGCGACCATGTATAGGGTTTCTGAGGAGCGGCTGGTGAACTTGAACTGCTGACCTCACAGTTCAAACAGCTTTGCAGTCTGGCGCATTAACCCACAGTGCCACACCAGGACTCCTTAAATGCCTTCAAATCTATTCTAACTCATAGGGTTTCTGAGGCTGTTTAAATTTTTGTGGGAGGAGAAAATCTCATCTTTCTCCCACAGAGTGGCTGGCAGAGTGAAACCACAGACCTTGTGGTTCACAGTGCAGTGCTTACCACATGTAACTACTGCACTCCTCTTCTGGTAATCATTGGTTTTGTATAATTCATTTATTTTGTGATGAATATAATTTTATTGACATGTTGTCATTATTTATTATATGCTCTATACACATTTTCTCACTTTCTTTACTATTTAAATCTTGGTACTAAATACATTTGGAAATGCATTAATTTATAACTACTAAGATACTTGATCTGAAATCGATCAAACATGCAATCAAGATGTATTGCTCATTACTGGTGACTGGAATGCAAAAGTAGGGAGCAAAGAGGAAGGACCAGTA
>NW_006408588.1:1934860-1945330 GCF_000296735.1 Chrysochloris asiatica | reverse complement strand
GCCAGGTGGCATCATTGATGGACTCGGGGGTGGCAGCATTGGTGAGGTTGGCCCAGGATCGAGCATTGTTTCGTTCTGCTGTGGGGTCGCTATGAGTCGGTTCCGACTCGATGGCACCTGACAACAACAACAACAACAAGATACTTGATCTAGTTCACTACACTATAGTGGCTTGCTTGTTGCTTTTATGTTGGAAGGTATACCACAAGTATCACAAATACCAGCAGGATCAGCCATGATAGACAGCTTTCAACAGAGCTTCCAGACTAAGACAATTTAGAAAAGAGAGGCAAATCATTTCTTATTGGTTAACTGCTAAAAATCTTACCAATATCAGCAGAATACTGTCAGATATTCTGTCCAAACTTTAGTACCTCAGGTTGGAAGGCACTCAGAATACAACTAGGGAAGAACTATCTCTTCAAAGTAGTGTTAACTATAATGATGTGAATGGAGTAAAGCTTTTGTTTGCTCATGGGGCTCAACTCAAATCTTGAAGAAACAGCTGCAATCATCCATTATGAAAAGACATGGATAACCCTGGATCACAAAGTCATCTCACTTTGGAAAGGGCAGAAATATGGGTCTCTTCCAATCAATTGGCCAAGGAGCCATCTTACGAATTTCTTGGCATAGATTAGTGAGTGCCTCCAGTGCTGTATCAATTTTTAAAATATTTCAAATTTCATTCCATCAATTTTTGGAATCCTGGTGTGTTTTTTGCCAATGCCTCCAATGGGTTTCTTCATCTTTCAATATTTTGCCCAAAGAATTCTTCAAGTCAAGATTTGAAATTTTTCCTCAGTTCTTCTAGCTTAATTAATGCTGGGCATGTTCTTTCCTTTTGGTTTTCTAACTCCAGGTCATTGCATATTCCCTTACAATATTTTACTTTGTCTTTTTAAGATGCCCTTTGAAACATTCTCTTCAACACTTTTACATCATTTCTTCTTTTGCTTTAGTATCTGTATACTGGAAAGCAAGTTTCAGAGTCTCTCCTGACATCTATTTTGGTCTGTTTTTTCTTTCTGGTCTTCTTAATAAAATTGTGCTTTCTTCTCTTGTCATGTTCTTGATGTCATACCACAACTCTTGTGGTTTTTGGTCACTAATGTCTAATACATCAAATCTAATCCTGAGATTATTTCTAAATCAGGTGGGATATCTTTCATTCCTCTTCAATTTGTCATTCACGACATAGTAAATCATGTGATTGTCAGATTCAAAATAGTCAATGTCAGTGCATTTCAATTAACTAATGCCTAGGATAATGATCTTTATGCATTTGATTTTGTTTTTGATAATTTCAAAGTTTCCTAAATTCATACTTCATACAGTCCATGTTCCAATTATAAATGGATGTTTGCAGCTGTTCCTCCACATTTCGATTTGTGCCCCATCAGCAAATGAAGGTCCCTAAATCTTTGTTCTCTTTGTGTCATCACGGTCAACTCTACTTTGAGGAGGCAGCCATTCACCAGTTATATTTTGAGTGCCTTCCAACTTGAGGTGCTCAATTTATGGCATTATAGCTGTGGGCTAAAGCACTTGACTGCTGAGTCATTTGAACCACAATATCAGTGGTTCAAGCTCACCAGTTGCTCCTCAGAAACCCTATGCTAGGTTGTGATGGCTTGGAATCAACTCAACAGCACTTAACACCAACAAACAACAATAACATAGCTGACAATATGATGCTGCTATTCATAATGTTTCAATATTCAGTATTGAAATTCTACCTGACAGTGTTCCACTGCTATTCATAAAGTTTTCAATGGCTAAACATTTGGAAGTAGTTTGCCTTTCCTTCTTCCTAGTCTGGTTTAGTCTGCAGCTCAGCTAAAACTTGTCTACCATGAGTGACACGTCAGGCATTCAAACTGTGGTGGCATAGCTTCCAGCGTCAAAGCAACACTCAAGCCATCACAATATAATAAATTGACAGATGAGTGGTAGATAAGTAGAAAGGGGTATACTAATTAGTGTCATATTGAATATGCAACAGAGGTATGGACATGTGGTGTGGCACTGTGGATCAGTACAGGACTGCAAACCACAAGATCAGCAGTTCAGCCCACCAGTTAGTTACTCTTTGGAAACTCTATATAGGATCACTATGATGGGAACCAATTCAATGGCACTTAACAAAAACAACAAAAAAGATATAATAAAAATAACAGCTTTAAAGATCATGGCAGTGCATAACTTTTTATTGAGCATCATTGATGGCATGGAACTAAAATAAAATCATAGGCTTAGATCTATTAATCAATAAATTAAAATATAATTGGAAATCATAGTCACTTTATTGTTAGGTGCCATCGAGTTGGTACAAATTTACAGCTACCCTATACACAACAGAATGAAGCTGTATCTGGTAATGTGCCAACCTCACAAATGTTGCTACATTTGAATCCATTGCTGCTGCCACTGTGCCAATCCATCTTGTTGCGGGCCTCTCTCTTTCTCTTTGACCCTCCATTTTACTAAGCATTATTTCCTTCCCCAGGGATTTCATAGAAATACTTAATGAGAATCTTACATGTAAGGACAGACGTAATTAAAAATCAGGCCCAAAACTTAACTCAAAGAGTGACAAGCCCTCAGAGAAGGGTGAATTCTTAGCCTAGACAAGCATCCTATGTCAAATATAGGTCATGATATGGAAGGAGATTGCCCTGATAATGGGGATGTGGAATTCTAGAACAGGAAAACTTGAGAACCTTGAATCTCCAGATTCCACCAAACTCTGGTCCTGTAGACATGGCCCAATTACCCTCATTAGAACAGAGGTCCCATCCCTTTGTTTTGAGATTATGCAAAGGTCTCAGATGCAAAGGCCTAATGAGACAGTGTTGTTTGCCCTTTTGAGAATCTTTAACAATCTCACCTTCAAGGAAACATACTTATAATCAGAACCATAGTTCAGCAAGCCTAACTCAAAACTTGGTAGCCTGTTACAGGAAGTGGAAATATTATTTTCCAAAGGAACTCCAGGAATGGGCTGTATATGCCCAAAGGATAAAGAGGGAAACTCTGTGAGCTGATCCTGTTCAACTAGTGTTGAGAGCAAGGTATAAAACAGGATATATCAATAAGTGAGCATTCTCCCATGACACAGTATACAATGCCTTAGTGAGAGTCCTGTAGGATGTCTGTTATGCTGCTTGTTGTTGTTGTTATTAGGTGCCATCGAGTCGGTACCAACTCATAGTGACCTTATGCACAGCAGAAAGAAACACTGCCCAATCCTGGACCAAGCGCACTACTGTTGCCACACTTGAATCCATCGATGCTGCCACTTGTCTAATCCATCTCATTGGGGGTCCTCCTCTTTTTCTCTGACCCTCCACCTTACCAAACATGATACCCTTCTCCAGCGACTGGTCTCTCCTGACAATATGTCTGAAATATGGGAGACGATGTTTGGCCATCTTGGCCTCCAAGGAGCACTCTGGCTGTACTTCTTCCAATACAGATCTTTTGGTTCTATGGGCAGCCCATGGCACTTTCAATATTCTCCTCTAACACCATAACTAAAAAGCATCAATTCTTCTATGGTCTTCCTTATTCACTGTTATGCTGCTAGGATGAATCAAATAACTTATTTGGTTAAGGGATATGGCCAGATGAGCAAGATTAGAGGATTATAGAGAAGTAGATCTGTGAAGGAATCATGTGGAAAAATCTATGAGGTGGGCACAAATATGGATTTCCTTGTATTAAACACTGATACTACCCAGAGAGTATTTATGGCAGGAGTCACACAAAATAACCAGGTAGACTGAAGGACTCAGTAAGTAACATGCTCAATCTTCCTTTACTAACTATCCCTCTGTTCTTATAATGGACTCTTATTGAAAATACCCATGGTGGGAGAGAAATCGATTCACCACTGGTTGAATAATATGGAACCTCTCAATAAGCCAGAAGTTCTATTTTGGAAGCATGATAATTTAGAATGTAGTTTCTCCTCATATTTTACACTGTCACCTCCATCTTCTGAAATCTTATTTTGTAAGGAGGTTGTAACTGGATTTCTTTTAAAATACATGACTGCATATCTAAGCCACTCTGAAGCTGTTTCTGGTTTCATTTAGATGTTGTTCCTTAGTTTAACCTTCAACATTTTGCTAATTCTTGCAACCTTGGCCTGAGATTGACCATTAAATTAAACTTAGCATTACCTATTCTTCCAACTTTTCTTACATAATATAGTGTTCCTTGAAGGTCAGAATTTCCCTGTAATGAGATACATTTGTGTTGAAAGCTTCTGCAATGTTTCTGTCAATACACAATAAATTTCAGAAGATCATGGATGCTCACCTTAAATCTGTACATAGGATTAAACATGGAGAAACAATAGAACATCTGTGTTTGCAAATGATGATTATGTAAAAATGTCACCTCTCATCCATCACTATCCCATGTGCACTTTATCATAGTCTTCTGTGATAAAGTCTCATTCTATCACATGATATCCCTACTCAGTTATCCTTATACCCTGAAATGACTCAGCCAAAGTCAAAGCTAAATAAAACAGGATGACAGAAGAAAGACTACCTGGATCTACTACCCTTAATCTAGAGAATGAAAGAATTATTTTGCTCAAAGTAGCAATTTTGGAAGTTAAAATTATGGTGATTGCTTATTTTACTGTTTAATTATAAGACATATCTAGAAATCCATGGTCGTCTTCTGATATAATTTAAGGCAAAACTTCATTTTGAGGTAAAGAATAAAACTAAAGAATTCACAAACTTTCCTTTAAATGAATGATGCATTTTAACAAATGCATATTCTGATTTAAGACATAATGAAAAAACTCAGAAGACATGCCCACACTTTTCTAAAAACTGATTTATTTACCATCATATGAAGTTCATTACCTACTCTTCTATTTGAGAATCATTTGGTTTGGGCTTTGTAAGACTGAAATATAATTTGAAAAATTGGTGAGCTTTCTTTGTAAATTCCACCAACTGTGAGTTGGAATTAACTCAGAAGCAAAGGGTTTGATCTTGTTTTATGTAAACTCTGTGGCACTGTAGAGTCTGACCTGGACTGTGAACCACAAGACTGGCAGTTCAACCCACCAGCTGCTCCTCAGAAACCCTAAATAGCATCGCTATATATCAAAACCAACTCGACCGCACTTAATTGAAACAACAAACTGGAAGACAACATGTCTTAAATTTAAATTGTGACTATGAAATTGGATGACAACTATGAAAATGCCTGGCACAGATATCTTTATTTCTGCTTCTATTCTTCTTCTCTTGCTTCCTTTCCTTAAGGCAAAAAATAAGTATTTCTTGGATTATCAGCAAATAAACATATGCAGTTTTGAAACACTTCTACAGTTTTCTGAAAACATAATTTTGATTATGCTTTTTAAAAACATAATTTGGAAAGCATTTCATGTGCTACTTAAGTTGAATTTCTGAAACAAAGGAAAAAAATATCGAACATCAGCTTTTTAGTGATTTTGGTTTTTGGGACTACAATTGAAATGTTCATGCTACAATAGAAAATTTCCTGGTTATCTCAGATGCAGGTTTGATTCATGATAAGATTAAATTCATTTAGCTTCAAATTCTTTATCTGGAAAATTGGTTGTATCAAATGAGTTAATTGGAGAATTAGGCAGAAAAAAAAAGTAGTAGTCATTTTTGAAATAAAACCTAGAGACTTTTGTGCAAATTAATTTCCACAGATTTTTATGCTATTATATATATTTAAAGTAATTAATATTATATTAGTATTTCCATATCTGTTGCTTATCTTTTGGTGTTCTGAAAGGAGATTATCAACCATGAGTGTGAGTGGGAAAAAAATCATTGTAATTGATAATAACTTTGAAAACAAGAATTGCTAAGACATATTTAAAAATATTTTCCACAAAAATAATATACAACTCTACTGATATAATTCTGCTCCTTGAGCTAGACACAGATATCTAAATAAATAACATAACAAATAAAAATGTCAGAGAAAATCATTGTCCTGTTTAATTTCATAGAACATTGAATAAGACTTTTATCTATATGCATTTTTCATTCAGAAAGATGTCTATTTACATATAGTATGCAGTTTTGTTCAGCTCAGTTAGATTCTCCTCCAGAGCACATGTTGTTGTTGTTATTAAGTGCCTTCAAGTTGGTTTGCACTCTTAGTGGCCCAGTATAGGGTTTCTAAGGAGCAGCCTGTAGGTTTGCACTGCTGACCTTGTGGTTGGCAATCCAGTGCTAAACCTACAGCACCACGCCAGAAGTTTTTTAAGTAATTTAGGGACTAGGAACTAACCCCAACATTAAATGTCAGAACTAAGGGAGACAGGCAGAAACAAGCAGAGGGAATCTTTAAATCTGTGGGACAGAGAATGGCTGGACAAAAAACAAGGAAATGGCACAGTTCCTGCCTGAAACCATCCATAAAGAGTCACTCCAATTGAATATTTGAGCTCAGAAATCTTCCTCAGTCACCAGGTGGTCTTTTCCTAGTCAGCCAAGGAAGAAATCATGAGCAGGAAAGGGGAGTGGGGAGGTGGAGAGACTTACATGGTGACCACTGACCTGCTTTATTGGAAAGCATCTTCACATGGAGGTCCAAAACCTCAAAAGAATCCACCCCGGGCACAGAACCAACATGAACCAAGAAGCATCATTCTGTAGAATACTAGAGATCTTTCACTCTCTCTTTCTTCTATTTTCTTTTCTTCTCAGAGAGAGCTGGTAATGGCCTAAATATTTAAAAAATGCCTTTGTGATTTTGACCTCTGTTCTGAAGTGCAAATCTAACGTAGATCTATTTATTTGGAAATCTTTAATTCTTTTGTGTTATGTTAAATACACCCTGGAACAGGAACATAAAAGTTACTTGGTTATTCAACTTTTCTGTAATACACTGGAGACCCACAAAAGTGGTTAGCAAAGACAGACAGATCTAGTCTTTGATCCAGAGTGTTCTTTAAAAAGACTTCTCATGAACACAGAATAACGGACAAAGCAAATTCAGGGGATGGTCCCAGAACTTGAACCAGATAAAAAGGAAAATTTAGAAAGTTTGAAGGCTTACAGCCAGTGGAATTTGTAGTAGAGGCAAGAAATCCAGTGCTTGTGGATCCTCCGGCCTCAGTGCCTCCTGGAGTGGGCATCTTGGGTGAAAAGGGGAGGGACAAGGATCATTGCTGCCATAGATGCCTGACTGATCTTAGAGGTAAATGTATGGACATTCTTTTTTGTTGTTTCTTTTAAAAAATCTGTTCATTGGTCTCTCACTATCTGCATACCTCCATTCTGGTGACTAGAGGGGGTGCTTGAGTGAGTGGACATCCCCTTTCCCCCAGAGGGTTGTACTATGAATGAACACTGATCTGCTCAGAATTTCAAAGAACAGTTTCCACTTAAACTCAAACAGCAGTGTAAAAAAGCCACAGCCAGCCCTGAACTGTTTATCACTATGAAAAAAAGGCCTGAATGGTGGTTGTGAAGTGGAAGAAGGACAGACTTAAAAGGAAATGGGACAAAAATTAAATCCTGAGTTATGTTATAATGAGCAACAGTGGCATCTTGAAATTTCTCAGGTGGTCTTGAAGGCAAGATGAGAGAGGTACATTAAAATTATACTCATATGTGGCTACAGCTTTTTTTTTTTCTCCCCTCTTTGCTCTTTTCTGTGATTTTGGACTACAGTATCCAACATCCAACCTGACTTTTTTTGCTGTTGCAATTTGTTTTTTGGTCCCCTCTTTACCTTTAGGGGGATCTTTCTCTCCCTACATTACCAAAGAAGAGACAGCAATTGTGTTCATATAGTCAAGCTATAGTCACACCCTATAAAATCCCAACCTCCAGACAAGAACCAATACCAGCGGCTATACACCAGGTAGGCATCCAACACCTGCGACAGTTACCCTGAATTTAGTAATAAAAAGAGTGAAAGTGAAGCCAATATCCTGATCACATCTACCTATAGGGAATCAGATAGCCTAATAAAATGCCAAAACATACATTCAGCTAAGTACTAAGGTCACAGCCAACTATTGAATATGTCCAAGAAACAGATGACCATCTCTGGACATGTCTAAAAACAAGATAAAGTGAGACAAATGAGGTGGAGGTATACCTACACTTCACACTGGAAAGATGGCAGGCATGGGAAATGCCTGAGAAGGAATTCAGAAAAATGATTATAAAATGTATCAAAACACTTTACAATGGAGTTGAGAAAAATAAGGAAGAAGTCAGGAAAGCATTACAGGAACAATCAAACAAGATAGATACAGCATTGGAAACAATTCAAAACCTACAAAAACAGGTTCAAAATTTTAATAATAGAATACCAGAAATGGACAATACACTGAAATGGCAAAGGAGTAGAATTGAAGAGATGGAAGCCAGAAATAGTGAGCTGGAAGAAAAATCTCTCAGTACCACTAAGATAGAAGAGCAAACAGAAAACGGATTTAAAAAATCTGAAGAAGGCCTAAGATTCATGTTGGACAACATGAAGAGGAATAACTTAAGAATTATTGGCATTCCAGAACAGGAACAAGTTCACAGAGGAGATAGTTGAAGAGCTTCTGGAAGAAAATTTCTCTAACATCCTGAAAAGTGAAAATATATGCATTCAAGAAGCGCAACAAACCCAAGGAATGATAGACCTCAAAAGAACAACACCAAGACATATCATAATCATGATCTCTAAAATCAAAGATAAGGAGAGAATCCTGAAAGCAGCTAGGGAAAAGAGAAGTGTTAAATACTAGGTCAAGCAAATGAGATTAAGCTTGGATCTCTCAGAAGAAACCATGCAGGCAAGAAGAGACAGGGAGAAATATAAAAAACCCAGAAAGAGAAAAAACAACAACTGCCAACCAAGAATGCTCACCCAACAAATCTGTCAATCAAATATGAAGGTGTAATCAAAACATTTCAGGATAAACAGAAGCTGAGGTATTTGCCAAAGCCAACTCTGTGCTACAAAACATCCAAAAGGGAGTTCTGTGGACTGAGAACCAACAAGAACAGACAACAACCAGAGATTGATATACGTGGCAGCACCACACAGAACTCAATCAACAAATTAAAGAGTTGAGAATAGAACAGAACTGTAAGAACAAATTCAGAGTATCTGGGAGGTCAGTTTGTGATCAAAACAATTAAAGTGTGAAAGAAGGTGAACACATAGGAACAGAGATCCTGGTGATGTGAAGGTCAGGCAGATTATAGGATAAAATAGACTGCCTTAAATGGAGGGAAACATTAATGGAATATAAGGTAATCTCAAACAAAATGAATACTTCACAACATACCAAGAAAATGAAAATCCAAGGAAAACATGGAAATATTAAAGCTGTGAAGAAACTGACAAGAAAGAACATGAACTAAGCACAGAAGACATGCAGAACAAAGAAACCAGCAGCACCACAAAAAAACAAACATAATGGCTGCAATTAATCCATGTTGTTGTTGTTGTTAAGTGCCATCGAGTTGATCCCAACCCATAGCGACACTGTAAAGGGTTTCCGAGGAGCAGCTGGTGAACTTCAACCATTGACCTTGCAGTTCAAATGGCTTTGAAGTCTGGCACATTAACCCACAGCACCACACCAGGACTACCTATCAATAATTACACTGAATGTAAATGGATTAAATGCATAAGTTAAGAGACAGAGACTGGCAGGATGGATAAGAAAACAAGATCCTTCAATATGAATATGCTGTCTGCAAGAGACACACCTTACACACAAAGATAAAAGTGGACTAAAAGTCAAAGGATGGAAAAAAATATACCAGGCTAACTGCAATAAAAAATGAGCACAAGTGGCAATACTAATCTCTGATAAAATAAACTTTAAGGCATAAACCAGCATAGTAGATAAAGATGGATATTATCTCATGATTAAAGGGATAATTGAACAAGTTGACATAACCATAATAAATATCTATGCTCCCAATGAAAGAACTCCAAAATATATAAAGCAAATTAATAGATTTGAAGAAAGAAATAGATGAGCATACAATAATAATGGGTGATTTTAACACCACTTTCAAAAATGGATGAACAACTAGAAAGGAACTTGACAAAGACACAGTAGAACTAAACAACACAATCAGACAACTGGATCTCATAGATGTGTACAGAGAATTCAACCTAACAACAGCACAATATACATTCTTTTCCAGTGCACACAGAACATTCTCCAAAACAGAACATGTGTTAGGCCACAAAACAAACCTCCATAAATTTACAAATATCAAAATATTACAAAGCATCTTCTGAGACCACAATGCTATAAAATTAGGAATCAACATTAGGAAGACAAAGGAAATAAAATCAAATACATGGAAACTGAATAACACCCTGCTGAAAAGTGACTGGGTAGTAGAAGAAATAAAATGTGAATTCACAAAGTTCCTAGAAACAAATGAGAACGAAAACATAACATACCTTAATCTCTGGGAC
>NW_006408588.1:1929842-1932023 GCF_000296735.1 Chrysochloris asiatica | reverse complement strand
TACTGGTAGTTTTGAACTGCTGACCTTGAGGTTGGTAGCCCGACTCATAACCACTATGCTAACGGAGCTCCTTAGAAATACGGTAGAATCAAGAAATTCCTCTACTTGTTTATTTCCACAAGGAATAGTAGATATATGCACACCAATGTTCATAGCAGCACTATACACAATAGCAAAAAGATGGAGACAGCCTAAGTGCTCATCAATGGAAGAATGGATAAACAAACTTTGGCACATCCAATGAAATGTCATGCTACCTTGAAGAATAACAAGGAAGTTGTAAGCTACCACATAACACGGATGAACCTTGAGGACATTATGCTGAGTGACATTTGTCAGTTACAAAAGGACAAATATTTCATAAGACCATTACTGTAAATGCTTGAGAATAGATACCCACAGTAACAACAAAAGGGGGAAACAAAAAATATTTGCTGGTTCCTGGTATGGGTGGGGTGGGTGTGGGGGTGAGTGAGTTAGAGGGAAGTGACCATAGAGCACAAGGTAGTGGGCAGACACATCAGAGTTCAGGTGTTGGGGAGGGCAATACACAAGAAGGGGAGGGGTGGAAGAACAAGGTAGATAGGGAAACACTTAGGTAGGTATGCATGGACTAAATGGGACAGAGGCAAATAGTGATGCATGCTCAAACGTTGAAAAACAGGGCTCTGTGATATCAGGATCAAGGCATAGTCTGAAGAGGGTTAGTAATAATATCAAGATGTTTGACAGTCTTATGAATATCGGTTTACCTTGCCTACTATTGTAAAAGAGACACTTGTGTGGGATAGAAAGAAAATAAACATGATTACAGAAAGCTTGTAAGCCCGTCTTCAGCCTATAACTGATTGGAATACCTAAAAGATGTTCTAGAACTTGTCCAGTGAAATAAACCTCTTGTAGAGCCTTTGCAGTGTATAGGACCTTAGGTGGAATCCTGAGCCCCATCCAGAAACTTCTGAGGTAGAACATTCCCACTAGAAAGGACAAGCATACCAGCATGGAACAGCTAGGGTGACAGAAGATACATCTTCAAAGAAATATCATCAGGAGAAATCCAAAACAAAAATGGCAATATGTTGACTACTACAGTAAGTAAGTTGTTTGTTGGGAAGCCATCAAGGCAAGCAATCAAGTCCCTTCAGACCAAACTCCCCTCTAAGACTGAAACTAAAAGGAACACATATGAGCAAGCTTGTAAGCTTGCTGGTCACCAAGTTGGTCTAATGGTAAGTGGAAGAGGTGGAAAGGCAGCAATGGAGAAATGGGCTCAGTTCAAAGACATTTCATTGACCTAGAGATGAGAGAGATAAGCGGAAGGACTGGTTGGTCTAAAGGGTGGTGAGACCTGGGGACACCTGAGCCCATGGACAAGGACAAAGCCACAGAGGGCTAGAGCTGATACTGAAGAATCCAGCTAATATGAATTGTAGGGGAATACCCAAACTTGCTCTGGTAGCGTAGTGGTTACGAATCAGGCTGTGAACGGTAAGGTCAAAAGTTCGAAACTACCAGCGGTTCCGCGGGAGAAAGATGAGGTGTTCTGCTCCCGTAAAGATTTACAGCCTCGGAAATCCTGTGCAGGGTCACTATGAGTCGGAACCGACTCCACGGCACTTAACAATAACAACAACAACCCAAACTTGCAGACAACACCTATTTGAACTAGCCTCAACAGCTTGAACTGGATTAGAGGAAGATAAAAAAGAAAACAATGTTTGATAAAGGAAATGAGGGTAAATTGCTACAATTTGATTAACTTGACCTATATTCATGGATGTAGTAGCTCAAAATACCAACAGAGAGGGCAGAAATCTTGACATCAAGTATCAATGCTATCACCTCTGTATACAAAGTAGATGGGGACGGACAACTTAGACATGGACTACCTAAAATGAAGGGGCAAGAAAGTCACAAAGTGACTGGCTTACAAGGTTTCAGGAGGGAGTTTAGTTTAAGTGTGTGTTGGGAACGAGAGTCCCTACTGAATAGTTTTCATCTTGACTAGATATGTCTGATAAACAGAGATAGGGATAAGATTCTAATGATTCAAAGTGAGTAATTGTTATCATGACTAATTATGACTGTCATAATTGTAAAGTTTTGTAACAAAAATTGGGGAGTAGTCAATCTTACAGTCCAGAAACAGAGGACCTAGGGCCATCAAGAGAGAAGAACACA
>NW_006408588.1:1918085-1929317 GCF_000296735.1 Chrysochloris asiatica | reverse complement strand
TATAGTGTTTCTAAGGATTGGCTGGTTAGTTTGAACCTCCAACCCTGCTGTTGAAACCAACCTTGCATTCCAGTGCTTTAGATACATGGTAGGAAACATGGCTGTAGTAGATATCAGGTACTACACAAAAATTCTAAGTCCTGATATAAGCAATGAGCACCAAGCAAGATTTTTTTCCCCAAGCTTTTCATCTTTTCATATGTATTTACATACTCAACTGTAGTGCTGGAAAGGATCACTGGCTAGAATAGGTGACTTTTTGCTTTAAAAAATCCTGGGATTGATGATGACACTGTGTTTCTATCATTTTAGAATTATTCCCAGGCCTTTTTTTTTTTTTTTTTCACAGTTTTCTGATGGAGAAACACCAATTTTTTTATGATTTTATGTACATTTTTACCAGACTAGATATTTGTTGGAAAGAAAGGAATGAAGTGCAGGTAGGAGCTATGGACATAGAACAGCATCAGCTGAAACATAGATCTTAGAGAAGGATATGTGAAATATCAACTGAGAGAATATCTTATTGTAAAATATATCCTGGACTAAGAGGCAGTGGTTCGAACAGAACATGGGGACACTGGATGGTTTAAAATTAAGAAAGATATACGACAGGGTTGTATTCCTTCATGATATTTATTCAACCTGTATGTTGAGAGAACATCCAAGAAGCTGGGTTATGTAGAGCAAAAGGTGGCATCAGGATTGGAGGAAGACTCATTAACAACCTGTGATATACAGATGATACAACCTTGCTTGCTGATAGTGAAAAGGACTTAAAATATTTACTGATGAAGATCAAAGACCACAGATTTGGGTATAGATTGCATCTCAATGTAAAGAAAATAAAAATCCTCACCACTGGATCAATAAACAACATTCTTATCAACAGGGAAAAGATTGAAGTTGTCAAGGACTTCATTCTTCTTGGATCAACTATCAACACTCACAGAAGCAGCATTCAAGAAATCAAACGATGTATTGCATTAGACAAATCTGCTGCACAAGACCTTTTTAAAGTTTTGAAAAGCAAAGATGTCAGCTTGAGGACTAAGGTGCGCCTGACCCAAGCCATGGTATTTTCAATAATCTCATATGCATGTGAAAGCTGGACAGTGAATAAGGAAGACCATAGAAAAATTGATGCTTTTGAGTTATGGTGTTGGAGGAGAATACTGAAAGTGCCATAGGCTGCCCATAGAACCAACAGATCTGTGTTGGAAGAAGTGCAGCCAGAGTGCTTCTTGGAGGCCAAGATGGCCAAGCTTCATCTCTCATACTTCAGACGTATTGTCAGAAGGGACCAGTCGCTGGAGAAGGATATCGTGTTTGGTAAGGTGGAGGGTCAGAGAACAAGAGGAAGACTCTCAGCGAGATGGATTGGCCAAGTGGCAGCATCAACGGGCTCAAGAATGGCAACAATTGTGAGGTTGGCCCAGGATCTGGCAGTGTTTCATTCTCCTGTTCATAAGGTCGCTATTGGTCTGCACCAACTTGATGGCATGTAACAACAACAACAACAAATGCCCTGTCCTGAAGTGGTAGGTAAAAATAAATGGAACACTGCACTCACATACATTTCCTCATCCATGAAGTTTAGAAGAAGATCCAGAGCAGTCTACATCTTGTCCAAATTCCTAGGATTATTCTATCTCTTGAACTCTCTAGTTTAGTGGTTGTCAAATATGAAGGTTAGAATTCTGCTGCTTCTGTATGCTTCTAAGTTCGTTATGACTCAGCAGCACAGTATAATGTTTCTGAGGCTTTAAATCTTTACATGAATAGGAAGTCTCATTTTTCTCCGAGGAGTGGCTACTGGATTCAAACTGCTGACCTTGCAATTAGCAGCCAAACATGTAACCCTCTATGCTACCAGAGCTCCTTAAATATTAGAATGGTCAATGCATATTTTAAAGACACTGATAACTGATTTTTTTTTTTACCAGAAATTTAATTAGTTTGGGTATGATTTAAATATTGAGATTTTTAAAAAGGTATTTCCACAAGTGATATTCATAAAATGTCTGAGTTAGGGCTTCCTAAAGTCTTCTTCATTAAGCAAAGAAAAAAAGTAGGTGAAAATTGGTTAGAAACAAGTCTTTCAAATTAAGACATTAACCTAAGGCCTATAGCAGCCCAAACCTGTATTCAAAAACAGACTTTTGGAAAGATAAGGAAGATATGTGGTGTTTTGACTTTTCTAGTCCCATTCCCCACTCTGGAGCTATGAGCTAATCATGAAAAATTACAGCCTACATTTCCAGGACAGCCTGAAAGTCTCCAGAAACTACAGAATCAAACAGATACCTTTCAAAGCCCCATTCATATTATGTTGTCAATAACTAACCTGACTGGTAGTTTCCTGAGTGTCTGTAACTAACCCAACTCAGGTCTTGTCCACTATTAAATGACTTCTTCTTTGCAGAGCATGGCATTGGCTTAGTGGGAAGGGGTATTCAAATTCAGTGGGTGTAATTTAGAAAGTGGGAGGTGCAAATTTATTTTTTTAAATAATTACACACAAGTGTTTTAACTTTACAACCGGGGTAGTTGAGGCAAGCAGAATGCTAACTAAAAAGCTTAGGTGTACAAGGCAGGAAAATGGCATGTCCACAAGGTCTTTGAGTAATTCCAAGATATTCTTGGTAACATTGATGGTGGTGGTTGTGGTTGTGGTTGCATGCCATTAAGCTGGTTCCAACTCATGGCAACCCTGCATAAGGTTTCCAAGCCTGTAAATCTTTATGGGAGAAGAAAGCCTCATCTCTGTCCCATGGAGTAGCTGGTGAATTTGCACTGCTGACCTTGTGGTTAGCAGCCCAACACATAACCCCCTATACCATCGGAGCTTCTTTGTACATGAATGTTGTTGTAAAGAGTGATCGACACATAGTGACCCTGTATAGGGCTTTCATGGAGCAGCTGGTAGATGTGAACTGCCAACACTATAATTAGGAGATCAGTGTTCACCCTACAGTGCCACATCTGTACATGGATGTTGTTGTTGTTATGTGCCGTGGACTATAGGGCTATGTATATGCTCAGAAAATACCTGAATAGGCCCTAAACTCTTACTTCTGGCTGAACTTCAGAGTGCACAGACAAGAATGAAAGCTAAGGCAAGTTTGTCAATCATCTGACTAAATGTTGAAGGCATACTGAGATCATTGGGAAAGGGAGATTTATAGTTTCTATGCATTTAAGTAAATCTCTGTCCAATCTTTAGCTGACTACAAAGCTAAATGAGTAGAGCCTTCAGTTGTCACTCATAACAAACACAGACTTTACAGATTTACTACAGAAAACTCACTCAATAATTACAGAAACAACAAACAAATAAAGACCACAAATCCAAGCAACAGTAACAAATTATCTAGGAAAGGGTGGGAAAATCAGATTTCCAGATTTGTCATATTATACTATTTGATTGAAATAAAAACAGTAAAATATGATGTATGCCAAGAAACAACTCAGTGTGGACAATGCACAGAAATTAAGGAACTAGCAATAGATGCTGATTTAAAATAGATACTTAAAACTTAAATATGACAGGGCTTCCAAAAGTTCATGTTAACTAAAAGATAATAAAATTTTTCTACTTACTCTTTGTTGGCCCCTGATACATTAAAAGAGCTCACAGAAATCATGTCTAATAAACTATGGGAACATTTCGAAACCATTTTTTATCAAATGCTGAATAAAAAGAGACAAAAATATAAGAAAAAAAAAAAAATAACCAAAATAGATTTTTTGAGAAACACAAAACATAATGGCTGAAATGACAAACTTCACTAGAGGGGTTCAGCAGCATGTTTGAAAAGGTAGAAGAAAGAATTAGCTAATTTTAAGTTTGGGTAACTGACATTATAAGTGTTGCTGTTGTTGTTATGTGCCGTGGAGTCTGTTCCGACTCATAGCAACTCTGTACAGGGTTTCTGAGGCTGTAAATCTTTACGGGAGCAGAACGCCTCATCTTTCTCCCGAGGAACAGTTAGTCACAAATTCAGCAGTTCAAACTCACCAGCTGCTCTTGGAAACCCTACACAGTGTCAGTATGAGTCACAACCAATTGGAGGTAACAAAACTACAAAACCAGCCTGAAGAACAGACAGTAAAAGAAATGAAGAAAAATGAATAGGGCCCAATAGACCAGTGGGATATCATCAAGCAAAGCAACATATGAACAATGGGTGTCCCAGAAGGAGATGAGATAGAAAAATGAGCAAAAGCAATATTTGAAGATATAACTTCCAACACTTTACCTTGTAAAAAATTTTCATAAGATATCCAAAATCAAGCTAACACAAATGTCTTGGTTTATTATGTAGAAATCTCCCAATGTGTTTCAATCAACTCTTTTATTAAGATCCATCTAGAAGCTAGTGTTCAGCAAACCACAATTTAGAAAATCCCTTTATACAATCAAGTCATAAATAATTTTCTTAAGCATTTACACATTTAATTAAAATATGAATTAAGTGAAATTAATTAGAATAGCGTCCTTGTTAAGTGCCCTCATGTCCCTTCCAACTCACAGCCACCCTATATACGGTTTCCAAGTAGAGGCTGGTGAGCTTGAACCACTAATCTTGTGGATCAAACCAACCTTGCAGTCCAGTGCATTAACCTGTAGTACCACTAGTGACAAATTAGTATCGATACTTATGAAATTAATACTATTGTATACTCCCACTGAAAGACTGCCTGTGAAACATGGCATCATTTATTTAACCTCCCTGGTGACACTGCAGGATAAGCAAGGTCAGTAGTTCAAATCCACCAGCTGTCCCACAGGAGAAAGATGAGACTTTTAGTTCCCATAAAAAATACACAGCTTTGGAAATTCCATACAGGGTTGCTATGAGGAGGAAATGACATGAAGGAAGTAGGTTTGGAAGTAGTGTATCTCTAAAGACCTTTCAATCTGACCATTTATATCTTAGATAAGGAAATCTTGCCTTCAGATTTTCTGATTAAATGTGTATTTCGTGATCCCTATGCACAATTTTAAAATTATAAACATATTTCTAAGGAAAACAAAATCATTTCTAATTGTCATAAAGATATAACCATTGAAATGATTTTGGTGTAGTTTTATTGCAGTTTTACTTATTTTATTGAAACTATATTTTATATAGGTTTTCCAGAAATTTTAGGGTCACATTTTATGGTGATCTTATTCACAACTTATTAAAATATATTAGTTAATACACACTATAAGGCTGTAATATTATCATATGTTATAAAAAGTTCTACAATATATTTATTTATTGTTCTGTTGAGATTTGGATTGTTTTCCATGTTGTGAATAAAATTGTACTCATTATGTTATCATCTAGTTTACATTGTTAAAATATTTATTGTTTAAATATGCAAGTTCCTTTTAATATTATGTAATATATTCTCCCATTTGTCATTTAAGTTCATACAAATAGAAGAAAAGAGAATAATTTATTTTTATGACTATTCTTTGAACTATTTTGTGGGAAATTACCAATACTGTGACATTTTTCAGTGAATTTAATTAAAAACTGATCAGTTATATACAGATAAAACAGCAAATGTGCCTTGGGCCCAGATTCAATCTTAGGCCTGGAAAATATTCTAATTCTGATTGCAAAGGCTTTAGAAAAATTAAGTGTCATACCTTTAAAAATAACAACTTCTATGAAATTATTTCATAGATCTTTCCTGGAAACCTTGTATTTTTTTTTCTTTCCTTTAGGTATAATGTATACTAGATTATGTGCAGAATATTCATATTTATGTTGACAATTAACTCTGCCCTCAATACCATCCAAATGCTTCCTCATTCATTCAGAACAAAAGTCAAACTTTTACCATGCCCTAACATTTGTTAAACAATTTGTCCTAGGATACTTCTCTGGCTTTATGTTCTTAGCGTTAACCATCTCTCTCATTGTTTCACAGCTTAGATATTCTTTCTCCTGTTCATAAAATATGCTAACATGCTCTCCTTTTAGAACCTTTGTCTTCTATGTTAAACCCTCTCAACAAAATTTGCATAACTACTCCTGAGTTTGGTTTTCTTTTGAAACACGGACTTATCAGAGAGTTCTTTATAGACTGAGCTATCTGAAACAGACCTTCTTTCTCCATTACCTCATCTCTTTATCAGACTTTACCATTTCCTTCAGGCTTATCACCATTTGATGTATTATGTGCTATTTATATATTTTCTCCCCAGAACCACACTAGAACATAAACTGCTGAGTCAAGAACTTTTTCTCTTTGGTTTACTTCTTTATAGCATCTTTTATAAAAGTTCCTGCTATATAATAAACATGTAATAAACGTATGATGAGTGAATTAAGAAATTTTATTTCATGAAAACTGTAACTGGGTAATAAAAGAATAATCACAACACAGAACAAAATGAAGTCACCAAATACCTGTCATGTAATTTTCACAAATATTTTTAGGAAAATATCTTTATATGCCCTTATTCAAAGTGTAAATTCATCAACACTATCACTTGGTATATTTTTCACTTAACCCAAAATCAAACTTTAATGCATAATTCATAATATCAGAAATATTCACATTTCTGACATTTAATACTCATAAGGGCCTAAAAGTAAGTAATTATTTCATTTAATATGTAAAAAAGCTAAAATTCAAAATTGTAATGTGATAAAGCACAAACTTGTTGTAGTACTGAATGGAATATTTCTCATAACACAGAGTTTAATACACACTTTGTTATTAGATTGAATGTAGATAATTAGAAGAAACAGCTGTTCTCCACCCTTTATTAAATTTTAAAGACAATTGCAGGAATTCTGCCTTGTTTCATGTGTTCCAATGAAACAATATAAATGTAAAGATTTGTAAAGATGTAGTTGTAAAGATTTACATGAGGTAATATATAGGACAGCCCCAATCATAGTTTGTAACTGATGTGGTGGTGGCTGGTGGTTATGTGTTGTGGAGTTGATTTCGATTCATAGCTACCCTGTATAGGGTTTTGGAGGCTGTAAATCTTTACGAGAGCAGAATCCTGATCTTTCTCTAGTGGAGCAGCTAATAGATTCGAACTGGTGACCTTTCAGTTAGCAGCTCAACTCCTAATCCACTGTGCTACCAGAATGTAACAGATGCAGGATTTTCAAATAATTAGCTTTGAATTCTTAAAGTCAGTATTGATTTTAAAAGCAAACACTACAAATTCAAAGTTTAAATTGAATTACTAATACATTTAGTGGGCTAGATTATAATATAAATTTTCTGTAATTTAAGAATCTGTGAGAATTCTCACAAATTTTCTCAGGTTTTGATGATATATATGAATAGATCATTCTAGTAAATGTAGGTGGTCATACAAATATTCTAAAAAATACAGTTTTATGACTTAAGGAGCCTGATGTGCTGTGGGTGAGATGTTGGGCGGCTAACTGCAAAGACAATGGTTCAAACACACCAGTTGCTGTATGGGAGAAAGATAAGGCTATCTGCTCCCATACAGATTTACAGTCTCAGTCAGAATAGGTCACTGTAAGTCAGAATAGACTTTAAGGCAGTGGTTTAAATATGACTTAACTGATTTTGTTTTAATGATCTTAATAAGCAAAAAACCTTTTGGGAGCTTCATGTATTCATTCAAGCACAAGCTATAGTATAAATTTTTTTTAAAATCCTGCTGATTCTAGATAAATTATGGCAGAGACATTTACATAGCCAAATACCACATCTATTCTTTTTCTTTGATACCACCTTCCACACTAAATAATGGGTGCTCAGTAAATGTAAATTAAATAATAATTATCTCAAAAACTGAATTTGCTACCTCAAAGAAACATAAATAAAAGGAATCCATAAAGGTAAAGAAATTATATTTTGTTAGCAGTTTATGTAAACCATGCATATACTTGTATATGAGTCATTGCTTTAATTACCCTAATTTTCTTCAGATTGCAATCATCACAGACAAAATTTGTCATTATAGTTTGCTATAATTTTGAATACTCAACGATCCCACTACAAGAAATGGTAGTCTGTCTGTCAATCTAACTCACTTGCAAATTTACTAATAATTGTATTTGGTGCCAAGAATTTATTAAATGCTTACATGTTCCTTGTAATATTTGGGGATATTTGGAAAACGTTGCATGGTCTCCTTAGTTCAAAGGAGAGCACTTTCTTTGCCTTTAATGGCCAAGGCATTTACTTGTTCTCTGAAATGTTTTCAGCCGAAGAAAAGGGTTTTCATTTAGAAATGTAAACATTTTGGTTGTTAGGGTGGTACCAAATAAAAGATTCCCTGATTACTTTAAATGAGCCATTTAGAAAACCCTTGCCAATGTAGACACAGTTGGTATTCTACAACTTGTCAAAGTGTTCTGCCTTCTTTGCTGCTTTGTAAATCACACCAGGGAATTGAGTAAATTAAGTCAGCTTTTTCACTAGAAACCAGATGTTGTACCTCCACTGAGCTTTACTTGGGGAAAAATGCATTATTAAAGTGACTGTGAGCCATTCAATGTGGAAGAAATATCATATTTGGCTGCCAAAATAGATGCCAGGTTTCAACCTGGTGCAATCGAATTCTTCAAGGCATCACTCAGCTGCCCACTTTCTGAAGTCTAAAATGACATGGGACTGTTACTAAATTGTCAAGGTTTGTAGGATACGTGGTAGACCTCAGAGTAAGGTCAAAAAGTACCCTTAGTAGGGTTAAGAAAAAGATTGAGACCTCTAACATGAAAACACTGTGTGTATGTATGAAGAAGCCTATATCAACAAAAGCAATTGGACTCAGAGGCCTAACTCTTGGTCTGTGTATTGAAAAATAAAAAATAAAACAATATAGAATTTAAAAGAAAGAGAGCAAAACAAAAAACAAAACAACAACAAAAGATGGAACTCAGGTGGAAAGATGAATGAAGGAAAACAAAGACAAGAAAGAAAGAAGAAAAAAAAGGAAGAGGGGAGGAAGGAAATAAAAGGGGGATAGGAAATAGAAAGGGTGGAGAAAAGATACATATTTAGAATTTGTTAACATACTTGTTAGCACTAAAGTATGTCCCAGACTTTCCAGACTAAACTTATTACACTATTACATATTTTCTCACCCACAAAACTACTATGATATTAACTACCAGATGTCATGGAATGGACTCCAACTCATACTGTCCCCATGTGTGTAGAGCAGAACTGTACTGCATAGGGTGTTCCATTGCTAATTTTTCAGTAGACTACATCTTTTTCCTGGCATTTCTGGGTAAACTCAAACTTTCAAACTTTTAGTTGGCAGTAGAGCATTTCCACTGCCCAGGGACTACACTGAAATTTGTTGTTGTTATTAAGTACCGTGGAGTCGCTTCCAACTCATGGTGACCCTGCACAGGGTTTCCAAGGCTGTAAATGTTTACAGGAGCAGAACAACTTATCTTTCTATCGCAGAACTGCTGGTTGTTTCGAACTGCTGACCTTGAGTTGGCAGCCCGATTCATAACCACTATGCTACACTACAAGATTAGTTCCCTTAAAATACTCCAGTTTTCCTTAATATTCTCAAAGCAGTGTCTCAGAGGTTCAAACAACCTCTCCACTGCTGTCATAACACAAGATTTGCCCTACCCCTTTCCTTTAGCCGTGTCCACCTCTTTGCTATAAAGACACATTCTAGAGCTTTTCTGCCATTCCTCATTATGTGACCTCATGCTCTCTCCAAGGATATCAATTTATATGTGATGTGAAGCATCTTATTCTTGACTCTATGCTTCAGTGATCTGTTTGCACAGGATAGGAAATGACCTCTTTTCTAATTCAGTTTTAAGTCAAACCCAGTGCAACTTTGAGCTCAGTACAGATTATTGTTTTCTAAGTGATGCGATCTTTCTTGAATGATCACATCAGTTTCTGGTCTTTCTTCTCTATCATAGAAATTCAAATCGAACCGTAGGGGCAAGCCAGAGAACCCATAGTTTCAGCCATCTTGTTTAGCCTACTATTAGTAGCATTATCCCGCAATCCAAATTCCTTTCCTCAGGTAATTTCGAAGGCCAAGTATCCTCACATGTTAGTAGTTGTAAATAGGTACAGGAGGTGATTCATGGTCCTATATATTTGTTCTAACAGCAACTCAAATCAGGCAGCTTTGTCTATACATACTTATACCCACTTAAATATTCATTCATAACTTCTGAACTCTGTGCTCATAATTTCAGTGATACACGTGTTGTGGCCTTAGCTGCCTCTGTTGTTGTTGTTGTTAAGTACCATCTTCATAGCATCTGACTCATAGCAAACCTGTGTAAGTTTTCTGAGGAGCAGTTGTTAGGTTTGAACCCTGAGCCCTGAGCCCTATTGTTAGCTGTCCAGTGCTTATCATATAGCCCCATACAAGGATTCCTATACCTTATCTTATAATTTCCCTAAATTACTTTCACAAGATCTTATAGAAAGAGGTAGAAGACATCTGAGGCAAACTACCCACTTTTCAGAAAGGAAGATGTTGGTAGTCAATTATTTGAGAAATATTAGTATTTACTTGATTGTTGTTGTTGTTGTTGTTAAGTGCCATTTACTTGATAGATTTATTAAATTCACTAGTTGTTTTGGTGAGTATATCAATAACCAACACTAAGTAGAAAATTACCCCAATACTTATTAACTTAAAATAAGAAATGTTTGTTATTTCACTATTTCTACATTCGGGACGTCAGGAGAAGCTTAGCTGAGTGGTTGTAGTTCCGGTTCTTTCATGGCGTCATAGTAAAGCTATCTATCACCCAGAGCTGCAGTCATGAAAAAGCTTCCTTGGAGCTAGATAATATGCTTCTAAGATAGTTCACTAACATATTTATTGACATGAAGCTCTTTTTTTGGTTCCTCTCTATGAGGTTACTCCAAAATCCTCACAACATGGCATCTGCAAGGATAATTTAGCCACCACAGAAAATGAAGAGAGCCAAAATGATTTTAATGACGTTGTCTCAGAAGTCACTATCATTTTAGTCACAATGTCAGTATTAGAAGTGAGCTGCTAAATTCAGTCCACTCTCAATGTGAGGGGAATTAAGGTGCATCTCTTGAAATGAATAGTATCAAAATTTTTTGAGTATATTTTTAAACCACCGCAGTGGTGGTGGTGTGCCATGGAGTCGGTTCCGACTCATAGTGACCCTGCATAGGGTTACCGAGGCTGTAAATCTCTGCAGGAACAGAAAGCCTCATCTTTCTTCCATGGAACAGCTGGTAGTTTCGAAC
>NW_006408588.1:1890385-1917985 GCF_000296735.1 Chrysochloris asiatica | reverse complement strand
GAAGTGCCGTCGAGTCGGTTCCGACCCATAGCGACCCTGTACAGGGTTTCCGAGGGTGTAAATCTTTACGGGAGTAGAAAGCCTCATCTTTCTCCGGCGGAGCGGCTGGTAGTTTCGAACCGCTGGCCTTAAGGTTCGCAGCCCGATTCGTAACCACTACGCTACCAGAGCTCCTTAATAGGAATATATAAATGCTAGACTGACACTAAAAAGAAACTATGACCAATACTGAACATATCTAAGTTTTGTGGTGCAATAGGATTAGCGCTTGAGTGTGTGGTCTGTTTGAACTGCAAGGTTGGTGGTTCAAAGTGACCAGCGACTCCTTGGAAACCCTATACAGGGTCACTATGTGTCAGAACCGACTTGACAGCACTTAACACCAGTAGCAAAGGTTTCCATTGTTGAAGATTTAGACCAAGACAGTGTTCTTTGAGATAAGAAAAAACATGCCTTAATATGAAATAAAATGATTTGACTCAAAGTAATGTTTTTGTTATATGTATAAGGTTTTCATCTAATCCAACCAAGTTCTTCAGCTGACTCAGGTAAAGAGACAGATTCCATTATTTATTCCTCACTCCCTTTTTTCATTTTTGTGAGTATACCCACAGATGATTTTCTAGTAAATGAAGAGCAACTCTTTCATTCCAATGTAGTATCTATACAGGCAGATGGTACTTCAGAATAGCCTGGCTAGTCCTCTTAAATGAGGCAGGGGAACAACATACATGATATTCTGATTGGGAAGACATAACGCTACAGACTGAAACATATTGTCATTGGCAGGAACAGTTCAAATGTACTAGAATAACGTTAGATGGCAAGTGAACATATACCAGTTATAATAAATTACATTAGGATAAAAATCTTCATCAGTGTTACATTTTAGGGATCCTCCAATGTAACAGCAACAGCAAAATGAATCATCTATTTTGTTTCTTCTTCCCTGAGATGAATGGTTTTAATGTGTGTGCGGCAGGATGGATAATAGACATCTGGTTTAGCAAAAGTGCACATTGAAAGTGGCAGTCTGGGCAGCACATTTGTATAATATTAGCAATTCAAATTCAAGTATCAGATTAATGTGCTATTGGAATCATTCATTGGAATATGCTTGGAGGCCAAAACTTTCTTAGCGAAACTTTCAATGATTTTTAAACAAAATAATATGGTGTCTGTCAGAGTGTGTATCACAATATGTCATCCAATGATATTAAAATCATTTGATGTTCAACCATAACTTTTGTATCATTTACAATATCAAAGTCATTCAGGCCAGGGATCAAACAGAGCATTCTAAAACTGCATTTCCATAGCTGTTATCCAACTTTAATATGCTTGTGGCAAAGCCTGTGATTTCAGAATTTAAGAAAAACCCTAGTTTTCATCTAATTCTACATACAAGCTATTCAAGCTGTAAGGTTGTCTATAAGATATATTAAAATGAATTATTATAAAATTCAACTACACTGGAGCAAATCCTAACGTTCTTTCTTATGTCAAACAAATGAAGGACTTCATTATCAGGGTTTTTAACAGTATCTGTTGTAGGATAAGCACTGGACTGCTAACTTCAAGGATGGTGGTTCAGATTCACCAGCCACTGTGAATGGCTATTCACTATACAGGGATAATGTGAGTCACAACTTGATGGCACACAACCTTGCAAAACAAATTTTGTGTATTTGTGTGCAGTATTAAACACATAAGAAGTTACCTAATCTTTTAAGAACATAGTTACAACCGGAGTTGTTTTTATTTGTTTGTTTGTTTGTTTTCATATAGCCTTAGTATACTTTAGCTTGTGCTGTGTAACAGATTGCATCAAAACTGAGAGGCTTAAAATAACCATGCATTTGATGTACAATTCATTGGGTTGCCTGGATGACTCTTTGACACCAAACCTGCTGACTTAATCTGTGTCTGTGGTCATCTGGCAGGCTAACTGAAGACTTGATGATCTAGAACATGTCCATTTAATACATCCAGAAACTGATTATCTGTCATCTGAGGCAACAGTGATGGTTGGACTACATCTTTTCCATCATCTAGTAGAATAGCCTCGATTTTGTTCATATGGCAGTCTCAGGGTTTCCCAGAGAAGTAAGAGAAAGAAAATTCTTCTGTTGGCATCATATTTACAATGAATGTCATGTGTTGCAAACATATCATCTGGTCAACCTAAATGCAAGGAGAAGAGAAATAGAATTTATTTACTGATGGAAGTATTTGTCATGTCTCATTGCAAAATCCTGAATGTAGGAAAGAAAATAATAATGTGACAGCATTTACAATGTACACTCATTCTCTTCCCATCAACTTTGCATGAGCATAGAGGTCCTGGAAGCTCAACAATGAAGTGTTCAGCTGCTAACTGAAAAGTTGGTGGTCGGAACCTACCTAGTAACTCTTTAGGAGAAGGACCTTGTGATCTGTTTCTATAAAAATAGTTGTTGCTATTAAGTGCCATTGAGTCGGTTCTGACAAATTGTGACTAGATAGGGTGTTCGAGGTATGACTGATATATTTAAACTGTTCACTTTGTGTTAGCAATCCAGTGATTATCCTACAGCACCACACCAGAAAACAAACAAACAAAACCTATGGGTGTGAGGAATGTGTAATAGTGAAATAACCATAGGACTTGGGATGAGAAGAATGAGGTGACCAAGCATTCGTTTGTTAATGCTTTGATGATGTCAAGCATTATACATTTGCTGAGCACACAGATCATTACAGAAAATGTATTCAATAATCAATGATTCACCAAATGTTTATTAAGTAGCTTTTATGACCAAATTGACATTCCAGGTTCTTGGGATTTGACGGAGGACAAAAAAGCAATAATGAGAAGAAGATAATGCTGTGACCAGATTTGTATTCTATACAGACAACCTAGACACAGACACATGTACACACACACACACACACACACACACACACACACAAAGATACATATGAGATAAGGCCTAAGATAGAAAATTTTAAAAGAAGTCGTTATAGAGGACCTTTGCTCCAGACTGTCAGTGAAATCATTTATTAAGTAGATATATTTCAGAAGAAAACTGAATGCAGGAAGAATTCCTTCCTTCAGAATGGAGATCCTAACATCAGAAGCAGAGAAATGATCTGTTTAAAGTCCTAGGCAGGGCTGAGCTAGATATGGTCTAATAATAAGGTAAGTTTAGTCACTAGATGCATGATCTATAATGAGAGATGGAACCAGGTGCACCTTGCTCATGGACTCATGGATTGCTTGCTCCATAGGAAAGAACAAAGCTCAGTAAAAACAGGGGCAGGAGCAGGCCCTCTATAGGAGCAAGTCTCCCACAATTTAAGGAAGAATTCAGCAAAGGAACTTGGACATAGGAACTTTACCTAAGCCAGTACTTTCTCACTATCTCCCTGAACAATGACTGACACATAAAGAATTCAATACAAATAAGATTTGTATTAAAACAGATAATAATAAGACAAGAACCATAGCAATATTTTTACTTTGGAGAAACAAAGATATGTATGCTTCCCTAACTAAAAGGATTTCACATTCTAGTTGAGAGAAAAGTATCTTAAATTAAGGTAGAAAACACATATTGAAGATAGAAAATACATGTCATGTGGATGAATATGTACATAATATTACTTGACCCCTAAAAAGGTATTACATGGAATATAAGAGTATCTATATCACAGGTCAGTTTTAAGGAGACTTGTACATATGTTATGTTCCTTCCTTTAAAAAGGATAAATAAAAATACATGGTATGCTGTAATCCTAATACCCACCACAGATGAGGAGGTTCTGACTCATAGCCACCCTATAGGTCAGAACTGTTCAAGATAACTGTTCATTAGGGTTTCTGAGAGAGTTAATGTTAATGAGAGTAGACATTTTCATCTGAAGCAGCTGTTGGGTTTGAACCATCAACCTTGTTGTTAGCAGCATAACAGCCCAATGCTTAACCTGCTGCACCTCCAGGGCTCCTTCAGTAATGCTAATCGGATCCACAAAAACATTTTATAAAAATCAAATTATTTCCCTAATTACCCCAAACCTGTTCTTCAAATCTGTACTTTAAGTTCCAGCTCTTTGACTCCCTACCTCTATGTGTCCTTGAAACCTCAGTATCAGAATCACAGATGTCAGCTTAATCTCTTTATGTTACACAAATGTCTAATATTTCAGATCACACTTGCCAACATTAGTGTGAAATATCTATTTATGATTACATTTATAAGATATGGATTCAATCCCCCCAATTTATCTATAATTGCAGACATGCCAGTGAAAAGTTACATGCCAAGAGTAATTATCTAATTTGCAATGAATATTTAAAAGGTAAAGGAAATATTTTATTATTACACAAGAAATATGAGCACAATTTTCTAAAATTACAAAGGTCAAATTTTTAATTTTTAATAACCATTCTCTGTTAAATAAAAAGAAATTCAAACATGTTACTTATTTAAACCTTTTTGCTTATTATAAAATATTAAAGAAAACAATTTTCCCTTTTACTTCTGTTCTTATTCATTCTTATTGCTAAAGGAGAAATTATGTTTTCATCAATTGTTGAGCCTTGAGTCTTATACTAAATAGCTTGGTAGACCCCAGGTCCTCTTTGAAACAATATTATTGGTTAAAAAAATATTTTGCCTTCTTTTTTTGCAATACCCTCTCTAATTTTCTCTATTGTCTTTCCTACAACATTGCTTCTCCCTTCCCCCATTAAAAATACCACAAACACACATGATCCAGAAATTATTTATAAATGCACAAACAAATCATTTCTCTTTAGGGTTCTTCAGACTAAAAGAATAACTCATCAGAAACAGCTTAGACAAGCAGTTATTTGTGAGGCTTAAGCATCATCTACACTAAATGATGATGATTTCATTATATCATTTACAAATTCATTTTTAATTCTGTAGTGTTGGTATGCTAATAACTATTAATTTCATTTTGGGAGAAATGGAGAGAAACAATTGAATAAATGTCCATGTCCTACAAATATTAATGAATATGTTGTTAGGTGCCATTGAGTTGGCACCAATTCATAGTGACCCTATGCACAACAGGAGGAAACACTGCCCTGTCCTGGACCAATCTCACAATCACTGCTATGCTTAAACCCGCTGATGCTGCCACTGCCAATGCATCTCTTTGGGGTCTTCCTCTTTTTCTCCTACCCTACACTTTACTAAACATGATATTCTTCTCCAGTGACTGGTCCCTCCTGACAATATGTCCAAAGTATGAAAGACAAAGTCAGGCCATCCTGACTTCCACGGAGCTCTCTGATGGTACGTCTTCCAAAACAAATCTATTTGTTCTTTTGGAAGTCCATGGTACTTTCAATAGTCTCCTCCATTACCATAACTCAAATATTAACAAATGTATATAATTACATGCAGAAGTCCTGGTTGGAGCTGTGGAATAAAGCACTGGACAGCAAGGTTGGTTTGAACCACAAGGTCAGCAGTTCAAACTCAACATCCGCTCCTTGGAGACTCTATATACTGTTGTATGAGTGGAACCAGCTCAATGGCACACAACAACAACAAATTGTATATAGTATTTTCATCAAAATGCAGTACTACATAATCATAGGAGTCTTTGCTGTTGTTAAGTGCGGTCAAGCCGGTTCCAACTCATAGCTACCCTGTATAATGTTTCCAAGGAGCAAGTGGTGAGTTTCAACCATCAACCCTGTGGTTCAAACCAACCTTTTAGTATAGTGTTTAGCCTACAGTGCCACACCAGGACTTCATAGAAACCTTTATTAAACAAAAATATCCAAATATGAAGCAATTGTTTCTAGATATGTTCTCCTTCTACATCCATGCATTTCTCTAACCTTTCCCCAAAGAAATCTGTGATTTTTAATTTACACTATGTCAACTGGTTGTTTGTCATACTTGAGGATTCAAATTATGTTCCTTTAAAAATGTTCTTTAAGTCTAGAGAGTTTAGGTACTTTGTATGGTAGTGACTGGAACGAGACCGGAAACATAGGCAAGGACTATTTGCTAAAGGATTTCATTTATGCCATATTACATATTAACATATTGAAATCTTATGAGATTGTATTAGAAATCAGGAAAGAGTCTTAAGCAGAGGTGTGGTTTGGAAAAATCTATTTGGAAGCCATTTAGAAAACACAGTGATCAACAGAGCAATAACTAGAAAGGTAAAATACAGTATCCCCTGCCTAAGAGCCTGAATAAAGTTACTATTGAGGGAGATCAGGGAGTAAGGATGGTCACAGGAACACAAAAGGCAGAAGAAATCATGCTCCTAAACTGGATTCCCAAAAGTTGGAATGGAGAGACCCCCAAGTTACAAAGAGTAGTAGTTCTAGGAGTTTGGTCAACTTTTTCAGGATGTCAGATGGACTGAACAATGTTACTCAGCAATTGTGAACTGTATTCACAGCCAAGGAGCCCTGGTAGTGTAGTGGATTACAGCTGGCTGCTAACTGCAAGGTGGACAGTTTAAATCTACAAGCCGCTCTGCAGGAGAAAGATGAGGCTTTCTGCTCCTGGAAAGATTCACAGCCTTGGAAACTGGCTACAGGGTCGCTATGAATCAGAATCAACACCACCCCATCACACATAACCACCATCACCACCTATTTAGAGTGAAAATTGTGTTTTATTTTGCAAAACACTTCACAGATCTAACTCACTATTCCCTATCTTCCAACCCCATTATATTCATCTATTGTTAAAGCAAAAAAAAAAACTTTAGAACACCACATTTATTCTTACCCTATCAACTGTATTTGCACAATACCTATTCTTTTCATATAAATTTCAGGAATAAGCAATCTAGACAGTATATACTAAATTGATTGCATCACCTACTACAGTGTGATTAGCAGTTTGAAAAGCCCTAATTAGAAAAGAGTCCTGGTGTGACACTGTGGGTTTATGTGCTAGACTGCAAAATTGGTTTGAATGACAAGGTTGGCAGTTCAAGGTCACCAGCCACTCCTTGGAAACCCGACACAGGGTCACTATGGGTCGGAACCAACTGGACAGCACTTAACAATAACAACAACAGTTACAAACGAAGTGGGTCTAGTTCACTTGGGTCTATAACTAATTGTGTCTAGATCCAGTTACATGCATGCTAGCTTAAATATTGCTAGGGGAAAAATATATATCTGTAGCCATTAGACAGCATCTACCCAATCATCTACAACTGATCCATAGTCAAGGAAAGCCAATTTCTTGTTTTTATTTTTATTTCTTTTCTGAATTCATTCAATTTTTATCTCTAGTTGCTTTATCTCCAGGTATTACATACAGCTTCTTTATCTCAAAGTCCTAAAGGGTCAGAGGTTGCAATGTATTTTTTGCTTCTAATAAATCTTCCCTAGGAGTATCAGAGTGTGGTAACTCTGTAGGCTAAGAACTGGATTGTGAACCACAAGGATCATGGTTCAAGTGCACCAGCCACTCCTCAGTATAAAGACAAGGCTTTCTGATTGCACAAAGATTTACAGCCTTGGAAATCGTCTATAGGGTCACTATAAGTAGGAATTAACTAGACAGCACTTAAGAAGAGCAACAAAGCCTGCCAGAGTACTGTATAATTGTTTACCAGTAATGGTAGGCTAGAGCTACAAGATTTTACATGAATTAGAAGTTTGCATTGCCTTTCTTCATACTCTAATGTGTTTTTCCATTTCTTGAAAAATAGTACCAAACACATAACATCTCAGTAATGTTATTAATAAAAATCAAAGCTTTTGGTTGCATATCAAGCAACTGTCAAGAGCTTTTGTCCTAATTTCCTCATTATTTCAAGACACACAAGAATGACTAAACTGTCAAACACAACCAAGAAAACAAAGGCTGTCATATAAATGTATATTCATGTAATAATTTCAAAAAATGATTCATTTTATTACTTCAAGAAAAAAAAAAATTGGTACAACTCTTGAAATGTTGCAAAAACTCTCTAACTCCAATGGTTCACTTCTTAGGTCACGGATATATAGAAATTATTTGGAGCTATTAATTTTTGATTCCTACTGCTCCCTGTATCTATCCGCATGCATATTTTTATTATTCCAATCTATCTGTACATTAGAAACCAAACTCATACATATATGAAAAATATATTTCCTATTTACATAGAATAAAAGCCATTGATGTATATGAATAAAAATGCCTTTTGCATTCTTCTCCCTTTATCATGGTGTTGTTGTTAAGTGCTGTCAAGTTGATTCCAAACCCAATACAGGGTTTCCATGAAGTGGCTGGTGAGCTTGAACCACCGAACTTGTGGTTCAAACCAAAGTTGCAGCCAATCAGTGCCACACTAGTATTCCCTTTATCATGCACACCATTAACTGAGTCCTGTTGTGGCATTTTAAGATAAGCATTGGACTGCTAGCTATAAACTCACCAGTCGATCCTTGGAAAACTCTATATATGAGTCGGAATCAATCAACAGTACTAACAACCACAGTAACTCTTAACTGGTTTGTAAATTTGATGACTCAGTATGTTTTCGATATCTATTTCATAAGCAAGATTCCTTTTAAAATTAATGTAAGATATATCTGTAATATAGCCTAGTAGTTGAGAACATGCCTTTGTAGTTAGGCATCTGTATTGATTTAATTTAATAATGTTAATAATATCAATTGAAATGTTTTGAATGACTAGTAGGTTAAATTCATTTGACTTCCAGTTACAGAGACAAGCACGGTATCATCAAATGGAATCATTATGAAAATTTAATAATGTTACTGTTGTTAGATGCTGTGAAATCAGTTCCAACTCACAGCAACCCTATGCACAAGAGAACAAGATACTGCTTGGTCCTATACCACTCTCACACCTGTTATATATTGTGAGCCCATTGCTAATGCCACTGTGTCAACCCATCTCATTAGTGGTCTTCCTCTTTTTTGCTGACCCTCCACTTTACCATGCACTGAATAATATAGTGTCCTTAAAGCACTTAGGGAAGTCCTGGTGTGGCACTGTAGGATAAGAACAGGACTGCTAACCACAAGGTTGGTAGTTCAAACCCACCAGTCACTCCTTGGAAACCTCATACAGGTCTGCTATGAGTGAGAACTGACTTAAAAAGCACTTAACAACAACAAAAGCACCTAGGAATTCCCAAATGATGTAACCAGCTATTAACTGAAAGGCTGGAAGTTTGAGTCAACCCAGAGATTCCTCAAAAGAAAGTTCTAGAAACTTTCTTCCAAAAATTCAGCCATTGAAAACACTATGGAGCATAGTTGTCCTCTGACACACATGGAGTTATTACAAGTTGTAATTACCTTGATGGCAACTTGTTTAAGAAAGCACTTAATATAGTGCTCTTGACAGAAAGGACTTATGAAATATAAGCTATAATTAGTGATACAGACACTTGTAGCCTCAGTGCCTTAATTTACATCAATCTAAGCTACCACCAGAGCTCTGGTAACAGAGTGGTTGCATACTGGGCTACTAACCGCAAGATCAATAGTTGAGAAAGATGAGACTTTCTGTTCCTGTAAATGTATACAGCCTTGGAAACCCTATACAGTATCACTACGAGTCATAGCCAACTTGATGGCACACAACCACCACCACCAAGCACATCACCTTCTGTCGATCAAACTGCTCTGACATTAAAGGCGTTACTGAGCTAGTGGAGTTACATGAAGACTAATGTCTGGGAGCGGACTTTATCATCTTGTTCAACATTTCAAATAGTTTAAAGTATATATTAGTTGTTATTAGTATTTGCTGTCATGGTTTATTTCACAAAATATAATGTTGTAAATACATACATTACAAGTACTATCACTATATACAAGGTGTTCTTCCACTGTGCTCATTCTTTACAATTCAAGAAAGTAGGTTTTTGTTTTTTTACAAAACCACAACTCCAAATAAAAAATATGAATGAAAAAGAGTTTTCCTCAATTTACAAGGAAAGGGAAGGCAGTACACAAAAAGGGAGAAGGGAGTGGAAGAACATAGTAGATAGGGAAATAAGTTAGTTTGCATGGGCAAAATGGGTCAGAGCTAAATAGTTTCCATTGACTACTATTGCAAAATAGACACTTGAGTGGGATAAGGAATATCAGAGACATGGTTACAGAAAGTTTATAAGCCCATTTTTAGCCTATAATTCATTGGAATACACAAATGGAGTTCTAGAACTCACCCAGTGAAATAGGCTTCTTGTGGAGGTTTTGTAGTGTATGGGACCTTAGGTGGAATCCTAAACCCCATCCACAACCTTCTGAGGTGGGACATTCCTGCTTTAAAGGACATGCAAACCAGCCTGGAGTGGTTAGAGGAACAGAAGATACTTCTTGAAATAAAGACCAGCAGGAAAAAAAAAAAAAAAATGGCATTCTGTTTAGCTGCTACAAGAACAAGCAAGTTGTTTGCCAGGGAGGCATCAAGACAAGCAGTCAAGTCCCTTCAGGACAAACCCCCCATCAAGATAGAAACTTGAAGGGAACACATAAGTAGGCATTGAAGCTTGCTGCTGACTACGTTTGTCTACTGGTGAGTGGAAGAGGGGAAAGGCAGCAATGAAGATACATAGTGAGTTTAACCACGTTCCATAGACTCCTGTGGACCTTGAGATGTGTGAGAGAAAGAAGGGCTGGTTGGGCTTAAGTTTAGTGAGACTTGGGGACTCCTGAGCCCATGGATAAGGACCTAGTCACAGAGGGTTAGAGCCAAGAGTGAAGCATCCAGTTGATATGAAGTGAAGGGAGATGCACAAGAATGCCCCAACTTGCAGATAGACCCCATTTGATGTAACTTCAATGGCTTGATAACCAGAGCTCGACTACAGGGAGATAAAGAAATTTGATACAGGAAGCAAGTGTAAATTGCTACAAGTTTATGAACTTGACCTATACTTAGGGATGTAGTAGCTCAAAATACCTTCCTCGAGGGAAGGAGACTTCACATCAAGGATCAAATCTATCCCCTCTGTACACAGGGTTGATAGGGATGGGCAACTTAGATATTGGCTACCTAAAATTGGCAGGGAGGGGGTTATAAAGCATGAAGTGGTTGGCTTACAAGTTTTCAAAGAGGGGGATTAGTTTCAGAGTATGTGGGGAACACAGAATTCCCACTAAGCCATTTTCCTCTTGTTTAGATGGGTCTGGTGAAAGGAGATAGGGATAGGATTCATTTGATTCAATAGTAATTGTTATCATACCTAATTGTGGTTGTCACAATTGTAACGGTAGGAGAAAAAAAAAAAGAGTTTCCCTAATGTATTCTTTCCCATAGCCTAGCATATTGAGAAACCTTTGGATTTACATAGCAATATTTTCTATAACATGGAGACACAAGTTTAAAATATTTTAAAATAACCACAATAATATAAAATATTTGTGATATCTGTATAATCAGTTCAGACTTTAGGATTCTGCTACTTGTAATCACTACAAGGAAAGACTTATGGTGTTTCTGAATAATTATACTATCCAAACAGTTTAATTTGGAATATGGTACATTTGACACTACTTCTATGGTAACTATTATATTCCTAGAAAAAATATTGTATGGTGGTGGTGGTAGTGGTTGTGTGTCTTTGAGGGTAGTGGAGGAGTGCCCTGTTGTATAGCATTTCTGAGGCTGTAAATCTTTATAAGCGCAAAAAGCCTCATTGTTCACCCACAGAATGGCTGGTAGTTTCAAACTGCTGACCCTGGCTCATAACTACTACGCTACCAGTTACTCCCTAAATTATTGTATGTTGTTGTTACGTGCCGTTGAGTCGATTCCGACCCATAGTGACCCTATCAAGGGTTTCCAAGGAGCTTTCACCACTGACCTTGCAGTTCAAATGACTTTGCTGTCTGACCTATTAACCACAGTGCCACACCAGGACTCAAAATTAGTGTATGTTGTATGTGCCGTGGAGTTGGTTCTGACTCATAGTGACCCTGTACAGGATTTCTGAGGCTGTAAATCTTTACGGGAGCCGAAAGCCTCTTCTTTCTCCCACACAGCTGGTAGTTTCGAACTGCTGACCCTGAGGTTAGCAGCCTGATTTGTGACCACTACGCTACCAGAGCTCCTTAAATTAGTGTATAGGTTGATGTAATTTCTAACCTATATTCTTCAATTACCTTGAATCCTATGACCATATATTGTGACTCATTTGACAAACTGAACACAAAGAAAACTTCCATTTTTTTTGGCTGATAAGTTTCAGCATTCAAACATAAAATGTAGTGAGTTGCTTGAGAAGCAATTGTAATTGCAATGCTCCGTGAGATGAGATCAACCAACATTCTAGGGGGACAGGGTGGTGGCCCATCCTGGTCCATGTTACAGGATCCACTTTTATTAGTGTATAGCGAATCTTTTACAATTCATTTTAAAGCTCACTTATATTTCCTTTTCATATGACAATGTATATACTGCTGTTGTTGTTAAACATCATCTAGTTAGTTCTGGCTCATAGTAACCCTAGATAGTGTTTCTTAGTAGATGGTGGGTTTGAACCCCCAATCCTATGGTTATCTTATCCTTTAGAGCTACATTTCTAATGGCATTTGTACTTAAAATCATAAACTCCCATTTCCATTTAAAATCTCAAATGTTCTCCAGATTCAAATGTCTGAGAACTTAAAGGATGTAAACTTAAGGACAGATTGTACAATTCACCATGGGCAGTTATGCAATCTCTTTGAGGCTCAATTTCTTCTTATAAAAAAATTATAATAATACCCTCTGCCTAACCGGTATATTGGGAGACGCAAATGATAAAGCATATACTTTATTTAAAAATCCATATAGCCTAACTATAAGTATTAGTCCAATAATTCATTGTTTCACTGAAGACCTCAGGATTGTATTGCATGTTTTTAACTGTCACCTTTACTTACAGTTTCTTTTATTTTTATTATTTTTTTAAAGTTTTATTTTGTATTGTGTGATAGTCTACATTGGAGAACATTAGTTTTACATTCATTCCATCATACATAGTCTCATTGCTATAGTTACCATCCCGTCCATGCATCATCACCCAACCAAAGGGTACACCCTGCAATCCTGCCCGCCCTCCCCTCAGGGTCCTCAGCACACAGCCCCTCTCCCTCTCCGGATCCCTAGTCCCCAGCCACTCCATCTCTTCACGTCATCCTCTCTCTTCACGTCATCCTCTCTGTCTCAGTCTCAGGCCTCGCTGCTCCTCTGGGTGGGGTCCCGCTCTCCGCTCTTCTCCATTGATGGTCCCAGGGCCCTCTGCTCCTAGACTGAAAGGTTAATCACTCCCCTCCTTGCTATAAAATGTCCACCTTTACATTTCCAGTCTTCACAATCAGTCCTGGTAACAATTATTCATACTTGCTTCTTAAGGGACCCATCTGCATTTCCTTTCATCTGCCCTTCCTAGACACATTAGATTCCACTCACCGGACCTTCTACCATCCTCCCCGACCTGTGGATCTAGGTTCCCTCTTGAAAGTTTGTAAGCCAGTTACTTCTTGCCCTTGTATCCCTTCTCCCATTTTGGTTAGTCAATGTTCAAGATGGCCATCCCTATCTACTCTTTGTGTGGAGGGGGTGGGAATAATTCTTGCAGGAGGGATTTATTTCCTCTTTTGAACTACTGCATTTATAGGTGGATGTCCAGTTTATCAAATTGTATCAGAAGACACTTTTTTCCTCTTCTATCTTCTTCGGGTTGAGCTCTGGTCGTCCCATCATTGGAGCCATGGCAAGTGGGTATCATCTGCTGGTGTGGGTGTTCCTGAGTCTGTCTGTCCTCTTCTTATCAGTGGGCCACTTCGGTCTCCACTCTAGTCCTCTGTGGTTGTGTCACTGACTCTCAGCCCATGAGTCCCCAGGTCTTGCCTCACTGCTGGCCGACCTGGTCTCCACCCGGGCTCGCCATAGTCTGCTGAATGATGCAGGGCTTAGTTTGCTGCCAGATTCTTTTAGATTGAAGCTTACACCACAACATACTCTGCTCCTATCATCGCTGTTTTCTATGTCTTTTCCTTTTCTTCTTTCCTTGAACTGCATAGACCACAACTGCATACATCATTACAGATATGTCTGTGCAGCCTTTTCCATGTTAGCAGGACAGTAATTGATTTGCTTCCCAATGTCCTTCCTAATGACACCCTGTATTAGTTTGTTTCCTGTGTTTGCCCTGTATATGCAATAATCCATAGAGGTGCATTGCTTTAGAAGCAATTTTACTGGATTCAGAAGATACTTCTTGATCTACTCAGGTTATGATGCTACAGTATGCTGAGCACATTTTTAAACTATAGATAAGATCAGTACAATGTAGAAGAAAGATACTTGACATCTGCGTAATCATCCAGTAAGGCAAATGCTATGATCATGAAGTATGAGTCGAGTGTACAACCAACACCTTAGAGACTTTTTATAAATAAATAGTTTGTTTCATTCTTAATCACTTTCTATTGCAATAGCTGACACTAAAATAAATTGGGCACTTTGCTGCTCACTCATACAGATACTTAGGATATTCTTATAATCTATTTTTATGCAATTGATTTGGCACCTCTGAAAAGTGTTTAAGGTCAAATATAAATCTAAAGATTACACTGGTTCTCCATTCTGCCCATACAGTAATTGAAAAGATATTTATTATTACTTATCTTTACAATGTCCTCTAAAATAAACACAATTTTATTGCTATTCATATCTAAACATGTCTACATAAAATCAAAGCTAAATTAATAAAAAATCAATTAATAAATCTTGCCTTTATTTCAAGGTGATGCATTTAAAAAATACTTTTAAGGAAGAGCCCTGGAATATATGTTTGCAATTACCATCACATCTTGTATTTCACCTTGCTACCACCCATCTGTGATACCAAGGCATATAACCACCACCACCACCACCACAATGGCTTGCATGTTGATTGTTGTTGTTATTATGTGCTGTAGACTCAGTTCCAACCCTTACCAACTCTGTATAGGGTTACCAAATAGCAGCTGGTGAGTTTGAACTTCTAACCCTGCAGTTCAAACTGACCTTGCAGTACAGCACATTAAGCCACATCACCACACCAGGACTCCTGCATATTGATAAGATACTGGAAACTATGCTACCAGCAAGATTAGTCATGATGGACAGGTTGCAGTGAAGTTCACAGATTAAAGGTATGGAAATCAACTTCTGAAAATTAGCCAATAAACCCCTTAGAACTACAACAGACTACTGTCTGATATAATGCTGTTAAGCAGAGCCTCTCTAGGTTGGAAGACACTACACAATCATCACAACAATGTACTCAAGCATTCCAATAATAATGAAGGTGGTATAGAACCAGACAACACAACATTATGTAAATAGTTTGGCTATAAATCAGAGTAAACTCAAGGATGACTAACAGGAATAACACTTCACCTTTACTTATATATGGATAACCCTTCTCCAAACCATCCCAAGGTCTGTACATTAGATAAATAGAGCCTTCCCTTGAAGAAAGTATGTATCAAGTTTAAAGATCATTGCTGTTGGTGGTGTTAGGTGCCATCAAGTTGATTCTGACTCATAGCCACCCTACATACAACAGAACAAAACACTGCCTGGTCCTGAGCCAACCTCACAATTGTGGCCATGCTTGAGCTCATTGATGCTCCACTTTGTCAATCCATCTCACTGGGGGTCTTCCCCTTTTTCTCTGACCCTCCACCTTAGCAAACATTATATTCTTCTCCAATGACTGGTCCCTCCTGACAATATGTCCATCTATGAGAGACAAAGTTTGGCCAGCCTGGTCTCCAAAGAGCACTCTGGATGCACTTCTTCCAACACAAGTCTGTTGGTTCTTTTGGCAGCCCATGGTACTTTCAATATTCTCTTCCTACACCATAAGTCAGATGCATCTATTCTTCTATGATCTTCCTTATTCACTCTCAGGCTTTCGCATGCATATGAGGTTATTGAAAAAACCAAGGTGCACGTCAATCCTCAAGCTGATGTCTTTGCTCTTCAACACTTTAAAAAGGTCTTGTGCAGCAGAGTTGCCTAATGCAATATGTCATTTGGTTTCTTGATTGCTGCTTCCATGAGTGTTGATGGTTGATCCAAGAAGAATGAAGTCCTTGACAACTTCAATCTTTTCTCCATTGATAAGAAATGTTGTGTATTGGTCCAGTGGTGAGGATTTTTTTTTTTTACATTGAGATGCAATCCACACCGAAGACTGTGCTCTTTGATCTTCATCAGCAAGTATTTTAAGTCCTCTTCACTTTCAGCAAGCAAGGTTGTATCATCTGCATATTGCAGGTTGTTAATGAGTCTTCCTCCAATTCTGATGCCACATTTTTCTTCATATAACCCAGCTTCTCAGAGTATTTGCTCAGCATACAGGTTGAATAAGTATGTTGAAAGAATACACCCTGGTTGCACACCTTTCTTAATTTTAAACCATTCAGTTCTGTTCAAACAACTGCTTCTTGGTCCATGTACAGATTCCTCGTGAGCACAATGAAGTGTTCCAGAATACTCATACTTCATAATGTTGCCCATAGCTTGTCATGATCCACACAATCGAAAGTCTTTTATAATCAATAAAACACAGTACTCCCGTAAAGATTTACACCCTCGGAAACCCTGTACAGGGTCGCTATGGGTCAGAACCGACTCTATGGCACTTAACAACAACAACAACAACAGACCTCTTTCTGGTATTCTCTGCTTTCAGTCAAGATCCATCAGACATCAGCAATAGTATCCATCATTCCACGTCCTCTTCTGAATGTTGCTTGAACCTCTGGAAGTTCTCTGTCAATGTATGCTTACAGCCATTTCTGTATTAATTTTAGTAAAAATTTACTCACATGGGGTATCAAAGATACTGTCCGATGATTTCCACATTCCATTGGGTCACCTCTCTTTGGAATGGGCACAAATACAGATCTCTTCCAATCAGTTGGCCAGATAGTTGTCTTCCAAATTTCTTGGCATGGATGAGTGAATGCCTCCAGTGCCACCTCGCTTTCTTGAAAGATTTCAGTTTTTATTCCATCAATTCCTGGTGCTTTGTTCTTTGTCAATTCCTTCAGTGCACCTTGGACTTTTTCCTTCAGTATCATTGGCTCTTGATCATAGGCTTCCTCTTGAAATGGTTGAACATCAACCATTTCCTTTTGGTACAGATCATTGTTGTTGTTGTTAAGTGCCTTTGAGTCAGTTCTGACCCATAGCGACCCTGTATAGGGTTTCCTAGGAATGACTGGTGAGCTTGAACTGCTGATCTTGCAGTTCGGTGCATTAACCCACAGTGCCACACCAGGACTCCATAGAACTGGCAGGCTTAAATGAATTACCCTCCAAACCTCAGTTCATTTGAAACATCTAACTCACTTCATTACTTTGTATGAGTCCTTTTCTAGCTCTTTAAAACCATGCTCTCCTGTCTGCTCATCACTTCACTGGAAACCTCTTTTGGAGATTGCTCCTTTATGTCTAACCAAGAAGCAGTTGACATGACTGGCCTCCTGTTTGCAAGGATGCTCCACAGACAAAGCCACCTTGCCTGTCTAGCCAAATGGTTGAGGAATTTTTTGACCTGAACTTGTCAGAATGTATTTCACTTATTATGGTCTTTACCACATAGTTCCTTAAAGGATGGAGCAAAATGTACTACCTACTGCAATATCCAAGCCAACACTACATAGTCATGCCTTCCTAAATGAGTTCAGGTAGTAGTAACACCGTAACTACTCCTCTTGTGACTGTAACTTATTTCTTAGCTGGTTTCTTTGTTCCCAATAGTTTTCACAGCTTTATACTATTTTTTAACATTTTAAGAAATCCTCACAGAATAATCTAGATTGTTTGGATGCCACTGTGAACACTGTTTTCACAGTCTGATTCCTTAAAATGACTTGCTATGAAACCGTCTTCTGTGCTGAATTCAATCAAACTTGACCTAAATCTAAAAAATCAAATAAATAAAAAAGTAAATCATTGTTGTCAATTCAATTTCAACTCATGATGAAGCTTTGTGTCACAGATTAGAACTGAATTCTGCACGGTGTTCTTGTCTGTGATCTTTAAGGTAGGAGATAGCCAGGGCTTTGATTCCACTCCACCAATTCATGGGTTTGAACTGCCAACCTCGTGCCTAGTAGCTGAGCATTAACCATTTGAAGCATCCAATAACTCTAAAATTGACCCATTCTCTTCAAATTCTATCATCCTTATATGTGTTAAGGTCTGCCTACAAATGCTTTATTGGGCACCTATTTAACATACAGCAAATTTAAACTTGTCATTCCATTTTTTAACAATCTCATCTGACCACTCCCTTACTGCGCATGTTAGTGCATGTGTTGCCCAACACAATTCAAGGGTACATTGTTACCATATACTAAATTCTGCATAGTGTTGGCTGTGGCCTGGCATGGCCACTAAAACCCTTTCCTCATCACGTCCCTTCTCTAGCTTTAATTTCCTCTACTTTCCTTCTTTGTGTACACCATATGTTTTGCCAAATGGAGATACTTTTCCCCCAAATTGAATGTCTGAATGCTCTGTGACTTTGCAGACATAGCTGGTACTTCTAGGAAGGAAGTTGTAGAATGTCCAGTTAAATCCATCCAAATAATTTGTGTTTGTTACTTCCTACAATATAATTTGTAAAACCTTAGAATTTCTCCATTGATTAAAGTACATGTGATACTTAAGATAGTTCCAGACCTGGCATATCATGCTAATAAGGTGTTCAGTTGGGAGCTGACTATGCCAGAAAGACCCACCCAATAATATCAGCCACCTCATCAGATCTCAATTAGAACCACATAAGGAGACCACAATAAAGGCTCTGGGTAGAAAGCTCCATGCACTTTCAGGTTAATGACAGATATCAGTGTGTAAAGGAAAAGTAGTGCATCCTCTGGGACAAGGACATTTCAGAACCCTGTCATACTGCACTCTATGTGTGTCTTCATTTGTGCCTTCTTTTCTATAATAAAACTGGACCAGTAGGTACAGGGCTTTCCAAGAGTTCTGTAAATTTTTCTAGTGAGTTTTTGAATTTGATGAAGTAGTTGTTGTTGTTATGTGCCGTGGAGTTGGTTCTGACTCACAGCAATCCTGTACAGGATTTCTGAAGCTGTAAACCTTTACGGGAGCAGAAAGCCTCATCTTTCTCCCGTGGAACAGCTGGTAGTTTCAAACTGCTGACCCATAGGTTCGCAGCCTGATTCGTAACCACTACGCTATGAGAGCTCCTTGAAGGAGTAGTGGAAGCCAGCAAACAGAGGAGAGGAGCCCTGGGAATCACCAAACTTACGACTGGCATCATGAAGACTTAGAAGAAACCTCCATGCACATCAGAAGGTGGCTGTGGGGACCCACAAGCTTGTGACTAGTGTCTGAAGTCTTGGGCAAACTTGATAGTCTCAAAATAACTGTACTCTTTAACTTGTGAGCTCATAACAAGCGCTTTGTGGTTGGGGTCAAAGGAAGAAGTGCATTGAAAAGTGGTATTTGATTGATCCATGCATTTTGTGTCGAGAGTAGAAATTGCTCTGATTTTCTAGAAGATGCTATCATTTTATTTGGATTAATCTGTAATTTAGAGTCACCTCCTCTGTGAACATTGACCAACACAGATTAATAATCTGTTCTTAACTATTAAATTATTTTATGCTCAAATCAAATTTGCAGTGGTCTGTCCTCCTCGGGTTTAAGGCTCTGTGGGATCGAGCTGTACTTTATTCAACTTGGACTCCCAGTGTTGGGCAAGGATCAAGCACAAGGAGATTCTGAAAGGAATAATGCTGCTCTGGTTAGAGAAGTACTAAACTGGGAAGCATAATGCCCATGGTTGAAGCCCTTAAGGCGGTATTGCCGTCCTTATAGTGATTAGCACACAGATAAAAATAAACATTCAATTTTGAAGCAATCTTAACTATTTAAACCATGTTTATATATTTTCTGGATTATCTTTAGTTCTCAGTTGTCAGAATTTTATATTAAACATTGCACCCACTCCTCTTATCGTATGTAGTTATTTTTAATCTACACTTAATCTCTAACCCTAATAATACTGATAATAATAATATTCCATATGCTGACTTTAAGCACTTTAAATTTCGTATTCACTAAATTTAATGATGTTCCAGGACTTCTAATGACAAATGTAGTCACTCAATTAACCAACAACAAAGTAAGGTTAATTTTTGGAATGTTGATGTTAAAAACCTTGAAGCAGAGACCTACCTGTAAAGTATCAGCATTTGCATAAGTCTGCTTGCATTATTATGAGTAGCACAATAAATTATCCTCTCCCAAATTTGCATATTAATTGAAGCTCTTAAAAATGCTAGTCTCACCATTTATTTGATTCAAATCAGGTGGTGTTTGCTCTGAAAACTAGCACATATGCTGCCAAATTGGTGTAAAGGAGAGAGCATTTAAAAACCTACAGTGGAAGCAATGATACGCAGATTTTTTTTAATTTCGTATGCAAATCACATATAAAATTCAGGCATGATAGTACCTCAGTGAAATGTAAGAATATTTTACACAATAAAAAATTATGAAGACATTTTAAAACCAAAATATCCCATAATATTGAATGTTGTTGTCTTTGTTGGTGCACTTAAAGGAATCTTCAGTAATTAAAAAAATCAGTGGAAAATATGCAAGAAAGAGAAAAAAAATAAGTTCACCATTGTGGCTGAAAAAATATTTTTAATATATGATATTTCTACAATAGGTTGCTTTTAAACCTAGGAGACACTTCCAGGTTAGTTTTTCTTTCCTTAGAATATTTATGGCAGCTGTATTTAGAAATCATTAGCAATTAGGGTTCATAATGTTGCTGTTTTTAAGCGCCCATCAGTTGGTTCCAACCCACAGAGACCCTGTATAGGGTTTCCAAGGAGAAGCTGATGAGCTTGAACCTCTGACTTTGTAGTTCAAACAGCTTTGCATTCTGGCACATTAACCCACAGTGTTGATCAAGTTTAAACACCCCTCACCAGGAACAGATAATCCAGGGTTTGTATTAAGTAAAAAATTCTGCCTATGGCCTGGTGTGGCATTGTAGGATAAATAGTAGACCACAAGGGCAGTTTTCACAGCAAGGTTGGTGGTTCAAACCCACCATTCTCTTCTCAGAAACTTTATACAAGTTGGAACCAACTCATAGGCACTTAACAACAATGCTAATATTTGATTTGAAATTTTCCACTTAATATCAAGAGGCAAGTAAAATATCTAGCAGATTTGAAATGCAAACCCACTGCCCTTACGTCAGTTTTGACTCATAGTAACCTTACAGAGAGTAGATCCAATAGGACTTCTGAAACATAAATATTCAAGGAAATCAACTGTTTCATCTGTCTCCCAGGAAACGGCTGGTGGGTTCAACCCACCAAACTTTTGCTTAGCAACCCACCACTTAACTGCTGTGACACCAGAGCTCCTAATGAAATGCAAAATATGATGAAACTATTAGTATTTACAAGTGGAACAAGTTAACTTTAAAAGGAGTTAGTTATTTTAATTTTAGCCACCTCTTCAAAGTTCTAATTTGACTTTTCTTTCAAATAGTATCTAAGTGACTATAGATCCTTCAGCTCATGTGTCATATATACTTTGGGTTACTACCTGGCACCTGGACTCCTAATGTAGCACTGTAGGATAAGACACTGGCCAGATAATTGCAAAGTCAGTGGTTCAAACCCATGAGCCATATCTCGGAAGCCCTATTTGTTGATGCCGTCAAGTTAGTTCTGACCAATAGTTACCAATATAGGGTTTCAGAGGATCACCTGGTGAGCCTGAACTTCTGACCTTGTGGTTCAAATCAACTTTGCAGTCTAGTGCATTGATCCACAGCACCATGCCAGGACTCCGGAAACCCTATACAGGGTCACCATAAGTTGCAAATGACTCAAAGGCAATTAACAACAACAAAAATTCACCCAGAATCCTGTGTGGCACGGTAGGATAAGCACTGAACTGCTAACTGCAATGTCGATGGTTCACACCCATCAACCTCATGAAGCCCTATAGAGGGTTTTTATGAGTCAGAACCTGCTTGATGGCATTTAACAATCACCACCACACTATGCACCCAGCATTATGTAACATGTGGAGAAAGTGGGGAAACCAGTCAAAATCCTGGCCTTCAAGGGGCGTACATCTTAGTGCCAAAGGCACATCATAAGCTTATACAGGAATACATGCCGGGTTGTGATAAAACTTTTAAGGGAAGTAAATCAAGCCAATGGGCTGAGGAAGAGTGCTAGGCGGTATTTCAGTAAGGGGAGGGATGTCAGGCACATCCAGAGAGATGGGATTTTATCCTCAAGAGGGGGAAGACCAGAAGGAAGTGAAGGAAACTTCTGTGTAAATACCTGTGGGGAGAGCTCAAAACCATATGACCCTGTGAGAGAAGTTAAATGGGAGGGAGTGCAAAGGTCAGGAAGAACAAACGGGTCAAGTTCTAACCTTTAACTTTTCTATTCACTGTCTCTTACCCACTACCACTTTTAAAGCATGAAAGCAGCAGCTACCTTACAGCTTTCCACTTACCATGTGAAAGATCTAAAATGACCTTTAGTTTTGAATAATTTGTCAAAAATTATAGCTAAATTAGATCATGAATTCAATTCTGGTTTAAAACAAACCATAATACAAAATACCTTTCTCCAGGCCTACCCCACTTCCCACCTCACAAGCAACTATGTTAGTTATTTTCCATAACTAGTTACAGTCCATTTTCTTTCCTGCTGTATGTGTGCTTACACACATAGGAGTGTATTTGGGAAGAAAGGAGTGTTTTGTGTGTGTATTAGCCTATAGTTTTTTGACTGCCTGAAACTATGCATAACCAAGAATTAGCAAGCATTTCAGTTTATAATCAGATAAGAAAAATAAGTCACACCATTCAACGCTAATTATTTTTAACGTCTCAGCTTTGATACTGAGTTTAATTTCAAGTAGGTAGGAAACAGATATGAAGCTTTGGTGGTTCATGGTTAGAATTCTCATATTCCTGTATGAGATGATTCTGAACTGATGTGCCTGCTATGCAGCCACAATCTAGCTCTCAGTGGAGGGTTGCCTGCTGCTATGATCATGATCAGCTTTAAGTGTAGTTTCCAGACTAAGACACAGTAGAGTATCCTGGTGATCTACTTTCAAAAATCCACTCACGAAAACTCTTACGCATCATGAGGGTCTTTGATATACAACTAGCCCTGGGGATTGTGCAGGACCAGATAGCATTTATGTGTAGTGTACATTGGACAGCCTGAGTGGGAGTCAATTCAATGGAAGTTAATAACTAAATAGGTACTATAACTATTTTTTCTACTTACATCTACCAAAGAAATAATTTGTTTTGGGCATGTCAGTATTGTGATGTTTACCTGCTAAGCTCCACCTTTTGAACTTACTTGCTAAAGATTACTAAAACATTTTCTTTCAGAAAGCTTCGCATGTTAGTTGTGCATCAGATATCATGGCTCATGACCTCACTTGTCATAATTTTTCCTCTTTTTCAATGACTAGAAATTTCAGCCAGTATTAACTTCTCTTGCTGCATCCTATCTACAATAAACTACAAGCAGTTTTGTTTAGAAGGATATCATGTTTGGTAAAGTGGAGGGTCAGAGAAAAAAGAGGAATAACACGAACAAGATGGATTGGCCAAGCAGCACCATCGATGGACTCGAGCGTGGCAACAATAGTGAGGCTGGCTCTGGACAGGCAGTGTTTCCTTCTGCTATGCATAAGCTCAGGTCACTATGAGTCATTACCAATTTAATGGCATCTAACAATAGCAATGGTTATAGGCTTGAGAACAGCTAAGTAATTTCACATCTTCTGTTTGTTGCCTCTTTGAACTGCCCAGGGCTTTGCAAAACAACTTAAAAATAAGTAAGAGGAGTTCTGGTTTTGGTGAGCAGCAGAGACAGCCAGGTAGGAAAGGCTCTGTGGGGGAGGGATTGAAAACCCAGAGGAACTGTGCTCACAGACCACCACCAGAGCTCTGGATCTAGCATCAAATACAGGGCATCAGTTTCCTGCAGGCACAAGTCAAAGAATCATGGTATAAAGGAAAATTATGTGAGTTAGGAATTGCTCCAGACTGGACTCCCTCTGCGGCCACCCTGCCCTGGCAGAGTTCATAGGGTAGGGCTACAACTAGAATGGCACAGGGAACCGGAACCAGCACTAAAAGTAGTGCAATGACATTTGCAAAAGGAGGTGCCAGGAATTCTACACATTTTTTCACTCCTCTTCCCTATAGCAACTTCTTTGCCCAGCCAGGATGCCTTCAGGCAGGTGGGTGCCTCCCCCCACCAAAAAAAATAGTCCAATGCTGAGCCCATAGTTTTCCCATGGCACAGAGAGAAAGAGCTTGATGACTGTTTATGACATCAGTCTGAGGGTCCCAGCCCTAAAGTTAACTTGTATGGGACCCTTTACTCAGGCCTATACAGCAAGAAAAATCTGTGTCTGGATGGACAGACAAACCATATGAACAATCTGTAAAACCCCAACATAAAAGGATGCAACTATCTCGAGAATTACTCTGTGTACACACATATACCTAACTGAGCTTCAGAGACAAAAATAGTAGACAATCTTTTCCCATTAACTTCTCAATATCTGCACACTTCTACAGTGATGACTAGAGGAGGGGCCTGAGTGAGCGGACAACCGCATTCACTGCTGGAGGCTTCAACGATGCACAGGCATTGTATGTGTAGTAAGGCAACTGGGCAGTCAGTCAGAGTTTTATTTTTGTTTCAAAGTGGTGGTTTTTGTCTCTGTTTTTATATTGCTTCCACTCCTGGTCCTTTTGATCATACATTTTTCCTGGAGGTGGGAGCTTTTTCTCCCTACATTACCCAAGAAGAGTCAGCAATCATGGCCATAAAGGCAAGCTACAAGCATACCCGATGATATTTCATCATTGAGACAAGAGCCAATAAGATCTGCTAAGCATTTCATGTGAAAAGGGAAGCATATCTGTTGATGATATCAACCAGGAGACACCCAGTAAGCTTAATAACACAATAACAAGCATCCATTTAAGCATTAAAAATCCCACAAAACCAATGGAAATGACAAACAAAAAACAAGAAAAGATCTCAAAACATGTCCAAAAACAGAAAAGAGTAACCGAGAAAAATGACCTGGAGAAAAAGTCTCCCCAGAAGAGGCAGAGTAGGTTTTGGATTTGCCTGAGAAGGAATTCAGAAGAATGATATGGAAACAAATTCAAATGCTCTAAAAAGGGTGGAGGAAAACAAGGAAACAGTCAGGAAAGTACTACAAGAGCAATCAAACAAGATTGAAACAGCACTGAGAAAACAATTCAAAACCTGCAAAAAGAGTTCCAGATGATTAAAAATAAAATATCAGAAATGGACAATACAATGAAAGGGGGAAAGGATCAGAATAGAAGAGATGGAAGCTAGAACTAGTGAGCTGGAAGACAAATCTCTCAATACTGCTAAGATAGAAGAGCAAGCAGATACAAGGATAAGAAAATCTGAAGAGAATCTAAATTCATGCTGGATAACATGAAGAGGAATAACATGAATTATTGGCATTCTGGAACAGGAAGAATCAGAGAAGTCCATAGAGGAGATAGTTGAAGAGCTTCTGGAAGAAAATGTCCCTAACATCTTGAAAGTTGAGAAGATAAACACATTCAAGAAGCCAAATGTACCACAGGAAGGATAGACCCCAAAAGAAAGTCACCAAGACATATACTAATCAAGCTCTTCAAAATCAAAGACAAGGAGAGAATCCTAAAAACGTCCAGGGAGAAGAGAAGTGTCACCTACAAAGGCAGGCAAATCAGATTGAGCGCTATTTATTCAGCAGAAACCATGCAGGCAAGAAGGCAATGGGGAGAGAAAAAAAAAAAAAACAACTGCAAACCAAGAATCATCTATCCAGCAAAACTACCAATCAAATATGATGGTCAATCAAAACATTCCAGGATAAACAGAATCTAAGAGATTTTTGTCAAAACCAATCCAGCACTTCATAACATCCTAAAGGGAGTTCTTTGGACTGTAAACCAACAAGAACAGATAACCAGAGACTGACAGGCATGGCAACAACACCTGGAACTCAATCGATAGATAGCAGAGTTCAGAATAAAACAAAACTACAACAATTAACTCAATTAACAAAAGATCAAAATAATATCAATGTCAAAGAAGAGATAAATGTAGGGACAGAGATCCAGGGAGTGAGGAGGTCAGGTAGATCACAAGATACAATAGATTCTCTTAAATGGGGAGAAAAGTTAATAGACTATAAGGTAACCCCAAAGAAAATTAATACTTCACAACTTACCATGAAAATGAACTTCCAAGCAGAAAAAGCAAACATGAAAACTAAGAAGAAACTGACAACATATAGCCCAAAAAACACAAACGCTGCACAAGAAGACATGCAGAACAAAGGAATTAACAGCTACCAAATATCAATAAAATGGCAGCAATTAATATATACCTATCAATAATTATATTGAGTGTCAATGGATTGAATGTACCAGTGAAGATGCAGAGAGTGGCAGATTGGATAAGAAAACGAGACCCTTCAATATGCTGCCTGCAACAGACACACCTTACACACAAAGACAAAAACAGATTAAAAGTTAAAGGATGGAAAAAATATACCAAGCTAACTGTAACACTAAACAAGCATGAGTGGCAATTCTAATCTCTGATAAAGTAAACTTTAAGAAAAAAAACAGAATAAAAGATAAAGAAGGACACTATCTCATGATCAAAGGGTCAATTGAGCAAGACAACATAACCATAATAAATATCTACGCTCTAATTGAAAAAGCACCAAGATATATGATGCAAACCTTATTAGAATTGAAGAAAGAAATAGACAAATCTATAATTATAAGTGGGAGATCTTAATACGCCACTTTTGAAAATGGACAAAACAAACAGAAAGAAACTCGACAAAGTTACAGAGGAACTAAACAGCACAAACAATTGTTGATTGTGCTGTTATCATTCCTCTGTAACTTTGTTGAGTTGCAGAGACTTGTACAGAGCATTCAACCCAACAACAGCACAATATACTTTCTTCTCCAGTGCATATGGAATATTCTCTACAATTAACCATGTGTTAAGTCACAAAGCAAGTCTCCATAAATTTACAAACATCAAAATATTACAGAGTATCTTTTCAGACCATGATGTTATAAAACTAGAAATCAACAACAAGAAGACTAAGGAAATAAAGTCGAATACATGGAAATTGAACAACAACCTGTTGAAAAGTGACTGAGTAAAAGAAGAAATTAAACATGAATTTGTACAATTCCTAGAAACAAACGAGAATGAAAACACAAAATCTTTGGGGCATGGCAAAGGAGGTGCTGAGAGGACTATTTATTGTGATAAATGTGCACATCCAAAAAAAAAGAAAGAACCAAAATTAACACATTAACACAGCATCTCCAACAATTAGAAACTGACCAACAAAGGGAACCTACAGTCACCAAAAGAAGGGAAATAATAAAGATAAGAGCAGAAATAAATGAGAGGGAAAACCGAAAAACTATAGAAAGAATCAACAGGACAAGAAG
>NW_006408588.1:1880568-1886640 GCF_000296735.1 Chrysochloris asiatica | reverse complement strand
ATGCAGTGATGCCAGGGATGGAGACAGAGATGATGACGTGGACAGATGGAGTGGATGTGGACACTGCACTCAGGAAGGGAGAAGGGCTGTGTGCTGGAGACTGGGGGGTGGGAAGGTGGGGTGGCCTGTGTGATGTACCGTTTGGTTATTTGATGATGCACGGAGGGGTTGTAGTCATTGCAATGAAACAAAATACAATAGGATGAGTGTAAAGCTGATGAAAACCTCACAATAAAAACTTTTTAAAAATAAAATTAAATTAATTGTAATGGTGGTTTACTCAAAGAACACTTTGTTTCTCACAAATACCTTTTCAAAGTGTTGTGATGATGTTACCTACTAATGCAGAGAATCAAATATAAAGGAACTGCTTCTTATCTCTCATGAAGTACAGTAGGCTGGCGGGTTCTAAAAATTTGGTTGGGTTTCTTTTGCTTTGTTTTGTTTTTATACAGATACCATGAGTAACTTAAGAGAGGCCTGTGCAGTACTCACAATTATGCCTATAATTTTCTTCCCACAACTAATTGAAGATACAAAGTTTGCATCCACAAGCAGCCACAATGACCACAGAATGACAAAAAGGTCTATGGTTGACAGAGTGATTCATTGTGCCTGAAATGTTTGCAATTAAATTTAATGGAGAGAAAATAGATCACCCTCTAAAAGGTTTCTTCCTTTCTCCATTGATGCAACTACATTTTTTTAAGAACAATGTTGTTTTTCTTAGGTGCCTTTCATTCAGCTCTAATATAGAATGACCCATACCACAGAACAAAATACAGACATGTCATTCATCATCCTTACCAACATTACTGGGAAGTTTGAACTCACTGCTGCAGCCACTGTATCCATTCATCTTATTGGGGTCTTCCTCTTTTTAACTGACCAAGCATAATATCCTTCTCCAGAGACTGGTCCCTCACATGTCCAAACTACCTGAGAGAAAGTCTTACCATTTTTATACTTCTTCTAGGACTGGTGTGGCACTATAGGATAAGCACTGGATTGCAAACCACAAAGTTGGCAGTACAAATCCACCAGATGCTCCTCAGAAATCCTACTCTGGGTCATTATGAGTCAGAGTCCACTGAGTGGTGCTTTAACAACAAAAAGATGACTTATTTGTTCTTCTGGAAGTGCATGGAATATCCAATATTCTTTTCAACATCTTAACTCAAAGGTGTCAGATCTTCATTGATCTTGTTTATTGTCCACCTTTTCCATGCATTTAAGGGTTTGTGTTGAAAATATGGTTTGTGTCAGGTGCATCTTAGTACTCTATGTGACAGCTTTGCAGTCAGCACCTTGTTATTCTTAAGTACCATCGAGTTGGTTCTGAATCATGGTGTCCCTCTATAGGGTTTCCAAAACTGGCTTGTGGGTTTGAACCACTGATGTTGAGACTAGTAGTCCAATACTTATCCTATAGCATTACACTAGGACTCCAACATCTTAAAGAAGTGTTTTACAGCAGATTTGTCCAATACAATAGGCAGCTTGATTTCTTTATTTTTATACTGTTTGTTGGGAATTGGGTGAATGGTTCAAAGAAGATCAGCAGTTTTACATTCAACAAATCATAAACATATTGTTTCATCTCAGACTGCAATTCCCTGCATGTAACATCAGTTAGTTCTTGACTGTGGCTTTGTTGGGTGTTGATTGTGGATCCAAGTAAATTGAAATCTTGAAAATTTCTATCTTTCTCCATTTATCATGGTATTATTTATTGGTCCAGTGGTAAAGATTTATAATTTATGTTAATGTGCAATCCACACTGAGGGATATAGTCTTTTCATAAGTAAATACTTCAGGTCTCATCATTTTTGGCAGGCAAGGTTGTAGAATATTAATAAACACAATCAAGAAATAATCATCTAAACTGACCCTCATTAATTTAACAAGCCTTTATATGAACAAATAACCCATTATATGAGAAAAATAAATCAAGGCCATAACCAGAGTTGCCATTGTTTCTTTTTGCTTTGCTCTTATTGTGATTGTATGATAGATTAGAGGAGCATAGGTTGTTCTAGACTGCATCATTCCTAATCATAGTAAATGAGCAAAACTGGATTTTTCTCATATCCTCATGTCATAACACCCACATCACTTCACAAATGAAACATATTACTTTATGAACTCATAGTAAGGGTATACCTTTGGACATTTAAACAAATACGTATTTTCTGTGTGATATGTATACATCAAAAAAAGAGGGGACTAGAGGTAAATACTGCTACCTGATGGTACATGGAGGGGATTATGATCAGTGCAGTGAAACAAAGTATGATGTGTTGAATGTAAAACCAATGATTTGCCCTGTAAACGTTCACGTAATTCACAATAAAAGCCTTTCAGAGAAAAAAAAAAAAAAAAAAGTAAATACAGGTACAGAAAAGTGCCACTCCTGCTAGACTCATTGTTGGATTCTGATTCTTGTCAACATACTTCTTCTACCTCCATTATACTACAGAGTTTGTTGTACTGTCGTGGTTCGCATGTTGCTGTGATGTTGGAAGAAATATGACCTTCATTTCCAATACCAACAGGATCTCCCACGGTGCACAGTCTTCAGCAGAACTTCCAGACTACAACCGACTTGAAATAAATGCCTGGTGGTCTACGTAAGAAAATTAGTCTAAAAACCATGTAAATTGGTTTTTTAGCCAAGGTCAGCGAGGTTCAGCTGCTTTTTGACGTTCAGTGGCTACCACGTGGTAATTGGTTACTGGAGGGCAGCCGCAAGGACTACAACCCTGACGTCAGCTGCTACAAAAGCACCGGACATAAGACAGTCAAGTCAGGGCAGGGCCTCAACAATGAGGGCAGCAGTAAGGGTGAGCCACAATCTCAGAGCCCCCAGGATTCCTGGTGCCTGAACATCCAGCGCTGCTTTCTGTGCATGCGTGCTAGTGCCTCAGTGGGAGTAGCGCACGCGTGGTGGAGCACAACAATGGCTGAAAGCAGGAGACCAAGGTTGCCTACCCTGTCTGCAAATAGCTCATTGCCCTCTAGTGCAACCACAGCAAACACTGCCAGGAGAACAAATACCCGTCCTCTCTGTCTCAGCATCAAACACAGGCTTTGCCAGCATCAGATTCAGCACCGCCTGAACCAGACCCAGCTCGTGCACTAGCAGACGGCTACCATTAACATGGACAACATGCCTCCGTATAGCCTGTCTTCTCCTACAGCAACTTCCCCCCACTCCCGTCCCAGTCAACCCACCCAGCAGCCCCCCACCACCCAGCTCTCACCCATGAGTAGGTCACCAGCAGGCTTCCTCAGTGTGGCCCATCCTCTAGAACAGTGTCTAGAAGTGGGAGGCTTCTAGAAGTTGTTTTCAGGTAAGGAAATGGATTCTCTGAAACCTTCAAAGGAACACAGTCCAGCTGCCACCTTATTGTAATCCTGTAAGGAGTCCCGATGTAGCGCTGCAGGATAAGCACTGCACTGCTAACTGCAACGATGACAATTCAAATCCATTAGCAGCTTCTCACAAACCTTATACAGGGTCACTATGAGTCAGAACTGATTTGACAGCATTAACAACAATTAGGCTCACTTCAGACTTTTGACCTTAGATCTGTAAGACAATAAATTTACATTGTTTGAAGCCACTAAGCTTATCGTCATTTTGCTACAGCAGTGAGAAAAAGAGATACAGAGCATCTGGGAATCACTAAGTAGTTGAGTTTCACAGTAACTGTGACTAGAAACTGGGAAGGTAATTCCAATTACAAAATGAAACCATTACTTAGTAGCTGCTTTCTGGGGTTTTTCTTCAACAGGTAAGAGCCAGTGGCTGTGGGGGAACTTCATGGCAAAGATGGACAAGGATTCTAAGGACAGCCTCCCTGCTGGAAATATAACCTAAGCCTGCACACTTCAAGGGCAGCACAGGAAAGTAAAGCTACAGGTGGGAAAAGCAATGGGCTTACTGAGCCCATTCAGCCACGTTAGCTAGATTGCTTCATTTTTTACTGGTAAGCAAATAGCCATGGTATTACAGGACAGTACTTAAAACCAGGACCTAAATCAGAGTTATTATTGAGTTATGGTGCTGGAGGAAAATATTGAAAGTGTTATGGGCTGCCAAAAGAAATAAAAGATCTGTGTTGGAAGAAGTGCAGCCAGAGTGCTCCTTGGAGACCAGGATGGCCAAACTTTGTCTCTCATACTTTGGACATATTGTCAGGATGGGCCAGTCATTGGAGAAGGATATCATGTTTGGTAAGCTGGAGGGCCAAAGGAAAAGAGGAAGACCCCCAGCGAGATGGATTGGTAAAGTAGCAGCATCAATGGACTCAAGCATGGCAACAATTATGAGGTTGGTCCAGCACTGGGCAGAGTTTCGTTTTGTTGTTTGTAGGGTCGCTATGTGTTGGTACTCACTTGATCGCACCTAAAAACAACAATAAAAATATAGTGACACAGTTGTACATTCTCAGTGGTGAGTGACAGGATTAAGGAGAAATTATTTGGCATTTTGCTATGAGTAAACAGAAGACACTTTCTGTTTGCTTTTAGGTTTAGAAGGCACAGGTACTGGATGTAGACACCATCTTAATTTGTTTTGGAGTAATAAGAGGGAAGAAGATGGACTTAGCCTTTGTCAATGGTATTTTTCCTAAAGTGGATAGTACCGATATTTCCATCAATTTTACACATAATATGTGACTGTGAAATCACATACCTCACTATCAATCACTGTTTATTATTGAAAGCCAACAGAACAGTATAATAGTTTTAATTTCAATAATGATAAGTATTGCATAGAAATCTACGGAAGGCAAACTTCCACTAATGAAAGCTGTATATGTGTTACTGTTACATTATCACATTCAAAAGAACCCTTAATCACAACATAACATTGTTTGATTTTGCTTCCGTGAAGTCCTTCTTCAGAGGGATCAATTGCTGGAGAAGGACATACTTAGTAATGTTGCCATGCACTGAAGTTGATTGTGAATGCTTTTTATTTATCGATCCTGGTGTGGCATTGTAGAATAAGCACTGAACTGCTTACCACAAGGTCCATAGTTCAAACTCACCAACTACTCCTCAGAATCCCTGTACAGGACTGCTATAGGTCAAAATCAACTTGATGACACTTAACATCCATCCATCATCTATCTGTATCTATCCATCCATCTCAATTATTCTATAGTAAGAATCTGTCATTTTGTAAATAGTTGTATTAACTATGCCCCCAAAGGTTAGTATAGTATCTACCAGATTATTGAGATTCCTTAAAAGGCAAATATAGGACTAGGACATAGCCACAGAGGGCTGTGGCTGAGAGTGAAGCATCCAGCTGATATGGAGTAAGAGGAGGTGCACAAGAACACCCAAAGCTGCAGATAGTACCCATCTGACCTAGCCTCGGTGGCTTGATAATCAGAACTCGACTAGAGGAACATTAAATAATAATAATAGTTTTTGATAAAGGAAATGAGGGTAAATAGCTACAATTTGATGAACTTGACCTATACTCATGGAGGTAGTAACTCTAAATAAAAACAGAAAGGGAAGGAATCGTCACATCAAGTATCAGTGCTAGCTCCTCTGTATACAGGGTAGGTAGGATGGGCAACTTTAGCATTGGCTACCTAAAATGAGGGGGCGATAAAGGCATGAAGTAACTGGCTTACAAGGTTTCAAGGGAGAGTTTAGTTTAAGAGTGTGTGGGGGAAAAGATTCCCCACCAAATAGTTTTCATTTTGTCAACATGGGTCTGGTTAAAGGAGATGGGGATAAGATTCCTATGATTCAATAGTGAGTAATTGTTATCATGACTAATTGCGAGTGTAACAATTGTAAAGGTAGAACTTTTATAACAAAAACAGGAGAGTAGTTAATCTTACAGTCCAGAAACAGAGTTCCCTAGGACCATCAAGGGAGAAGAGCACAAGTGGAATGCGAGACATTATCCAATGAATCAGTGACACCAGAGATGGAGGCAGAGATGGGGCTATAGACAGAGGATGCAGCTGAGGACTCTAGATTCATGGGAAGAGAGGGACTAAGAATTGGCGGCCAGGAGGCAGACTTGCAGAATATGCC
>NW_006408588.1:1875913-1880468 GCF_000296735.1 Chrysochloris asiatica | reverse complement strand
AAGTGAATAGCGAGAAATACTGTTAACTGATAGTACATGGAGGGGATTGTAATCATTGTAATGAAACAAGGTGTATGATTTGTTGAATGTAAAACTTATGATCTGCCCTGTAAACTTTCACTCAATCCACAATAAAAACCTTAAAAAACCCCACAAATATACAAATGCAATTTTCTGCAGTTGAATTTAGTTAAGGATGTTAAGTATTTAGTAACTACTTAGTATGATATTTAAATATTCATAAATTTTAAGAGTTCTGGGAATTTAAAAATTATGTACTTGGTAATAACAATATGGAATTTATACTTGAAAAATTTTAAAGATAGACTCATGTATAAGGCCAAGATTCATATATAAACAATACTGGCATTCCTCTAGCCAGTAGAAAGAATCAAAATATCTCTTAGATCTTCTTATATTAAATTCATACCCTTCCTTCTTACTTTGCTCTAGCATCAATTATTATACTATTATAAATAGTTTTCTTTCATTTACTTACTTGTTCAACAAATATTTATGCAACACACATTAATGTGATAGGCACTGTTCTAGGTACCATGGTTACAGTAGTGAAAACAATACAAAAATGTATGCGGTTACTTTTTAATACAAACAGATGAGATATATATTGTGGAATGTCAGATGGTGAAAGAAGAAAACTAAAACTGGAGGTTGGACAGGAAACACTAGAAAGGACTTGGTTAAAATTGTATTATGTTGGTCTAACAGCACTCTTCGTCCCATGGGACCAAATGATTGGTTAACTCAACTAAAAGTAACTGACCATACTCCTGTGGCCATCCATTCCTCTTGAGGAGATCACTTTCACCTTTACAAGCACACAGACATGGATTTTTATCCCAGGCAGCTGTTAATTGCATGTGGCTTTTCCCATTATTAATTAAATGCAACTTTGACCTTTGTCTTTTCTTTGCTTCATGTTACAATCTTTGCACCATGTCATACCATATTTTATAGTGGATTCTTAATCTCTTTGGTACCCTTGGTGATATTCAATTACATTTTTTTCTCTTTTTTAAAATCGGTTTTGTTTCTTCTAGTGATGGTCACATAGCACTAACGTATATACTCAAAGAAATTATCCATTTTCTTATTAGTCTGTGTAGTTCAGAGGTTATCATCATTTGCAACAGAACAAATTATTTTAGAAAATATGTACTGTCTACTAAAGTCATCATAGAACCTAATCAGAATTCAGTAATTGGATCATATATTTGTTCTCAATCCTGGCTTCATATCTCAATCACATAGATAGCTTTAAAAATATTGATGCTTTGGTTAAGTATGCATACCATGGATTGGTCAAGGATTCAAGGTTCAGAGGACAGCATTTACCTAAGTACATGGTTCAGAGGGATTATTAGGGAGGGTGGGATGGAGTCGGGATTCACAAGCATGAAGTGGGATGGCTGATGTGACATTGAGGGAGACTGCAATCATTGAAGTGAAACAAAGTACCTGATTTATTAAATGTAAAACTGATCAGTTGCTCTGTAAACCTTCACTCAATTCACAAGAAAAACTTAAAAAAATATATTGATGTTTAGGTTCCACATCAAGATCTTCATTTAATTGTCTGTGATTGAACCAGGGGTTGCGCTTTTTAAAAGTCACCCTCTGTATTTTTATTTTGCAGCCTGGGATGAATTTGTTGTTGTTGTTGGTAAGTGCCATTGAGTCAATTCCGACCCATAGCGACCCTGTGTAGGGTCTCCAAGGAGCAGCTGGTGAGCTTGAACCACCAATCTTGCAGTTCAAACGACTTTGCAACCTGACATATTTGCCCACAGCGCCACACCAGGACTCCAGGATGAATTTAGTTAAAGAAAAAGTCAGCCTCTTTTTTCAAAGTGGGCTAACATCTTCAGTGAAATTAAGAGCTTGTTAGAAACACAATACCTCAGTCCCAACCTGAACATACTGAGTTAGAATCTATAGTTTTTAGCAAAATCCCCAGGTAATTTTTTAGGTACATTAGTGCTCTCTATGAGTCAGAACTGAATCAAGCCATTACAAAAAAAAAAAAAAAATGTTTGAGAAGCAATACTTTAGAAATATGCTCTTATTTTATTGATGAAATAATTAAGAGCTACTGTACCAGTGTAGGGAGCAGGGAAAGAATGAGGGTGAAAAGCAAGTGTTAGCCTTCTCTGTTTTGAGATATTAGACTAAACCACATGCTTCCTCTACACAGAACTGACTGTCACTTTCCTAAGTAGATGGAACCTTCTGACAAATTGGTGAAAAATCTCTTCATGGGTTAATTAAGGACAGGACAAAGTATATTTCTAAGCTATATGAATTATGAAATAGTTAAGGTAGGTGTCATTTCATCTAGCAAATGACCTTGAGTGAAGAGTACTAATAATGTAGCACTACTTGAATGAATTCCTAATATGATGCTGTAAGATAAGCAAGATGGAGGTTGAAACCCACCAATTGCTCCTTGGAAACAGGGTCGCTATGAGTCAGAACTGACTAAATAGCAGTTAACAATAATTTTAATAGATTCCTGTTGGGGCTCTGAAGGATAAGCACTGGATTGCTAACCACAAGTTCTGTGGTTCAAACCTACAAGCTGCTCCTTTGATAATCTATACAAGATTACTATGAGTTGTAAACAAGTCGATGACAATAAATTTTTTTATCAATACATAGGTATTTTCTTGCTATAAACACCACGTACAAACCGCGTGACATACTTGTGCCAAGAGAATAATGTTTTCTCCAATAGGCTGACAAATCTTGTTAGCTACGTGTTGTTGCTGTGTGCCCTCAAATCTGTTCTGATTCACAGCAACCCTATATAGGGTTTCTGAGATTGTAAATCATGAGGGTAGCAGAAAGTCTCATCTTATTAACGCTGAACAACAGGTAGATTCAAACTACAATTCTTCAGTGAATAGTCCAATGTGCAAACTACCCACTATTGTTAAGTTAGTCTGTATCATGAATTTCAGGGTTTGTCTCATATATTTTGCATGTGTGATCAGGAGGAATCAGTCTCTGAAAAGGGCATCATGCCAGTAGATGAACAATGGAAAAACAGAAGACTCTCAATGAAAGGAACTGATACAGTGGTGACAAAATGGGCTCAAACTTAGTAATGATTGGTCTGTTGCATAATTACGCTTATGTATTATATGGAGTCATGATGTGGTGCAACAGGATAAACACTAGACTGCTAACCACAAGCTAACTGCAAGGTTGTCAGCTCAAACTCATCAGCGACTCCTCAGAAACCGTATATAGGGTTGCTATGAGTGGGAATCAACTCACTGGCCTTAATTTTTCTGTTATGAAGCCACTACACTCCCATTCTTAACTATAAGCTTTTATAATTTTTTGTCATAATTGCTTCTCCTCTGAACCATGATCCAGACTTTTTTCTTACTCTGACAAATGGCATACTTCTTAATTGTTTGAAGCTCAAGATTGCATTTAACTATTTTCAAGTCACAAGTGGCAAATCAAAACTGGTTGTGTTAAATTCAAAATGAACAACAACAACAACAAAAATCCATAAGGAAAAAATCTCACTCTCCAGTAGATAAAATAGTTTCCTACTTTAACTATTGTTTGGAATCCCAAACTTGAGATTGAGCTTCAAATCTTATTCAGAATATTTTACATAAAAATTAATGTAACGGAGAATGAACAAGATGGTGGATCGGGAGGAAGTGTTGTAAAGAGTTCCACCAGCAACAACACAGAATACCTGACCCAGCAGGCTCAGGGGATGGTCCCAGAACTCTGAACCACATATAAAGGAATATTTATAAGGTTGGTAGGCTTACAGCTGGGGGAATTTGTGGCAGAAGCAAGAAATCCATTTCTTTCTAGTCTGGGATGCTCAGCTGCTCCAGGAGCCACCATCTTGGGTGAGACCAAGCAGGAGAAGGATTGGAGCGGCCACAGACACCTGGAAGAACTGTGGAGATAGAGGTGTGGACATTCTTTTCTTTTAGTAGCTGTTCATTGGTCCCTTGCTGTCTGCACACCTCCATTCTGGTGACTATACGGATGTCTGAGCTAGTGGGCACCCCAGCCCCACCCTTGGAGGGTTCTACCATGCATGCACATATATCTCCTTGAAATTTAAAGAGATAGTTTCCAATTAAAACCAAATGGCCACAGCTGGCCCTGAACTGTATACAACTAGAAAAAAGGCCTGAACAGAGGGATTGTGGAGTGGGACAAGCACACAAAAAGGGAAATAAGACTAAAATTAAATCCTAAATTACATCAAAACGACCAACAGTGACATCTTGAAATTTCTCAAGAATAAGAGTGAAAAGGGAAGCCCATTTCCTGATCACATCTACCTGGGGGCAATCAGAGAGCATACAAAAAAACAAAATACTTACTCATCTAAGTATTAAGGCCACAGATAACCCCTGAAGATGCCCAAAAAACAGAAGCAGATGACCATATCTGCACATGTTCAGAAACGAGATAAAGTGACTGAGGCAAATGAGCTGGAAGTAGACCTACACTCCATACTGGAAGATGGGCAGGCTTTGGAAATGCCTGA
>NW_006408588.1:1869388-1874029 GCF_000296735.1 Chrysochloris asiatica | reverse complement strand
CCAAAGTATGAGAGACGAAGCTTAGCCATCCTGGCCTTCAAGGAGCACTCTGGCTGCACTTCTTCAAAAACAGATCTATTGGTTCTTTTGGCAGTCCATGCACTTTCAGTATTCTCCTCCAACACCACAACTCTAAGGCATCAATTCTTCTAATTACTCTAAATACCAACAAAGAGGGAAAGAGTCTTCAAATCAAGTATCAATGCTATCCACTCTGTATACAGGGTAGATAAAGATGGGCAACTTAGACATTGGCTACCTAAAATGAGGGGGCAATAAAGGCACGAAGTGACTGGCTTACAAGGTTTCAAGAGGGAGTTTAGTTTAAGAATATGGGGGGGAAAGAAAGAGTCCCACTGAATAACTGTCATCTTGTCTAGATGGGTCTGGTGAAAAGAGATGGGGATAAGATTCCATAGTGAATAACTGTTATCATGACTAATCGTTAACTGTCACAATTGTAAAGGTAGTATTTTTGTGGGGAGTGGTTAATCTTACAGTCCAGAAACAGAGGACCTTAGGACCATCAAGAGAGGAACACACAAGCAGAATGCGGGACCTTATCCAGAGAAGCAGTAGCGCCAGCGATAGAGGCAGAGATGGGGGCATGGAGAGAGCGAGCGACTGAGGACTCTAGATTCATGGACTAAGAAGAGAAGTACTAAGAGCTGGTGGCCAGTAGCCGACTTGCAGAATGTGCCCTTTGGAGTGTTTTTTTTGTTTGTTTGTTTGTGTGTTTTTAAAAAAAGCTAAAGTGGACAAAGAGAAATACTGTTAACTGATGGTACATGGTGGGGATTATAATCAATGTAATGAAACAAGGTATATGATTTGTTGAATGTAAAAAATTAAATAAATAAATGTAACCCATTTTTATCTTCAAGTTTGTTACTTTAAAAGCAACACAAAAGAAATTTTCCTTCTTACTGGCTAACCATGAAATAAATACAGAATGGAGAAGTAGTAATATGAAATAGAAAAAGAAAAGGAAATCTATTTCAGGAGAAAGTGAGGAAGAATAGGAGGGCTTGGGTAGGGCATGGTTTCAAAGTGGAGAAAATGCAATACTTAAAAGTGCACGTTAACAACATATAAACATGCTTTGATTATTTTGAGTCAGAGGATGGATGTTTTAAATATCTCTACTTTTATATAATGGCCCGCACAAACTACATTAAAAGAACGTTACAGCTGTTTCAGGAAATTCACAGTTCAGGGTGAAATATACCATATGTCCTCTGATACCTACACACAGCAGGGTGCACTGAAATAGCCATTAGGCTGACACCCCATTGTGCCCAGGTATGCTGGGACATATGGTGCCTTTCACCCTTGACTAGCATTTCCTTCCTTTCATTGTTTCTTGCAGTAACTTAAAATCTTCTGAGTGCAGTTCTCCAGTTTAAGGAAACTGGTCCTACACCAACAACTATCCCTACAACAACATACACTTGTGTCTGTGTTTCTTTCTCCCTAAAATGATTTTCTTTATTTAATATACTGTGCTTAGCATTATATGCCCATGTCTAACCTGGAAACAAATTCAGAATATGATAAGATTCTTTTATGTGTTGGTTGAAAAATAGAACAAAGTGTTATGTCTAAATTAAAGAAATATTATAAATAATAAGAGAAGACAAACAGAAAACCAAACACAAAGAGGTAAATGAAATAAATATAAAGAATTCTTAAATTTCTTTGCCACCTGCAGCAAAATGTATTTTCTCAAGTTCATTCTTAATCAAAACAAATAAAACGTCACTTTTCAGGAGTCTGTTGTACCTACCAATATAAATATCACCAGTTTATATATATTTTTTTGTCTCACATGCAAAGAGTTCCGGTTTGGCACTTTAGGATAAGCACTGGACTGCTAACCACAGGTCAGCAGTTTAAACCCACCTTGGAGACCTTATACAGGGGTGGTATGGGTCAGAACTGACTCGACAGTGCTTAAACCAACAACTGACATGCAAGCATGATACATCCATAAATTCTCATGAGTTTCTGCAGGATGGCAACAGAGAAAGGTAAACTGTAACATGAAAACAAATTCAAATGCTCTCACAGTAATTTCTGTTTGTGCTTAAACTATGATATCTGCCTGGCTTTCTTGTTTATAGAACCTGATTTAATTCAGAAATGTATTCCTTTGGAATGTTGACCCTTATCCCAATTACAAAGATAAAATAATAATGCAAATTTTTGGGGTTAGTCATTACTGTAGGGTATAAGACAATCCAGTAAGGCCTTCAGGTGTCTGCAAAGAATGCTGTTAAAAGCTCAATCACAGGGGGAAACAGTTCCTTCTGCTTGAGCACAGTGCCAAGCCTAGATATGATACCAGGAATTCTGGCAGCCATCTTGAAAGCTTGAGGACAGATGTCAATGCAAAAAGAAGGAAAACAAAATGAAATAAAACAGAATATCTTTGATCATTGTTAACGTAGTCACTATTCAGCATTTCTGAGCTTCATACTTGCGCTTCTTGACTTTTATTTAAGCCAGTGTAACTAGTTTTTAAATATTTTCTGCTAATTTTTTTTTTCCTCATAAAAACTATGCATGTATCTTTTGATCATTTATTTGTTAAGGACTGGGGTTTAATGTATAGAGTCCTTGTGTGGCACTGTAGAATAAGCTCTGAATCATGAGGTCATTTTGAACCAAAAGGTCAGTGATTCAAACTCACCAGCCACGCCTCGAAAACCCTATACAGGGTGACTATGAGACAGAACTGATTGGATGTCACATGACAACAAAAGAATTTAATTCTCATGTAACTGTAGAAGTAAAATCCCCACAGACAGTCAAAGCTTGACATGCCTACATTTCACAAATATTCAGGAAAGAAAGATTGGACACTCTGACTCCTGCCATGGCACTCTAGAATAAGCACTGGACTGTGAACCACAAGGTCTGCCGTTCAAACTCACCAGTGGCTCCTTGGAAACCTTTTAGAGGGTCGCTATGAGTTGGAATTGACTCAACAGCACTTAACAATAGTTTTCTTTAGTGTGTAAGACTAGATTAAACATTTTGGTTCCTTCTTTCACATTTTGAGTTTTATAAAAATGTAAGACATATACTTCTTGTTGTTAAGGACCCTCAAGTTGGTTCTTAGTCATAGTGACCCTGTATAGGATTTCCAAAGAACAGCTGGTGAGCTTGAATTCCCAACCTTGCGGCTTAACTCTATTTAAACTGCATTTTTTTTTTAAAGTACATTTATTTGATATTTTGCCACTTGGCCTTCAAAAATAAAATTAAGTTACTTTCAAGTATACTTTGTTTTGGTGGAAAGAAAAAAGGAAACAAAAAAGCCTAGAGTTACACCTATGGATGCAGTAGCTCAAAAGAGGGAACAAATCTTTACAGCAAGGATCATTCCCACCCCTACATACACAGAGTAGACAGGGATGGGCAACTTGGACATTGGCTACCCAGTGGGGAAGCGGGGAGCTACAAAGGCAAGAAGTGACTGGCTTACAAGCTTTCAAGAGGGAACCTAGATCCAGAGGATATGGAGGAAGGTAGAATCTCCACTAAGTAGTATCCCATCTGTCTGGGCGGGGCTGATGAAAGGAGATGCGGATAGGTGTCTTGTGATACAATAGTGAATAATTGTTATCAGGACTGATTGTGAAGGTTAGAAACGTAAAGGGACGTTTTGTAGCAGAAGGAGGGGAGTGATTGACTTAGCAGTTCAGGAGCGGAGGTCCCTGGGACCATCAAGGGAGAAGAGTGGAGTGTGAGACCCTACCCAGAGAAGCAGTGATGCCAGAGATGGAGGCAGAGATGATGAGGTGGAGAGATGAAGCAGCTGGGGACTTTAGACCCAGAGAGGGAGAGGTGCTGTGTGCTGATGACAGGGGGTCAGGCTTGCAGGGTATACCCTTTGGTTGATTGATGATGCGTGGAGGGGTTTGTAACCATGGCAAGGAAACGATGTACGATAGGATGAATGTAAAGCTAATGTTCTCCCATGTAAACTATCACATAATTTACAATAGAACATAAAAAAACAAAACAAAACTAGAATCCTTCAACTTTCTTCCCTCATGTACTTACCCAATCACCTAATTCCAATTACTTTTCCTCTTAAATCCCTAAAGAAATAATGCTAAATGGAGAAAATAGAGCAAATAAAGAAAGTAGAACTGGACAAGTAGACAAGAGAAAAAGATAATAATAAGGAAGAAAAACAGACCAATTTAAAAGAATCTTTAGACCAGTAAAGGCAACAATAGTATCTTGAAGTGACCCAATTTCAGGGATTCTGTATACTGTGGGTAACCTGCATGCTTATAGATGGTCACCCAAGGAAAATACCCTGAATCCCCAAAGTGGACTGAGTATGTCATGTACTATGCTTTAAAGAAAAATCCTAGTGGGGATGATAATAACAAGGCAGCTTAGAGTGGGAACAACGCATGGCCCTTAGAGGAAAAGGCTCAGGTTGAAATCTAAGTTTTACTATTTCTCATTACGTGATCCTTCCCAATTTATGTAAACTAACCTCCCTGGATAGCATAAGTGATTTACATGATTGGCTGATAACCAAAAGTTTTGGAGATTTTAATACAACCAGAGGAACCCTCAGAAGAGTGCTCTGATTCTGAAAAATCAACCACTGAAATC
>NW_006408588.1:1860346-1869156 GCF_000296735.1 Chrysochloris asiatica | reverse complement strand
GGAATTTGGACTTATCATTTCCTCTGAGTGGTACAAACCCTCTCACCAGAATTGGCCCAGAATACTGGCTGAGAAAAAGTTAAAAAGAAACTATCCTAAGTTCTTTTTACTTTCCAAGCAATATGTTTGTTCCATCTCAGATATTTTTGGTTGCTAAATCACCATGAGTATCTAAGCTAGATAATCTCCCCACACTTCAAAACAAAACACAGGCAAAATCAACCATCTTCTCTAAAATTATCTGACTTATATCTGCCAAAAAAGTGTGATACCAAAACCTCCCTCCTACAGCCTTTTCTACCAATGCTGGTTTCAACAATTCACTGCAGTGGGCACACAGAACTCAGATGCCACATTCACAGTTATGGGGTTTATTAGGAAACTTAATACAGGGTAAAATTGCTCAGGGTACAGCTTTACAACCTCTCCTCAGCCATGTCCATAGGCAGGCGTCTCTCTGATAGGACAATGCTACAAAGTTCATTTAAGGAAGCTGGTAAATGCCTATAGGGCATGCCACTCCATAGTAAGCCTCAGTCCCCAGGCACTAGGGGTCTGCACTAGGGGTCTAGCTCCATAGGTCAGCAAACAGAGCCCCAATAATTACATGACTGGAGGCATTCCACTCTGCAAGCAAGCCTCCTGCCCCAAATCACTCAGATGCAATTGCTCTGTGGACTGGGAAGCCCATCTTGCTACCTTACGCAGGTGACTCTTGGTTCTGCTGCTGCTGCTACTCCTCTGCTCCTTCTCCAGTATCACAAGCTTTTTGTCCCTGGGTCAAAGAGGTTCCATACACAAGGATCTCTGACTACAAAGGATGTGCAACCGCTTCTGACTTTTTTGCTTTGATGAGATCCCCTCCCTTGTTTTTGAGACGGCTCTTTTTATAACCATGCTAGAGTTTCAAGTTTTTACAATTAACTCTGTTAACATTCACAGCTGAATCACGTCATGCTAGCAGCATCTTCTCCCTCCTGCCTTACTCAGACCCAGCTGGGCCAAATCACTGTTTGGTGGGAGTTAGAGACTATGGTTAGAAGACACATTAAATAATTCACTATACCACAATAACCGAGAAATCATTAGAGTCCCAGTCAACTGATTCACAGTCCAGAAAGGACCATGTATCATCAACCAGGAAGAGGGACCTGTGTTAAAGTCATTGGTAAAGAACTATTTCAACCTGACTTTTGCCTAAGTATCCTTTCATAACTGTCAAGGTCTGTGACTCTCACTTACTGGAAGTATTTAGAGGTAAATGAGTACTACTTGCCATTTTTCTGATACTCTCAACACCAAATGGTGTATGAGCCTAAGCTACACTGCAGTAAGAACAAATGTCTAAATCTTAAACAAAATTAGCAACAATCTGCATCTACTGGAGGTTGACTGAGGACTCTGGTCATTGTGCTATCAGCCTTCCTCTAGGACCCAGCCTAGTAGAAAAGCAACTATCTGTAATAATGTCAGCAGCCCTGACCATGAACATCAAACACACAATCCCGTCGTGTGCTGCAGAACGTGAAAAAACAGAGATATTCTATGCAAGTAGTTCATCACTCTTTCTTCCTAGTCTGTCTTCGTCTGGAAGCTCATATGAAACCTGTCCAACATGGGTGACCCTGCTGGTATTTAAAACACTGGTGGCATATTTTTCAGAATCACAGCAACTCACAAGCCACCGCAGTACAACAAACTGACAGACAAATAAGTGGCCATTTGGTCTTAGTGGAAACTGTCACTTTAAATTTTGAGGAGATCTGTGTGCATGCGTAGTAGAACCTTCCAGGGGTGAAGCCAGATGCTCCTTGGAGGCCAAGATAGTCAAACTTCGTCTCTCATATTTTGGACATATTGTCAGAAGGGACCAGTCACTGGAGAAGGATATCATGTTTGGTAAGGTGGAGGATCAGAGAAAAAGAGGAAGCCTCCCCAAAGACATGGATTGGCCAAGTGGCAGCATTGATGGACTCAAGCATGGCAACAGTAGTGAGGTTGGCCCAGAATCGGGCAGTGTTTCATTCTGCTGTGCATAAGGTCACTATGTGTCAGTACCGACTCGATGGCACCTAACAACAACAACAACAATTCTATGCAAAGTGCAATGACTGCCTCTCTATCAGTCATAGGAGTTTATTTTTTAAAGCTTTCACTATAATTCCAGGAAGGTCTTGTTGGTTGTCATAAGAAGCTCTGTGCAGCACCTTTCATCAGAGATTCAGACCAAGGCACACAAAATATTCTAATGCCATGTACTAAGATCGAGAGACACACCTGAATAAAAGAGGGAGAATCCAGAACCTATGAATAAGTAGGTTTGACCTAGAGGTGTTAGTTTGTTGAGCTATCTGAAGCCCAAGATTTCTTTTTTTTTTTGCTTGGGAGGAGTAGAATGATGTTATAGTTACTAAGTAAAAATCATTGTTATATCGTTAACACAACTCATTTTATCTATAAAAAGCATTTCTAGTAGTTCTAACTTACAAAACTTAATAAGGTTCTTTGCAACATTTTTTAAAGTAAATTTAGATTTAGAGCATCTCAAATGCTAACCAAATGGTCTTTGCTGTAAGACAGATCACTAAAAAACTCAGAAACAGAAATGAATACATTTGTACTTTACATGCATCTATGGCTTTTCACTGATCACAGGTAAGCATCCTCATCTGTCTGTAGGTAGTTAGGCATTGCCCCACATATCTTTCATCTTTCTCCTAGGAGTAATAGGCTGCCTTGAATGTATAGCCGAGCATAAGAAATCAACGAGAAATGTTCAAGGACTCCTAAGGCCTAGTCTCAGAACTGGTACACTGTGAGTTCTGCCTCATTTATTTGGCTAAGGCAAGGTACATGGGTAAGCCTATGAAGAAGGGTTTTCTTTAATCAAGATGGGAAGTTATTGCAAAGTGACATATAAAGATGTGGAAATGAGTAGAGTGCTGAATTGGGATCATTAGTGAAATCTAGCATGCACCTTACAAAAGAGAAAATACTTAACTCACATACTTGTGTATGTGTCACTTCATTTGCTATATTAATTGTTTGTCAAGCTTAAAAATTTCTCATTTTCTAAGACTTCTCATTCCCTAATATTAAAAAAATCTCTTTAAAGTGTTTAAGAGCAAAGATACCAGTTTGAAAATTAAGGTACACCTGACCCAAGCCATGGTATTTGCAATAACCTCATATGCATGTGAAAGTTGGACAATGAATAAGGAAGACCATAGAAGGTATGATGCACTTGAGCTATGGTGTTGGAGGAGAATATTAAAAGTACCATGGAATGCTATTTAAAAAAAAACTAATCTGTGTTGGATGAAGCATAGCGAGAATGCTCCCTGGAAGCCAGGAAGGCCAGATTTTGTCTCTCGTGAGTCTCACATGTTGAAGGAGGGACCAATACCTGGAGAAGGATATCATGTTTGGAAAAAATGAAGGATCAGAGAAAAAGAGGAAGACCCCCAATGAGATGGATTGGCACAGTGCCAGCAGCGATGGGCAACGTGTAGCAACAATTGTGAGGTTGGTGCAGGATGGGGCAGTGTGTTGTTCTATTGTGCGTAGGGTCCCTATGAGTCCTTACCGACTTCATGGCACCTAACAACAAGACTAGATCAGATATTTACAGAGCACAACATGTCTTCCTCAGCCAAAGTATCTGATAATGTCTGCTTTCGTGTATATTAGCTTTGTTTGTTTGCCTTTTTCAAATACCTTTAAGATATTTGAGCAGAACAAAGACAAGGAATCAGAATTTGTTTCCAACTCTTCAAAGCGGAATAAGATCTCAGGATGATGGACTTGACTGAATAGCTATTTTGAAGGAAGATCAAAGAAGACAAATTCTCAGAATATGAAACAAAATTGATATACCTTATAGTCACCTGCATGTATAAAAGTATACAGATGATTCATTTTCTTGGCCACACATTTGCAGTTCTTATTCTACAGAGACAAGGTTAACAGAAAAAAATAATAGTTGGTACCTGTAAGATGTTCAAATCAGAAAGCTGCAATTTTGTATCAGAATAAATAAATTGCAGAAAGAGTAAAATATCTATGTATATATAAAGAGAATTATGTCTTTGCATGATATCGGGCCCAATTTTCACCTTCAATGGTTGCTTGTAAGGAATGGGACGTGAGGGGTAACACAGATTGCTCTGTCTCTAAGCAAGAAGATTCAAAATATACTAGAACAGTTCATGTGAATATCTTTAAACTGTAAGATGCATCATAATTTTCTTTAAATTTTATTAGCCTCAGAACAAAACTGACATCATGACGGGGTCCATGTTGATCGCTACTGTGCAAAGGACAGCTCAGTGATTTTGCACAGAAAGCATCTGCCCTCTTAATCACACAGGCATTAAGTTACTTAAAGAAGAATCAGGAACCATATGGTCCATTAGAATCAGAAGTCAGAAGGTAACAGGACTAGGATGTCTATTCTTTCTAACTAGGAAGATGCCACACCATGGGGGATTCTTTTTATAAACTGACAACCAGTGCAGAATTTCATCTTTTCACTTAGTGCCTTCAAAAGCTCTTTATATTATTGTAAGAACAGTTGTGATAGTGCAACCTCTACTTTGATTATTTTGACCTAATTTGTCATTTTTCTGAAACAGCACTTACTAGACTGCAACATGATGTCACTGTTTACTCACTCACAGAGGTCTGGGCTTTTCAAGATCTAGGGCTCTGTTTTACACAGCAGACACAGTTGACTCACATTTAAGGCTGAGTGGATCCCTCCAGTGTCTCCAAGACTAGAGGAAATTTATCTCAAATATTATATGACTATAAAGAAAGGTGACAGTTCATCAAAAAAATGTAGTGATGATTATCATTTGTCTTCTATCTCTAGTGCATTCTAATGGTAAAGAATAATCAATTGACCAGTTTGTTGTTGTTGTTAGGTGCCATCCAGTCGGTACCGACTCATAGTGACCCCATGCACAACAGAACGAAACACTGCCTGATCCTGGGCTAACCTCACAATTGTTGCCATTCTTGAGCCCATTGATGCTGCCACTTGGCCAATCCATCTCACTGGGCGGTCTTCCTCTTTTTCTCTGACCCTCCACCTTATCAAACATGATATCCTTCTCTAGAGACTGGTCCCTCCTGACAATATATCCGAAGTATGAGGGACAAAGTTAGAGGATAAAACAGGACCAATTCATTTTATTTTCAACTTGAAATCTATATAGGATTAATTTCTAATATGTATTTTAAAAATGAATAAATCAGTTTATAAGTCACAAGGTATTTATTCTGACACTTGAAGTACAAAAATGGAATAAGTTTCATTCAAGATTTTACAAAATGGTTCTTAAGACACAGCAGTCAAAAGGCAGCTTGATTCTGACATGGAGTGTGATGGTAGAAAGGCAAAAAAGGGCCCAATTATGGGATTTCCATTTAGCTTTGGGAAGAGTGTAAGAACAGGAGACCAGGTGGGGGAAGTAAAACTACCATTTTTGTTGTTGTTGTTAAGTGCCATCGAGTCAGTTCTGACCCATAGTGACCCTGTATAGGGTTTCCAAGGTGTGGTTAGTGAGCTTAAATTGCCAGCCTTGTGGTTTAAACCAATCTTTCAGCCCAGTGCACTTACCGATAGCACCACAACACCAGGACTCCATACTATCCATCAAGTAAAAGGGTTTCTTTCACGTCCCTCTTTGACATTATGTCATTAAGTTCAAAGAGACGATTGAAACAGTTTCTGGGCTTTTAACATAAACGCCATGTTTTTTTAAAACCAAACTTGTTCAATTCCTGAAACATCAGAATAATATTTCCCAACAAAGGAAAGGGTATGAATGGAGAACAGTAATTCTTTCAATAACTAAAGATAAAAATTAAAGACTGATAATTTTGTAAGGTTATAAAAAATTAGTTTATTAATTCAAAAGTATATCATGACCTATCTCACCCAATAATAATAATTTTAATATATGTAGGCTATAATAAAATCAACAGTTCTTTGAAATAAAAATGCAGTGTATTAATTAACTTATCATAAGAATACTTATTTTTACATTTATATAATTTCCAACTCTTATTCTAATATAAAACAATATTTTTCAAATGAAAGACACTAGCCTTATAAATCTGCATACATGTAGCACTTCCAACTTACCTTATATGCCTATTTATTTTTAATAGGTAGCATTGATATTTACATTTCTAATTAAGTGGAAAAATAAATATCACTTATGTTGTTGCTGTTGCTAAGTGCTACGGAGTCGATTCTGACTCATAGTGTCCCTGTATAGGGTTTCCTAGAAGTGGCTTGGTGAGTATCACTTACAAGCTCCCCAAAGAAAACACATCCAAGACCATCAACATTTTTATCTCAACATAATAACTCAGTGACTCAAAAAATAGACACCAATAAATAGTTTATGATATTTCTGGTAAAGTTACCTCAATTGAAATGCATGCATCAATTTTTATATAATTATGTGCTGTTGTTCTCCTGTTTCATACCTTGGCATTATCTAGTTCAGTTATCCATCACAGAGTATCCATCCCTTTACCTAAATTCCCTTCTTAGCCATTTTGCTGAGAATTTTTTACATGCATTTGAATGTTCAACCTTTCTCAAATAAATTTTCTTGGACCATTTCCATACCTACCACCAAATAAGAAACTCCCAACTCTGTGCTTTATATACGTGTATGAGGGTCAGTCAAAGAATAATACTACACAATCATAGAAACTTTTATTGAAGAAAATATTAAATTGTCAAATTATAGTTTCTTGACATGTTCTTCATCTAGGTGTAGGTCTATACACTTCTAAAAGTGGTGTTTCCGTCTGTTTAATCCTTCTCCAATGAATGAATGCAGAGCTCCACAATTTATATCACATCTATATGGCCCTTTGGGCATCCTTGGAATCAAATTCATTGTCAGTAACCTTTAAATTTGGGAAACAAAAAGAAATCTGAATATGCAAGATCAGGATTGTAAACTGGGTGGTGTAAGGACAGCTCATTCTCCCCTCAATGATTGAGAAGCATTGTCATAATGGGGGAAAAAAAAAAAAAAAAAACTATGCCAGCTCTCCTGCCCATATTCTCACCAACGAAGTTTTCAAATTTCTAAAAATATCTTCATAATAAGTCCTCAAGATCTTTGTGTTCCTGGAGAAAACCTATCAGGATTACTCACTGAGAATTCAAAAGGCAGTTGCGATAAGCTTCTGAGCTGACCTCTGGACCTTGAATTTAACTGGCATAGGAGATGCCCTCAGAATTACTGTTTCCACTGGAGCTTGCTCTCTGGATCATACTGATAAATCCAAGAATCCTTCCCAGTTATGATTTCTTCCATAAATCCATCTTCATTAGCTCTGATCTCACTTAAAAGACTGATAGAAAGATCAGCTTTTTGAGCTAGCGGATCTCATACAACACTTTTCCTTTTTTTTTTTAAAGACACTGCAAGGAGCCTAAAATGAGTGTCTTACTGATAGAGTACTGATAGTGCAATCATCCACTGATTTCAGAGACATGTTTTGTTCATAATAACTAGAATTGAAATCATAGTCACACTATATTTTTACTTATTCTCATACATATCACATTTTGATTACACTGTTTACCTCAAAATCTTAGTCCATTACTTGACAAAGGTTAGGTAGTCTTCATCAAGCACTTATGCAGTACTCAGAAAATTGCAAATGTTTGAAAAATGTATGTTTCATGAAAGGATGTTGTTAATGACAGACACAGGCATCACTGTGTTCTATTTGATACAGGAGCATCACAAGGCGTGTATGCAGAAAGCTGTGAGCAACATCAAGTGCACTAATGCTGATTAAAACCTATGTTTGATCACTGCATATTGCCTGAGTTAATTTGATGTCCCGTTAACACTGTGGGAACTCAATAAATAATGATGAAAAAGCTATTTTGCTAAATTGATTACTTATTCCAATCTTTGATCTTTTGGGGAAAAACACATTCACATCAAAGCACATATCATTGACATAATTAAAATTCAAAGATCAAAGTGTATTCAGGGTTATTATACTTACATTATTAGGATATAAATATGATTGTGTGCATGATGTGCTATAGAAATGGAAAAGAAAGTGCACATTTACATATCAATGTGCACATCACCAAAAGGAAGTCATAGAAAAAAAGTAGAAAGATTTTACCATCATAAGCTGAAAAGAAATTTTTTGAAGTCATATTGTTTTGTTATAGTCAAGAGATGATGAACTGAAAGTGACATACAGTTTGCTTTCAAATATTTCAACTTCAAATACAGATGTTGTTGTTGTTGCTACTGTTAAGTGCCGTCGAGTAAGTTCCTACTCATAGCGACTCTATATACAGTTTCTGAGAAACAGCTGCTGGGTTTGAACTGCTAACTTTGCAGTCCCAGTGCTGAGTCTATAGAACCACACCAAGAGTATATATATATATATATTGGCGTCATACCAGTTATATAGATAAATAGATATGTATACCTGGTGTATACATATCATCTATCTATCTATCTATCTATCTATCTATCTATCTATCTATCTATCAGAATTGATGCTTTTGAGTTATGGTATTGGAGGAGAATATTGAAAGTGCCATAGACTGCTAAAAGAACCAACAGATATGTGTTGGAAGAAGTGCAGCCAAAGTACTCCTTGGAGGCCAAGATAGCCAAACTTCACCTCTCATATGCCGGACATATCATCAAGAGGGACCAGTTGCTGGAGAAGGATATCATGTGTGGTAAGGTGGAGGGTCAGAGAAAAACAGGAAGACCCCCAACGAGATGGATTGGCCA
>NW_006408588.1:1855956-1857455 GCF_000296735.1 Chrysochloris asiatica | reverse complement strand
TAATACTTTAAGTATTGAGAAACCACGGTTCCAAAGATACCTTGGTGTCTGTTGTTAAATCATAACAGCTTTGTATAGGGTTTCTTAGGACCTGCTGGTAGATTTGGACCACTGACCTTTCAGTTAGCAGTCTAGTGTTTATCCTGCTGTGCAACACTAATTGTCATCTTATCTTTTACTAACTTGGGACAGAATTCATAATAGAAGTTAAAAGGCAATTTTGAGGTGTGGTTCATGGGTTCCAACTGCCAACCTTGTGGGTTTTCGTCCCGTGCTTATCCTACAGAGTCACCAAGCTAAGTGCCATAAGCAATGACCTGAAAACCATAAGGTCAGCAGTTCAAGCCCACCAATCAGTGAGAAAAAAATGAAGTTTTCTGCTCTGGCCTCACAAACTCTATATAGGATTGCTGAATCAGAACCAATTGGGCACACTTAACAGCAAAATCCTTTCAGGCTGACCAACTGTCTGAAGAGACAGCACTGAAAAGGACATTAGGAAAGTAATACTGTTTACAATAGCAGCCAAAAGGATGAAATATTTCAGAATAAATGTAACCAGAGAAACAAAGGGCCTATACAAAAATAATTACAAAATACTACTACAAGAAACCAAAAGAGACTTACAAAAATTGAAAAACATACCATGCTCCTGGATAGGAAGACTTAACATTATGAAATGTCAATACAGCCCAAAGCAATTTACAATCCAGATTCCAAAGACATTCTTCAAAGAGATGGAAAAAATAATTACAAACTTTATATGGAAAGGAAAGAGACCCAGGATAAGCAAAGCACTGCTTAAGAAGAAGAATAAGGTTGGAGGCCTCTCATTCCCTGACTTCAAAATTTACAACATGGCTACAGTGGTCAAAATAGCCTGGTACTGATACAATGAAAGATACATTTATTAATGGAACAAAATTGAGAAGTCAGAAATTAACCCATCCACATATAGCCATCTGATTTTTGATAAAGTACGTAAGTATATTTATTACATGGGGAAGAGATAGTCTCTTCAACAGATGGTGCTGGCAGAACTGGAAAGTGATATTCAAAAGATTGAAATAAGACCCTTACCTCACCCCTTATTCAAAAACCAATTCAGCATGGATTAAAGACCTAAATGTGAATCCCAGAATTCTAAAGACCATCAGTGAAAGAATAGGGACAAATGTGAGGGCCCTAACACAGGGCATACACAGACAACCAAACATTTTGAAAAATTACACAAACAAAAGTGATAAAATAGATGATTAGGACATACTAAAAATTAAAAACTTATGTGCATCAAAATACTTCACCAAAAGAGTAAAAAGGGAATCCACAGAATCAGAAAAAATATTTTGCAATGACACATCAGACAAGGGACTCATTTCTAAAATATATAGGAAACTACAACACCTCTACAAGAAAAAGACAAATAATCTAATTAAAAAATGGGCATAGGACATGAACAAACACTTCACCAAGGAGGAAATCTGAGCAGCCAACAAACA
>NW_006408588.1:1846151-1855118 GCF_000296735.1 Chrysochloris asiatica | reverse complement strand
CTTGGTTTCCCTTACCTACTATTGTAAAATAGACTCTTGAGGGGGAGAGAAAGGAATAGCTAGAAACATCACCATAGAATGCTAGAAGTCTGTCTTCAGCCTATAACTGATTGGAATACCTAAAATGGTGCTAAAAGTTGCCCAGTGAAGGCTTCCTGTGGTACCTTTAAATTGCATAAGACCATAGATGGAATCCTGATCCTCCCCCAGAAAACTTTGAGGTGGGAAATTTTCATTGAAAGGACAAGCAGACCAGACTGGAACGGCTAGAAGAACAGAAGATACTTCTTGAAAGAAAGTCCAGTAGGAAAAATTAAAAAAACAATAATGGCACTTTGATAAACTACAAGGACAAGCAAGTGGTTCCCCCTGGAGCCATCAAGGCAAGTGCTCAGATATCTTCAGGGCAAACCCCCTTCCAAAACTAAGATTCAAGGGGAATACAGGAGCAGGCATGTGGTCTTGCTGCTGAGCATGTTGGTCATTGACAAGGGGAAGTGGGGGAAAAACAGCAATGAAGTTGTGAGCTAAGCCCAACCACATTCAATAGACTCCTGTCAACCTGGGTTGGTAAATAATTGGCCAGTAGTATGGGGAAACCTGGGGGCTCCTAGGCCCACGGACAGGTACATGGCCACAGAGGACTCGAATGGAGAGTGAAGGGTCTGGCTGATATGAAGTTAGGGGAGATGCACAAGAATACCTATACTTGCAGATAATACCCATTTGACCTGGCTTCAATGGCTGGATGACCAGAACTTGACTAGAGGAATAAAGAAGAGGAATGAATAAAAGAGTAATCTGCTACAATCTGATGAACTTGACCTATATTTGTGGATGCAGTAACTCAAAAAAGGGAACAAATCTTTACAGCAAGCATCATTCCCACCCCCTCGGTACACAGGGTTGACAGGGATCGGCAACTTAGACATTGGCTACTCAAAATGGGGGAGAGGGCTACAAAGGCATGAAGTGACTGGCTTACAAGTTTTCAAGAGGGAGCCTAGTTTCAGAGGGTATGGGGGAAGCTAGAATCTTCACTGAGTGGTTTCCAACCTCTCTGGATGGGGCTGATGAAAGGAGATGGGGATAAGACTCTTGTGGTTCAATAGTGAATAATTATTATCAGGACTGATTGTGAGTGTTGCAAATGTAAAGGTAGATGTTTTATAACAAAGGAGGGGAGTGGCTGATCTTGCAGTCTGCGAATGGAAGACCCTGAGACCATCAAGGGAGAAGAGCAGAATGCAGGACCCTATCCAGAGTAGCAGGGATGCCAGAGCTGGAGGCAGTGATGATGATGTGGAGAGATGGAGTGGCTGGAGAGTCTGGACTCTGGGAGGGAGAGGTGCTGTGTGTTGACGGCCAGGGTGTAGGCTCGCAGGTTGTACCCTCTGGCTGTTTGATGATGCATGAAGGGAATTGTAATCATTTCAATGAAATGAAATAAGATAAGAATGTAAAGCTAATGTTCTCCCATGTAAACTATCACATAATTCACAATTTAAAAAAAAGATTACACATTTATAATAACTAGGACTTCATTCCTCCATGTTTTCCTCCCTTATCTTACTGTCATCATCTTGAAAACTTACTTTAGGAAATTGATGAAGTAGCATATTGCAAGGGGCTTACTCTGGATATATCTAAGCCCTTCTGAACATCTAAACTTAGATGGAGTTGGTCAAATGAGGGAACATCTGGACTATGCCTTTTTTTAAGTAGTTTTCTTTAGGAACTGTCAGCATGTTGTTGTTGAAGTGTGGCGTTGTAACTCTTCATGGACTTTGGACAGTCAACAACATGTACTTAAAGTTGCATTATTGCAAAATGGGTGTAATAGCCAGGTACTCATACACTATTTTTTTTGTACTGCTAGTCCTGTACCAGAAACATTTTCTTTTATTTTTACTAGCTTTTTAAACTTTTTTTAGCCACTTGAAGAAAATCTACTAATGACACAATTTGCCTCAAATCCATTCCAAGTTGTATATTTGTTTTCCAATTAAAAAATTACAATTTACCCACTCCTCTTCCCCAAATAAAGGTAATTATTAAAATAAAAAAAAAAGTTTGACACTGATGCAAACTAGAGGCATAGACTCTATGGCCACTGGACTACATGATTAAAAGAATATATATTTGAGGGCTGTACTGTGGTGGCTTGCTTACATGTTGCTATGATTCTAGGAGCTATGCCACCAGCTTTTTAAAATACTAGCAGGGTCATGCCTGCTTGCCTATGCTGGACAAGTTTCAGATAAGCTTCCTGTCTAGGACAGACACGGAAGAAGGAGAGACAGACTATTTCTGAATATTTAGTCACTGAAAATCTTATGAATATAATTGGAACACTATCAAATAGCATAAGAATATCCAATATTGAAACATGAGAAAAGCACCAGAATATTCTCAGATATAGTGCCAGAAAATGAAACCCTTATGTTGAAAGGAACTCAAAGTATGTCTGGGGAAGAGCCATCTCCTCAAAGGAGAGTTGACTATGATGACGTGAATAGAATAAAGTTTTTGAGACCTTCATTTTCTGACAGGGCTCAACTCAACATGTGGAGAAAAAGCTGTAAGCATCCATTAATAACGTGGTCATGGAATGTATGAAGAATGAATCTAGGAAGCTTGGAAATTATCAAAAATGAAATGGAACACATAAACATTGATATCCTAGGCATCAGTGAGCTGAAATGGACAGGAATTGATCATTTTGAATCTGACAACCACATGATTCATTATGCCAGGAATGACAAACCAAAGAGGAAGACTGCTGCCGAATGGAAGAGACCCATACTTGTGCCCATTCCAAAGAGAGTTGACCCAACAGAAAGCAAAAATAATCAGACAATACTATTAATATTGCATGCGAGTAAAATTTTGCTGAAAGAAAATTCAAAAACAGCAGCAATAATACATTGACAGGGAACTGTTCAAGTAGGATTCAGACAAGGACATGGAATAAGCGATATTACTGCTGACATCAGATGGATCTTGACTAAAAGCAGAGAATATAGAAAAGATGTTTACCTGTGCTTTATTGACTATGCAAAGGCTTTTGATTGTGTGGATCATGACAAGCTATGGACAACTTTGTAGAGAATGAGTACTCTGGAACACTTAATTGTGCTCATGAAGAGCCTGTGCATAGACTAAGAGGCAGTTATTCCAACAGAACAAGAAAACTCTGAATGGTTTAAAATTAGTAAAGGTGGGAGCTAGGGTTGTAGTTTCTCACCATACTTATTTGGTCTGTATGCTGAATGTATGTGCTCAAGAAGTTGGTTTATAGGAAGAAAAACATGGCATCAGGATTGGAGGAAGACTCATTAACAGCCTGCAATATACAGATGATACAACCTTGCTTGCTGAAAGTGAAGAGGATTTAAAATGTTTACTGATGAAGATCAGAGACCACGGCTTTCAGTATGGGTTGCACATCAATGTAAAGAAAAAAAATCCTCACCACTGGACTAATAAATAACATCAAGATTAATGGGAAAAAAATAGATGGAAGTTGTCAAAGACTTCATTTTTCTTGGATCAACACTCATGGAAGCAGCAGTCAAGAAATCAAACAACGTATGGTATTAGACAAATCTGCTACACAAGATCTCTCAGAAGTGTTCAAGAGCAAAGATGTCAGTTTGAGGACTCAGGTGTGCCTGACCCAAGCTGTGGTACTTCCAACAACCTCATATGCATGCAAATGTTGGATATAGCGAATAAGGAAGACCATACAAATACTGATGCATTTGAGATATGATGATGAAGGAGAATATTAAAAGTACCATGGACCACTAAAAGAACTAACAAATCTGTATTGGAAGAAGTTTAGCCAAAATGCTCCATAGAAGCCAGGATGGCTAGAATTCATCTCTCATACTTCAGACATATTTTCAGATGGGGCCATTCCTGGAGATGGATATCATGCTTGTTAATGTGGAGGGTCAATGAAAAGAAGAAGGCCCCAGTGAGATGGATTGGCCCAGTGACAGCACCAATGGGTTCAAGAGTAACAATAGTTGTGAGTTTAATGCAGGATCAGGCTGTGTTTCCTTCTGTTGTGCATAAGGTTGCTCTAGGTCAATGTGGACTTGACATCATCTAAAAACAACAACATTAACATATATGACATATGACAGGGCTTCAAATGTTGTTAGATATTAAAGTGAAATGAAAATGCAGTTTTTATAGGAACTTTTTGAAGATTCCTTGTTTGTGTGTAACATGAAGGTTGTGTCTGATCTCCTCTGAATTTACAAGATGAAAGGATACTCAAACTCAATATTAGTTCCAAGGTTCATTCCTATGAAGCAGACATGTTTGTACCCTGAAACCTTCTTTACAAATTCTGACACCAACAAGCCCTCCCACGGCTCTCTAATTCTACGCTGGACTCCATAATTTGTTAGAACGGATACACAGAACTCAAGACCATTCTCATAATTATAGGATTTACGGGGGACGTAACTGGTTACAATTCAGGATCCAGAACTCTCAGGATACAGTTCTTCAGTTAGGACAGCCTCTTCTCAGCCATGTTAGCAGACATACACAGGTCCCTGAACTTGTGGCCTGCTTAAACAAGTGTTACAAAGCTTTTTAGCTCTAAGCCTCTTAAGCCCATGACCCTTTGGCTCAGTCCCTACTTGGGCAATTGTAGCTCTGTCAACTATCACTCACTCTGCCAAAAGGTGCTCAGCTTCATGAGTCATCAAATTTAGCCATCACACCATGCTTGCTTGCTAGGATTAAGTACCTGGAGGCAGTCACCATGCTTGCTTGCTAGGATTAAGTACCTGGAGGCAGTCCACTCCTTCTGTAGGCCTGCTGCCCAAAGGCACTCAGTCTTCTTCTGTGGGCCATGGTACTTAAAAAGAACAACAACATCATCCTGGTGTGGTGTTTTAGGGTAAGCACTAGACTACTAACCACAAAGTTGGTGGTTCAAACCCACCAGCCACTCCCTGGGCACCCTATCCTGAGTGGCTATGAATCATAACTATCTTGATGGCACTGAATAACAAAAACACAGTTAGAAGTATTATGCCAAGTAATTCACTGTACCATATATGTGTATGTGCTTATAACTTCATTAAAGAGTTTGAAAGATTTCTGAAAGTGGACAGATGGCAATACAAGCTGCGAAGAAGCTCTTGTCTTGTGTAGCTTCCTCTTTCTAGATTCAACTGAATTTAAGTTGTGAACACTGCATTAAATGCTACCTGTGTCATGTTTGAACAAAAAAGAAGGTAACCAATCAATTTCTATACCAATTGTATCTTATGTCTTTCCTCCCCCTCAACCACACCAAAAGTCTGGAGTAACATCCTGGATATTCCTTTCTTCTATTTACACTTTTACAGCTGGAAGTGCCACATCAATGAAGATGATAGAAATGGATTTCTCTAAGACCTCTGTTATATTTTCTGAACCTACACAACCAACTTCATATTAATGCCTGTTTTGAAAACATTTTGTGCATTTGGAATGTAACATGTAGAACTAATTCTGGGTTTCCTTTTCGTCAGTTATCTCCTACCATGAGTGGCCTCCTTATGTGCAAAACACTTTTCCATTGACCCAGGTGATCATGCTAAAAACTTTGGTGTTAAAGAACATCTTCTTCACTTTAAGCCCTATTTCTAATCCACTAAATCTTACCTATTCTACGTAAAATCAGAAAGAAAAACAACAGATGGGTTAATCTATATCATTAGGGCTCCATCCCTTCCAGTGCAGTGTGTCTCTCTTAGTCATCAGTTTCTATACTACTTACCTTGTTTTGTTTTCCTTGTTTCCATTTAAATTTTTCATAGTGCCAACAAAGTGACTCTTTTTAAAGTGAAAATTACAACCTGCTATTCTCTCCACTCTAAAGCATTGAAATGGATTCTCAAGGGAGCCAGAGAAAAATGCAGTCATTCTAGGCACTGCCTGTTTAGTCCTAGTGGCACTGTGGGCTAATGCGTCAGACTATAAAGTCATTTGAACTGCAAGATCGGTGGTTCAAGCTCACCACCTGCTCCTTGGAAACCCTATACAGGGTCGCTATGGATCGGAGTTGACTTGACAGCACTTAACAACAACAACAACAAACACCTCCTTGCAGGTAGCGTAGTGGTTATGAATCGGGTTGCTAACCTCAAGGCCGGCAGTTCGAAACTTCCTCAGGAGAAAGATTAGGCATTCTGCTCCAGTAAAGATTTATAGCCTCGGAAACCTTGTGCAGAGTCTCTGTGAGTCGGAACCGATTCCACGGTACTTAACAACAAAAACAACAACAACCCCCTTGTTGTCCTCTCCATCTTCTCCCTGTAACTTGAGCTATAAATATAATCCATTGTCTCTCATATCTCAGAAGATTTATACCCTTTCCTGCTGTAAGACTTTCATATAAGACACTTTTGCCTAGAATTTTCCTCTCCAAATACTTCAGTTACTAAGTTCCATCCACTCTTCCTCCAGAAATGTATGTAAATACCACCATATACATCAAATCAGGTTTTACAGGTTTACAGCTCCCATCACACGTATATGTGTCCTCCCTAACAGCCTTTCTTCTGAGAATTACATGTATGGAGTTTGGTTTGAGGACTTTCACCACAATACTCCCTTGTGTATGATCCACCACCACCCCACCCCACCCCCACACACACGCAACAAAGTCAATCGCACTGAATGAAATTAGACCACCTCTTTTTTCCCTTTGTGGAGTCCTTAGTGTGTGAGACAGTACTTGCTATATAGTACGAACATTCAGAAATGACTGTTGAGTGAATGAATAGATGAACAAGAAAACCCATAGTCAGTTCCAACTCATAAAGACACTAGAGGACAGAGGAGAATTACCCCAGGGGTAATCCCTAAGGAAGCAGACTGCTGGTGGGTTCAATCTGCTGATTGTTTGATTAGCATCTGAGCACTTTAATCACTATGCCATCAGCTCTTCATAGATGAAGAAAGAAATGAGCAAGTAAGTACCATCATTTTATATAATTAAAACCACTTAGAGAAATGGAAACATTCAGTGAAAAACTAGCTAAGAACCCATTTTCTGTAAGGGAGTTTTGGCAAATGTAACAATGAAAAAACCCTTTTCTCAATAACTGCACTATGTTTGCATGAATTTGCTTCCATTTGTTGTCACAGTCCAATGCTGACAGATACGGATTTGTGGTGCAGAAAGATTGTTATCTGTCTAAGGTGACAGACAGTAATATAATGAACAGCAAACTCACTGACCACAACTTGGCAAACAATTATATAGCTCAGACACCAACCTGAAAATTGTGTTTTTGTTTCTTTTTAATTGATAAGTCCATAGTAAGGATATGGTCAGTTAGGTCAGGAGGACATTACTGAATTCTGGATGGAGCAGGTGGTAAATGGGGTTTTCTAAATGCTCTATCATTCATGTAGTCTCAGGCTCACCAATGTGTGGCCATCCTCAAATATAGTCCATTAATCTGCTGAGAAGTGTAAAGAAAACACATCTACTTTCTTTTTTTTTTAATAAAATTTTTAGTTACATAAGTTAAACTTTAAAATCACCTAATACATATATACTATTAATCTTAAAGTTATATTTTAAGAAAACAAAAAGTTTTACATATCTTTTCTCTACATTTCTTTTTTTGCACAAGTCAGTTATGGTACAATTTGACTACTATCTACCTCAATTTAAAAAAAAAAAAATGGATTTCAAGTTGATTAATAAATTTCATTAGGGATCAAATTTTGTTTAGGGAGAGAAAAGTAGATATGTTGACCTAATTATGAAGCAGTTAGTAACTGACAAAGTTTATTTCAATTTCATCTTTAGAAGGTTAGTCAAAAGCAGACTTTCAAATATACTTTTTTTTTTTTAATTCTGCCTACATCTTAGGAGTAGAATGAGAAACAGTCTCTATAGTAAGCACACATATTTCTAAACCAGGAATTGTTTGTTCTTTTCACTGTTTATAAATGCTTTGTTGGCAAATGTTCAAGTTCTTATCATAAACATACCTGAATAATGCAGTGACAAGATTGTACTTGAGCTGTTTAACTGTGCTAAAGTCTGCAATTTTTCCTGTCATCCAATACAACCAGAAAGTCAACCTCTTAGTATTTCCTTACCTCAGAGCTTTCTTCAAGGTAAACAGCAGAAGCTACTTATAGACAAAGATTCCGTTCCGCACCCCGCACCCCGAGTTAAGTCTATACCTCAGAAAAAAAAAAGAAGAAATGGTTCCAAAAATTGGGAGGAGGGGGTAAAAGAGATTTGTTTCTGGAGTGGCAGTATAAATGCCTGGCGATCTGTAATCAGTGTAACCCATTCCAAAGTCATAAGATTCTGGCCACAGGGAGGTGTCCAACACCTTAGAAAGAAATGGCTCTATGGTTACATCCACCATCATTTGCCCAGTTGCTGGTGACTAAACTCCGACTCATTGGTGGAGAGGGGCACATGATGTCTCTATTCCTGCCCCAAGGCTATAGAACACACACCTACTATGCTTTTCCTAACTATGATTTTCACTACAAATAATGTGTAAATTAAAATAGCATTGGAATGCTATTTGGTGGTTCAAATCCATCAGCTACCCCTCAGAAATCCTGTACAGGGTCACCATGAGTCTAAAACTACTCAATGGCACTTAACAGTAACAGTAACCATGCTTTTCCTTTAAAATAATGTATAAATTAAAATATTATTAAGAAAATTACCTTTTCCCTTTTGCTGACTTCTAACTTACCCAAAAAACCACCAGAATAATTTACTGACCAAACAAACCCAAGATTATTAGTGTGCAACAATGTGGAGGAAACCCTTGGGTTCAGACACTAAAACAGACTTTTATAAATCCTGGTGTGGCTCTGTGGGTTAATGCGCCAGAATGCAAAGGTCGGTAGTTCAAGCTCACCAGCTGCTCCTTGGAAACCCTGTACAGGGTCGCTATGGGTCGGAAC
>NW_006408588.1:1823483-1845600 GCF_000296735.1 Chrysochloris asiatica | reverse complement strand
AAATGAGCACAGACCCCTGTAAGCTACAAATTAACCTGAGAACATTTACTGAGAATTACTGCCAAAATATCTTAAGTGTTCTCCTGGAAGTGTTACATGGGAGAATAACATTGAGATGAATACTGAGCTGACAGGACTAAAGATGCATGTAAAGAGAGGGTTGTTGTTGTTAAGTGTTGTAGGGTAGGTTCTGACTTATAGTGACCCTATACAGGGTTTCTGAGGAGCAGCTGGTGAGCTTGAACCACTGATCTTGTGGTTCAAACTGACTTTGCAGTCAAGCACATTAATGCACAGCACCACACCAGGACCCATAAAGAGAGTAGACTGAAGGCAAGTGTCCTCAAAAGCCAGAGATCCTGAGTGAACAAACATGAGAGGCAGATGAAGCCAAGCAAATCTAGAAAGAGGGCAGAACAGCTGGGGGCCCTCACCTCCCAATTAGCATAGCAAAACATAGTTGTCACTGAGTCTATTTTGACTCATGGGGACCCTCCTCTTCCAGAGCAGAACTGTACTGCAAGAAGTTTTCTGACTATAATCTTTATGGAAGCAGATGCTTGACTTTGTCTCTATTTGGCCTGTGACACTTGGTGGGTTCAAACTGACAACTATTAAGTTAATGTAACTGTTGCTGAGTGCCACAGAGTCCATTCCAATTCATAGCAACCCTGTACAGGGTTTCCAAGGAGTAACTGGTGGGTTTAAATCACAGGCCTTTCCATTCGCCATCCAGTGCTTATCTTACAGTGCCATACCAAGTTATTAGTCAAATGCCAACAGTCTGAGCCACCCAATGAACTCTACCAACACACTGATACCAGGCAAATAGTCACAGCTATGAAAGCATAGAGCTGAGAGGAGAGATGAGAGGAATGGATGATAAGATGAAACAGAAATCCAGGACGTCTGTCTCCTTGAAAATAAGTCTTTTCTCTTTGTGTTCCAGTCATTGTTCCTGTTATAACAATGCTAGGACACACTTCTTAGGACTCTGTTTAATTAGACCACATGGCTGAGGTACCACACTGACAACCACAGAGTTTCAGCCTTCTTCATAAGAAAAATGTCCCTGCTGCGTTTACATGCTCCATGATGCTTTTTAAGACTAGATGGCTACATTTTAGACAAGATTTTCTTAAACCCTGATAAGAAACAGGGATATATAATCTACAGAGGTAATTAATATGGTTATGATTTGATTCCTCTTATTGATTTTAAATGCTAACTTTCATCAAGGCACTGCATGTTTTATAGCATAGTTACTTCCTACAACCAAGAATGGAAACAGCATTTGAACTGTGAGTGATGCTACAGAGTTGAACATGTATGGACAAGGACAATATCTATACTTTTATTAAAAATGAGTATTCATTCAGATTAAAATTGCATTGGCCATTCATTAATCCATTTGTTTCAAAGACTATATCGATTGCCACCTGGGTTCAAAGAAACAAAACCACAACCTTTCTTTCCTCCCAACAAAGCTCTAATGATGCATGCTTCGCCAGGTGTGTGAGGGACTCGATCTGTCCCCTGGGATATTTAGAACAGATGGAAGTTACAAAGTTCCACAATTGACCTGAATTCTGGAATGGATCAAAATAAACTCAACTTGCCCCCCAGAATGGAAGTAAGAAGTTTCCAAGGTTTGAGCACACAAGCGTCTTTGCACCACATTTTGCATTATATTTAGTTATTACAGAAAAACGATACAAAGAAGATGCGATGCTACTCAGAAATGAGTAAGACTCATGCAAGAATGAAATTAGACCCCTAACTGAGGAGCTCTGGTAGCGTAGTGGTTATGAATCGGGCTGCGAACCTTAAGGTCAGTGGTTCGAAACTACCAGCCGCTCCACGGGAGAAAGATGAGGCTTTCTACTCCCGTAAAGATTTACACCCTCGGAAACCCTGTACAGGGTCGCTATGGGTCGGAACTGACTCGACGGCACTTAACAACAACAACAACAACTGAGTCCTAATGTGGTGTTGCAGGATAAACACTGGACTGCTAACTACAAGGTTGGTGGTTAAAGCCAACTGCTCTCTACTTGGTAACCATAAGTTTGGTGGTTAAAACTAACTGCTCTCTCCTTGGCAACCTATGCAGGGTTGCTATGAGTTGGAACCAACTCAACGGACACTTAACAACTAAGGTAAAGAAGCACAGTGGCTCATAGGTTAAGCACTGGACTGCAAACCACAAGATTGGCAGTTCAAGGCCACCAGCTGGTCCTCAGGAGAAAGATGAGGCTTTCTAGTTCCAAAACGATCGAAAACCTAGCAAACCATAAATTGTTGTTGTTGTTGTTGTTAAGTGCCATTGAGTCCATGGCTACCCTATATAGTGTTTCCAAGGAAAAGCTGGTAGGTTTGAACTGCAAACTTTGAGGTTAGCAGTCTAGTACTAATCCTATAACGCTATGACAGTATTCCCTATACAAGGTTGTTATGAACTGGTATTGACTTGAGGGCACTTAACAATAACAACTCAGATAAAGAAGGCACCCTGGTGGCATGATGATGAACGTGTTCACCAATAATTGGGTAGTTTGGATCCAAGCAGCTTCTTTGCTAGAGAAAGATGCGGCAGGCTAGATTTCTGTAAAGATTGATGTGCTTGCAAACTCTATGGGGCAGTTCTATCATGTCTGTAGGGTTACTGTGAGTCCAAATTGACTCTGGTAGTGGCTTTGGTTTGCGTCCCAGGTTAAGAGATGTTTAAACTTTAGACTCTATTACCTGAGTGTTTGGCAAATGTTTACAAAAGACTTTATTAAATCAAACTTTAAGAAGACTAACTTTGACTTAAGACTGAAACCCAGAGATTTTAATTTCAATGATATTAAATTTTACTATATTGAACTAAAGGGACTAAACATTTCTCATTCAATTTAATCAAAGTAATAGCACTAAGACATTAAAGTAAAAAAAAAAAAGCACTATAGAATAATATACTATAAACTTCTATAGTAGCAGATGTATCATTCTTAAGCCCCTTTTTACACAAAACATGGAACTAAACCAAAGACCCAAATGATGAGAGCTTTTTCTTCAAGAATGGGTCAGGCGTATTGCTCCTGAACAGAATGCTTGAAATAGGATGTCTCCAAACTTTTCAAGACATGTAGATTTTCTTTGATTTCTCAAATTTGGCTACAGTGGATTATGTATTGGGGTTCAAACTTCAAGTCCAGCAGTTCCAATCCACCAGCTGCTCCACAGGAGAAAGATGAGGCTTTCTGTTCCTGTAAAGATTTACAGCCCCAGAAACCCTATGCAGGGTTACGACGAATGGGAACTGACTCGATACCACACAACCACCACTAATATTCTAATAATTAAAAATATTTTTAGTAGTATACTTCTACTGTCTGTACATTATTCTGTGAATGCTCTTTTATATTTAGGGAGCCCTGGTGGCACTGTATGTTAGGCACTGGGTTGCAATAAACTTTTTCCCAAAGAGGAAGATGAAGCTGTCTGTTTCCTATAAAGATTTCATCTCAGAAATCCTACTTGTGGTCACTATGTGTCAACATCGACTTAATGGCAGTGGGTGTTTGGTTTTTACTTTTATATTAAATACCTTCAATGACTTACTTCAGCTAAGCAAAATAACCCTTTGGAAGAATGTTTTCCTAAATTTCCTAATTTTTGGAGTATTTTGGCATATTTACATTTTAATCAAACAATTTCTAGAATAACTGATAATTTTCATCATCTTTAACTTCTTGGTTCTCCTCATATGTAAATTTTTCACCCTTTTAAAATTTCCTTCCTTTCTTTGATTTACTGATATTTATTAGTTTGGTGAGAATATGGCTGTGACTTAGTAGTTGTTGTTCAAGTGCTGTCGAGTCAGTTCTGACTCATATTGACCCTATATAGGGTATTCGAACATCAGTTGGCTAAGTTTGAACTGTCCGTCTTGTGATTCAAACTGACCTTGCTGTCCAGGGCTTATCCTATAGCACCACACTAGGATTAAAATCCTCAGATTTTAAAGAGCACGGTACAAATATAATCCCAATTCTAGATTTTACAAGCAGAAAAAAATTCTGAGAGAGATCAAATTTTTATTTGTTTTTCTATTACCCAAACTATATTTGATGTCATGGAAAGAAATAAGAGACAAACAGGAACTTCAGAAATGCTTAAGAAATGACAGGCAAAGAGATTATTAACTCCAAATTAACCCAACTGCATCTCAAGATAAAAGAGTCTCCTCAAGTGTGACCTTTGGTGCACACTCCCTCAGATTTGTCACTTTTGATGACTGAAATTAGCATAAAGTTGTCCCAATTGCGCTCTTGAGAAGACAGTGTGTTTTGAATACAGCTGTTCCACTCCTTGTGTCCCATAAGTTTATTTTCCTCCACCTGCCCAGGTATTGATCCCTGGGCAACCAACATGCTAACTAAGTGATTGATGGCATCAAAATCATCTTTTGTTGTTGGGTTTTTTGGTGTTTTTTTTTTAACCTCAAAACTTCTAGCCTTGTTTACAACACTGTCATTACTGTATTTGTTGTTGTTGTTGTGTGCCGTGGAGTCGGTTCCGACTCATAGCGACCCTACACAGGGTTTCCGAGGCTGTAAATCTTTATGGGAGTAGAATGCCTCATCTTTCTCCCGCGGAACCGCTGGTAGTTTTGAACTGCTGACCTTGCGGCTCGCAGCCCAATTCATAACCACTATGCTACCAGAGCTCCTTTATACATATACATATATATAAATGTATGTATATATAGTCATTACTGTATTATTTAGGGAGATAGTTTAGGCACGGGTTAGCTAGTTTAGCGTGTAGTGTAGTAGACACTAGACAGTGTCCTAGGTGGCCTCGCTTTCTTCCTTAGCATTTGCTCCTGTGCTCTAGTCGCTGAAGACCTTCAGGAAAAGCTGAGTATTATCCTTACAAAACTTAATTCCTCTTGATAAACCTATTTTGCTAATTATTCAAAATATAGGCTATCATTAAAATAGGCATTTGCCTGAAACAAAGTGCATTTCCCCCGCATTCAATGCTAATGTGTGAGCATTTCTGATCTAATACCAATGTGAAATATGTGACAAGCAAGACTGCTTTGTCAGCCCCATTCTCATTTTGGTTATGCCACAAAAATTCCTAGATGGATTTGTGAAATGAATATGTCAATTCTACCCCCTTTCAATTTGAAAAGGAAATATCCACTCTCAGCTAAGTGCAAACATTTCCGAGATCAATCCTTCAGCGTGTGTTTTATTATTATGAGTGAGTATAAACCTCTACATTTGATTAAAATAAAAGTTGAACATGCTGATATAAATTATTTCACAACATAAGAAGGGTTCATAAAAGCTAGAGAGTATCATTAGTTTATAAAAGTGATTTTATAAGATACATGATTCTTTCCTTTGCTTGAAATGTGTCTTTTATATACATATATGTGCACATAATTGTGACTCTAAAAGTTTATTGTAGGAAACCTCTATTCTTCCCAGATCTGATTTTTTCTTTCTAGATATTTTCATCCTTCCTTTTGCCTTTGTTCTCGCACTTACTTCTTTGGAGGCTTTATTCAAAGTGATAATTAATAGTCTCAATAAGAAAACAACATTTTTCAGTAATACACATGACTGTTTAATGATGTAAGATCATCTTAATTCCCTCGCCTTCTGTTTTATTTTCCTTCAGGGGGCAACAATTCTAAAGACTTACCTCTGTCTTAGCTGGTGAAAGTTAAACTACCATGCTGAGTGCTGTGGCATTCTTTCTTTCCTCTAAGAGTAAAATGCTGGTGTTCTTTTGAGAGTGAGCCCTTGAAGAGTTTTAATGGTTTGTGTCAGAAGTTTAGTTGCTTTGGAGAACTGAGTTGAACACAAAGGGACTGACAAGCTGCTGTTTCCAAAACCTTCTAAAAGACATACAATCACACCAAATGATACGTCATTTTACAGATTTCTCCCTTTAACACCATTTTCCCAAAGGCTGGCCTGCTGGATAAATCAAGTAGAGGAAGTATTGTTGATCACTTTGAATATAAAACGAAAAAACCCAGAGAGCACCAGAGCACTGAATTCCGGGTGTATTACCAAAGAATGAATGATGATGTACTATGGGATTGAGAAACCCTGAGTCCCCTTTCTATAATATCCAAATTGTTCTGGCTCCAAGCCCCCATGTTTTCACTACCAGTTCCTTCCCTCTATCTTGCTTTCCAAATAATTCCCAAGTTCACCATCACTGTTTGTTTCAGTCCTGGTAATCTCTCCATTGCTGATATACTTTGCTGATGTTGTTGTTAAGTGCTATGGAGTAGAGTTGGTTCTGACTCATAGCGATCCTGTATAGCATTTCCAAGTAGTGGCTGATGAGCTTGAACCACTGACTTTGATGTTCAAACTGACCTTGAAATCAAGTGTATTAACTCACAGTGCCACACAAGAACTCCTGATATGCTTGGTGAGGGCAAATTCTAAGAGCTCCATCCCACCGCTTTTCCACAGAGAAGTCCAGTGGGTCAAATATTTAAATCAAGTCTTCAAACTGGTTCATTCCAGTTCAAGCTCTGCTGAGAATTTGCCCTGTTTTACATCCTTTCAGAATTAGAGTGGAGAAGGAAAAGGTACCATCTTCATGTCGTTGGCATATGTGAATCCAAAGCTAAGAGTTATGATTGTTACGGAGCTGTGACTAGACCACAGACACCCTCCCACCCACTGGAAAAATATTTTTCTCCTTCACTGATTTCTCTGAAATGTTGCTGCTGGTTACCACTTGTGAAAATTTTGCATTTGCCAAGATGGAGGATGACTTAGAGTAAGGAAGTACAGTGGGGAATGAGAGTGGGGTGAGGAATGTCTTCTGCCTCTAGAAAATCAAGAGAAAGAAAAACCTTCCAAAAAGTATAACTCATAAATGCTTCCAGATAGGATTTTTCAGATCTCTTCATTCCCATGTTCATCCCCATAGCATAGCTTCCACTTCAACCCCAACCTTCAATGTGAGTATGCTAGAGAAATTAAAAACATGAGAAATCAAAAACATACGCAGCTGTTTCTAAGGGTTGTCTAGTCCGTTCCTACTCATAGTAACCCTGTATAGGGTTTCCAATTCTGTAAATGTTAACAGGAGCAGAAAGTCTCATGTGCACAAGATTGAACCACCAACCTTGTTGTCAGCAGTCCACAGCTTATCCTACGACAATACATCAGAATTCCAGAAGCCATCTTAAAGACACATGCAGAATACAGTTTAAGTAATGCCTTCAGAGACAAAGAATCAGCTCCTACACTCTTTCCCCAATTTAAAAGGAATCAAATGAATTACCATAGGTCTGACTCCATCTTATTCATTGTCACCACTAAATGATGTTTTGTTTTTGTATTTTTCTTTTTAGTAATACAGTGTTTCTTTGTCTTTTCTCTGTCAAACCATGAAGCTGCCTGGAGAGGTATGGTGGTGGTGTTGTACCATGGAATTAATTCTGACTCGTAGCGACCCTGTATAGGGTTTCTGAGGCTATAAATCTTTACGGTAGCAGAAAACCTCATCTTTCTCCCACCAAACAGCTGATAGTTTCTAACTGCTGACTTTGAGGTTAGCAGCCCGATTCATAACCACTATGCTACCAGAGCTCCTTGGAGAGGTATAGAGGAGAGGATACCTAAGGTAGAGTTAGTGGTGGTGTGGTTGTATGCCATCTAGTCAATTCAAACTCAAGGCTGTAAATGTTTACAGGAGCAGAAAGTCTCATCTTTTTCCTGTGGAGAGGCTGGTAGATTTGAACTGCTGACCTTGTAATTTGCTGCCCAATACACAACCCACTATGCCACCAGGGCTCCTTTAAGGTAGGGGAGACATCAGACCAATAACTAAAGCAGATGTAGACAGCTCTATTGCAAGATGAAGAGAATGAGAAAGGTCATTGTCAGGCGAAAGAGCCAACATGGTCTCTGAGAGAGCAAACCCCAGAATATTGTAATAGAAATGCCGCTGCTTTAAGAAGGTCCCTGAGAATAATCAGTGTTGAAGCTTCCAGACAGCCCCAGTCCCAGCTCTAGAGCCAGCGCTTCCGACTGTGGCAGCACCCACCCCAATGAATGTGGCTGTTGTATTGGTGTCCCTTAAGATGACACTAAAAGTGCCATGGACTGCCAAAAGAACCAATAGATCTGTTTTGGAAGAAGTGCAGCCAGAGTACTCTTGGAGGCCAGGATGGCTAAGCTTTGCCTCTCATACTTTGAACATATTGTCAGGAGGGAACAGTCACTGGAGAAGGATGTCATGCTGGGTAAGATGGAGGGTCAGAGCAAAAGAGGAAGACCCCCAATGACATGAATCAGCCAGGTGGCATCATTGATGGTGTTAAGTGTGGCAGTGGTAGTGAGGTTGGTTCAGGATCGGACATTGTTTTGTTTTGTGGTGCATGGGGTCGTTATGAGTCAGTTCTGACTCGATGACACCTGACAACAACAACAACAAGTTGACGCTGCTTAGAAAGCAGTGACTAGGGGTAAGTGGGGTCAGAGAACTAGGGCTGTCAAGTTGCTGATCCTCTCAGCTGTCAGTGACTCAAGTTGCTTCAGCACCAGTGCAGACAATGGTCAGCTCAGCAGCTGAGAGGTGCTCCTGGCCAGTTAGGGGTGAAGAAGAACTTGGTGCAGGTGTTCATTTTAAGGGACTGATGGGCTGTAGCAGGAGAGCTGCTCCAAGTGCAGAGAAGTAAGAGAAGGCTAAACAGAGTTCTAACATTCTTATGGGAAAATAGCTGCACACCACTGGCTAAGGAGAAAGAGTTTCTCCATCACTCTGATTGCATATGAATGAGCCTTCTATGAATAATGCTCTGGCCCTTTCTGTCTCAATGCTCACCCATTTTCTAAGTGTAGTGTTCTGTAAGCATTCACACAAAGCTACATCTTCAGTTTTTGTTTTTTCACAGGGTCTCTTTGCTATTGTCAGTATTTATATCACTTATTTCATAATTCATTCACAGTTAGCCAAGAAAAAATGGTGCTTTTTATTGTGGTCCTATTAAAAAATAGGAGCTCTGATAGATAGTGTGGTGGTTACCAATCGGGCTGCTAATCTCAAGGTCAGCAGTTAGCAACTACCAGCGGTTCCATTCTGTAAAGATTTACAGCCTCAGAAACCCTATTCAGGGTCGTTATGAGTTGGAACCGACTCCAAGGCACACCACCACCACCATTCAAAAATGGGAGTCCTGTAGTGGTGCTATAGGGTAAGCACCCGTCTGCAAGATCAGTTTAAACTGAAAGGACAGCAGTTCAAAGTCACCAGCTGCTCCCCGTTAACTCCTGCTATGGGTAGGAACGATCTTGATGGTACTTAACAACAAAAACAACAACAATTCAATCAATCAATAAAATTCACTGCCAGGGAGCCAGTTATGACTGATAACAACCCTTAGGTTTCTAAGACGAAATGTTTCTACAGAAGCAGATAGGCTCATCTTTCAACCTCAGAGTGGCTGGTGGTTTTAAACCAACAACTCAATGCCTAACTCACCCTGTCATCCTTTAGTCCCTGCGGTAGTAGTTAAGTGCTGTTGAGTCAGTTCCGACTCATATGGACCTTGTATAGGATTCCTAGGAAGCAGCAGGGGGGGTTGAACTGCTGACCTTGTGGTTCACAGTCTAGTCCCTTTTTGTTGTTGTTGTTGCTAAGTGCCATCGAGTCGATTCCAACCCATAGCAACCTTGTATAGTATTTCCAAGGAGCATGTGGTGAGCTTGAATCGCTGACCTTGCAGTTCAAATGGCTTTGTAGTCTGGTGCAGTAACCCACAGCACCACACCAGGACTCCCCATTTTCTATCAGGTACTCCCAAAACTCATATGGGGCATTCTTGAGTCCCCATAATTTTCATTTGAGAGATCCCCGAGGATAAGTCTCCAACCTCTGGATTGCACAATTCTACTCTGTCTTTATCCTCTTTTTCCTTTCTAAATGTCCTGCCATCCTTGACTAGAACTTTGTTGGATTCAGTTGTGGTTGTTAGGTGCCTGTTGAGTCCATTTCAACTCATAGCAACCCACATGACAGAGTGAGAACTGCCCCAAAGGGTTTCTTAGACTGTAATATCTATAGGAGTAGATCCTCAGTCTTTTTTCCCTGAATGGTGAAGTGGGTTCTAACTGCCTACTTCTTGATTAGTAGTTGAGCTCTTAACCATTTATACCAGCATTTTATAACTCCATGTGGTGCTGTGAATTTATTTACTATGTCTCTTCTAGTTGTGATCGTTGTAATGATTGTGTGGGGCCTTGCAAATACGTTAAAGCAGACTTTCACATGGGAATTGTTCCCTTTGCCATCCCACTAGGAATAAAAGAAGTCATCTCAGAAGCAGGAACAGACAATTCCAAGAGCAGAAAGAAAGAAGAGGCAAGAGCAGAGTTTGAGATATCTGTGCTGAAAAGAGGTGGCTGAAAAGAGTGGCAGGAGCAAGGAGAGACAGCAAACTGAATGAGGTTGATGCAGGAGGCTGGCATGAAGAACGGGGTGCCCTTGAGCATTTATTCACAGGGCTAAAGGTACTTGTAACACTCACTCAATCAGAGCAGCAGCCAAGGGGCCATATATGGCTAAGAGGCTGACAAGAGGAGTGTCTGCAGTGTGGATAAAAATAGGTGCTCCTGACGGGAGAACTGTTGTATCATGAGTTGTTTCTGATACAGAATTGGACCCTGTTCACTTTCCTTATCGAATAGGGTTGCTAACCTCAGGGTCAGCAGTTCGAAACAGTCGGAACCGACTCCACGGCACATAACCACCACCACCAGTGAAGAAAATAGAAGTAATCTTTCCTTAAATTCTGCTGAAATGAAATAATACCTTCAGAAAGTAATCTAAAGCATTTTAAAATACAAAATATTTGTTCTGTTGTTTTCCTAGCTTCTATTGTTAATATTTTGACAAAATTTTAAGATGTCAGGAATAAAATAAAGCAAAGAATTTCTGTGGTCTGTAAGGGACATGGGTAGATTGAAAATAAAGATTTCATTTCACTTCAAAAAGTAGGACATTCATAACTCCTTGTTTATGAAATAACAGTATCATTCTATTCCTAGAGCCACTCAGTCTTCTCATTATAGAGAGCTTTCCATCTCAGATGTGTTGGTTTCTAGAGAAACAATGAATATGCACAGCAGGGGGCATCATCTGACCTGAGGCACTTTTGACCTATTCAGAGGGGAGACTAAACTTCCCAACACATATTCCCATTTTTCTTGAGCGTTCATTAAATGCTTATGGGCACACAAGTGTAGTTACACATGGTCTCTGTATTTCAGATGTTCTTAGATTTGTAGAGAAGGTAACATCAAACAAATATGTATAATACGTCATGGTAATTGTAGCAACAATGGTATGTATTGAGTGCAGATACTAATTTGAAAACTGAATAATCATCCCTCTCTTGGAGGCTTCTGGTAGAAGGGATGATGACTGGGGTTTGACAAAGAAATCTTCCCAGAGAAAAGGGAGCCTAACATACTATTGTTAAGGATTATGAGTGCACGACTTCAGGGAAAGGACGCATTTCTAGTTAAAGGAATCACATGACCAAATACCTACTCCTGAGCTTGTTCAAGTGACATTAAGTAGGTACTAGAGCTGGGGAGAAATGTATGAGGCATGATGTAGCTCAGAGATAGGCTGGGAGTAAATTACAAGGAATGAGGATGAAGATAAAACTTGCAACACAAACAGGATCCAATTATGAGAACTCTTTTTGCATACAATACCAAGGAATTTAGGTCATTTACTTTAAAGACATTCATGAATTCCTAAAGAAATTTAAGCAACAGAGAGATCAGATTTCTTTTTTAAAGAAGTCTTTGTGGTAAACTCAATAGGTAAGCAAGGTTTCTTCAGTTGGTAACAATTGTTGTTGTTAAGTGCTGTCCAGTTGGTTCCAACCCATAGCAACCCTGTATAGGGTTTCCAAGGAGCAGTTGGTGAGCCTGAACCACTGACTTTTGTGGTTCAAACTGACTTTGCATTCCAGTGCATTAACCCACAGCCCCACACCAGGACTCCTGATGATAATTAGTTCAATGAAATTAAATAGTAAATAAATTAAATACAAATTAAGTGTCCTAAGAACACTGTGATAAAAAATTATAAGGTAGTTTAACTTAGGTTGTAGATTTCTAGATGCCTTTACGCTATCCAGATACAAATATCGAATACGTTCGTAGATATCTGGTTCAAGAATTTGACATAAATGTTAAAACTGGAGGAGGAGTTTGGGGGATATTAGTGTATGGATGATATTTGGAAACAAGAAAGAGGAAAAGGTATTTAAAGAGAAGCAGAGTGAACTAATGGATTGGAGACAGTGTCTGACCTCTGGCTTCAAAAGTGGAAAGAAGATGAATTGCTAGCACTAAGTAGATTCCTACCAGGCAGAGTTCAGACATACTTCCATGTTCTGACCTTCTTAACTCTGTTCTCTTAGCAGAGAAGCAATGTCTGCTAAGTTCAGTAATGTATTGCTATGTCCACACAGGACTCACAGAAAATACTCACCATTATGGGCTCTATAAGGGAAGTGTTGTTGTTGTTGTTATGTGCCGTGGAGTCGATTCCGACTCATAGTGACCCTGTACAGGGTTTCCAAGGCTGTGAATCTTTACAGGAGCAGAAAGCCTAATCTTTCTCCCATGGAACAGCTGGTAGTTTCAAACTGCTGACCTAGCGGTTCGCAGCCCGATTCGTAACCACTTTTAGAGGAATCTTATTTCATGCCTTTAAAATGTCAGCACAGTTATGTGAGAATTTAAAATGTATGGTGTCATTGTTATATGTCCTATGATTCCACTCTGACACTAAATACAATAGAATGAAATACCGCCCAGTTCTGGGCTAGCTTCACAATTATTATCCTTGAGCCATTACTGCTGCCACAGTGTTAGTCTATCTCACTGGGGTCTTCCTCTTTTTCAATGGCCCTCCACTTTACCAATTATGTTGTCCTTCTCCAGAGATTGGCCCCTCCTGATAATATATCTGAAGCATGAGTGATGAAGTCTCACCATCCTGGTTTCTAAGACACATTCTGGCTGTATTTCTTCCAACACAGATTTGTTTGCTCTTCTGGCAGTTGGAGGCACTTTAATATTCTTCTCCAACACCATAACTCAAAGAATCAATTCTTCTAAGATCTTCCTTATTCATTGCTGAACTTTCACATGCATATGAGGCTATTGAAAATACTAAGGTTTGGGCCAGGCATATTTTAGCTCACAAACTGATTTCTTTGTTCTTGAACATTTTAAACAGGATTTGTGCAACAGATTTGCCGTGTAGATTTTGTACCCTAATTAAACAGGTCATTTGATTTCTTGACTGCTGCTTCCATGAGTGCTGATCGTGGATCCAAGCAAAAATGAAATCTTTGACAACTTCAATCTTTTCTCTGTTTATCATGATGTTATTATATTGACTCAGTTGTAAGGATTTTCATTTTCTTTACATTAAGATAGAATCCATACTGCAGACTATAGTCTTTAATCTTCATCAGTAAATATTTTAAGTTCTCGTCACTTACAGAATCCAAGGTAGTATGATCTGCAGATTATCCATTTTTAATGAATCTTTCTCTAATCTTGATTTCTCATTCTTCTTCATATAATCAAGTATCTCCAATCATTTTCTAAGCATACAGTTTGAATGAGAATAATGAAAGGGTAGTCGTGGTGTGGCCCTGTGGGTTAATGCACTGGACAGCAAGGTCAGTGGTTCATACTCACCAACTGTTCATCAGAAACTCTATACAGGGTTGCTATGTTTCAGAACCAACTCTTTGGCACTTAACAACATGAGTACTGGTGTGGCACTGTGGCTTAATGTGTTGGACTGCAACATCGGTTTGAACCTCAAGGTTGGCGGTTCAAAATAACTACTTGTTCCTCGAAAACCCTTTACAGGGTCAGAACTGACCCTTAACAACAACACTTAACAACAACAGTAAGTGAAAGAATGCAACCCTGGGACGTCACATCTTTTCTGATTTTAAACCCCTCAGGATTCCCCTTCTGCTCTTGGTCTATGCAATGGTTGCTCATGGGTTATAGGTTCAGTGTTTTCCAACATGAGATGCCATCTTCCAGCACTTCATCTGACAATTTTCTGCAGCTGCTATTCCTAATGTTATCATCTATATCTGATAGCTTTAAGTGTTCTGGAATACCCATCCTTCATAATGCTATCCATAGTTTGCCATGTTCCTCACAGTTGAAAACCTTTGCAGAGTAATTACAGCACAAGTAAACATCTTTCTGGAATTCTCTGCTTTCAGACAAGATCCATCTAATACCACCAAAAATATCCCTCATTCCTTCCATTTCCTCTTCTTAATCTAGTGTGAATTTCTGGTAGTTCTTTTTCAATGTATTGTTGTGACCATTTTATTCAGGAAAATTTTACTTGCATGTGGTATTGATGATATTGTTCCAAGATTTTCTCATTCAGTTGGGTCACCTCTCTTTGGAATGGGCACAAATATGAATCTTGTCAAGTGGTTGTCCAGGAAGCTATTTTCCAAATGTCTTGACATAGATGAGTGAGTGCCTCCACTGTTTTGCCCTTTTGTTGAACATATTTCAATTTGTATTCCATCAATTGTTGTAGCCTTGTTTTTCACTGATGCTTTCAGTTCAGCTTAGACTTCTTCATGAAATACCATCAACTCTTGATCACGTGCTATTTCTTGAAATGGGTGAATATTGACTGTTTGTTTTAGACTCTCTTTCTTCCGTCCGTCTTTTGTTGGTGCTTTCTGCAACAATCAATATTTTACCCATAGAAACTTCCAATATTGCAACCTGATGCTTGAATTTTTCTTAAGTTCTTTCAGCTTGAGAAGTGCTGAATATGTTATTCTATTCTGGATTTCTAACTCCAGGTCTTTTCACATTTCATTATAATACTTAACTTTGTCTTCTAGAGCTGTCTTTATAAATTTTCTCTTTATTTATTTTACTTCCTGATTTCTTTCATTCACTTTACTTCTCTATGCTTGGGGGCAATCTTCAGAGTCTCTTCTGACATCCATTTTGGTCTTTTCTTTCTTTCCTTTTTAATGACCTTATGCTTTCTTTCTGTAGATGTTCTTGATGTCATCCCACAACTCTTCTAATCTTCAGTCATTAGTGTCTAATGCATCAAATTTGTTCTTGAGATGGTCTTCCTTTATAGACGAATGAATATCATCCTGTCACAGAGCACAAGCGAGATCTTGAAATAGTCTTTACACCTTGAATGTGCTGCCATTGCACTTTAATTTGCCAATCCCAGCATAGTAAACAATATGATTGTCAAATTCACATTGACCAATACCAATCCATTTCAGCTGATGAATGCCTCAGTTGTCAATCGTAATGTGTTCCAATTCATTTTTGATAATTTCCAATTTTTCTATATTCATATTTCATACATTCCATGTTCTGATTATTAATGGATGTTTGCAGCTCTTTCTCTTCTTTCTGAATTGTGCCCTATTAGCAAATGAAGGTCCTGATAACTTTATTCTACTTGGATCATCATGGTCAGCTCTAGTTTAAGAAGGCAGCTCTTCCCCACTCAGATTTTCAGTGCTTTCAAACCTGCAATGCCATGCCATCCTCTAGCACTTTATCTGATCATTTTCTGTGACCGCTATTCCTAATGTTATCATTTTCTGGCACTATATGTGACAATTTTCTATTGTTAGTAATAAGACTTCAGTGGCCAACCATTCAGAAGCAGTCTGCCTTTCCTTCTACCTAGTCTTTCTTAGTCTAGAAGCTCTGCTGGAACTTGTCCATTATGGCTGGCCCTGCTGGTATTTAAAATATTGGTGGCATAGCTTCAGCATCAAAAGAACATGTGTGCCTCCACAGTACAGCAAACTGACAAATGAGTTGTGGAAGCATTTGTCTTTCCCAGAAATTAGAAATCTGTACTGAGCTCTGATCACTGTTTGCAACCTGCCACATATCAACTGCAAACATAGCTCACTATCGGCCTACTTGATTTGTGGATATTACCTGTCTTGGACCCTCAATTCAGTTTTGGGGAGTCTTAACAAATACTTGTCACAAAATATTGGATTTTTTTCTTCTTCCCTTAAATTGCCATAATTTTAACATTGGCTTTAAACCTTTCTTAAGTCACATCCTCTGCCTCAGGTTGCAGAGAAGAGTTCTTTCTCAATATTGATGAGCTTTCTCAATTTTCAACGCATCGTTTTACCTATTTTCTTCCTAGATGATATTTGGCTCCACATTTCAAACACAGCTCATCTGTCAGTTTGCCGTACTGTGGAAGCATGCATGTTGCTGTGATACTGAAGCTATGCCATTGGGGGGGGGGGGCAACTAAGGATCAAAATGGAAATTAGGCATGTCAATTGAACAAGAATTACTTACATTTTTAGCCACTGGATATAGCATAAATAGATAGTACCAGTTTGAAACAGAGTTAAAAAAAACAGCAAACATTTATTTACATACTGCAGATAGGATGGGGTACAAATACATGATGCCAGTAAACTGTTACATCTTATATTAGAATTAACTTTAGGACTTGGTATCCTATATGCATATGTGTATGCATATATTTTGTTAAGTGTCACTGAGTCGGTTCCGACCCATAGCGACCCTGTACAGGGTTTCCGAGGGTGTAAATCTTTACAGGAGTAGAAAGCCTCATCTGTCTCCCGCGGAGCGGCTGGTAGTTTTGAAGCGCTGACCTTAAGGTTCGCAGCGTGATTCGTAACCACTACGCTACCAAAGCTCCTGTATACATATATAGGTATGTGTGTGTGTGTATATATATATATATATATATATATTGGCTAGAAATGTGGGAAATAGGAAGAAGTGGAGGGGAAAAGAAAAATCAAAGTTAGAATTAGGATACATATGACACCTGACATTTTCTTTAGTGGCTGAGACCAAGTTAATTCAAAGCAGTAACACTAACATCTAGAAGAACATCTGAATAATTTGTGTCTAAATGGTTGGAATTAAACTGTAAATAGTGTGGGCTTATTGAAATGTATTGGACCAACATATCCAGACAAGGATGAACAGCAGAGCTTCAGAAGGTGATGGATTGATTGCAAGGTACTGAAGAACAAAGAAAACTGAGGGCTTGAATACTTCCAGGAGGCTATTTCTTTCTCCATCTTTTATCTGTGCCTTTACCTTGCTGTCAGTTCACATCTCTATCATAGTAGTCAGACTTCTCAATGGGAAATAGAGCCCCTACACCTATTGGACCTCACATCTACACCCATACCTCTGCCATCAATGAAGAACAAACTCTTTCATGTGCTGGTGTGAAATACTCTGGAAAAGTCATCAAATTAGCCAAACCCCAGTCAGTTGATGATTCTCAGGTTTATTTAGGAAGAATGGCAGTGTATATTGGGCTAATTAATTGCCTTTCCATGGATAAGTCAACATTGGCTAAGTCACTGAAGTAAGGTAAAACAAAAAGTCAGGTCTTATTGCAATGACATGATTGTGTTTACAGATTAGTTTTAAAGAATATTGATGATGCTTCTAGAAGAATATGTGCTGGGAGTGCTAAGTGTGCAAAGGAGGCTGTTCTGGGTAGATGAAAAAAAATAAACACCCACTAGTGAAGTTCTGCCAACATTTCAAGACCACACATCTACATATTTAGAAAGATCCACACTTGAGAGTTTTATAATAAATAAAGTTACCAATGACCAATTTGCATCTTAAATAGAAGGGTCTACCAATGATCTAGTCACTGACAAAGTTTACTTTACCAATGCTTTTCTTGATTTGATGGCAAAAAGAAAGAATATACTAACTACGGACACTCAAGATAGATTAATTTTAAAATCCAAAAAGTTAAAGACAGCTTATCTTAATAATAAAATATATCTGATACCTTAGGTAAGTGTTCATATGTAGAAATTGACAGTAGTACCTTTTTGTTTCATTTACATGTAACTGTACCTAACTTTCATCTTGGAGTCTCTGGGTAATGCAACTGTTTAAAGCACTTGACTGCTAACCAAAAGTTGTAGGTTCAAGTCCACTCAGAAGCTTTTCATGGAGAAAAAGCCTTACAATCTACTTCTGAAAACTTCAGCTGTTGAGAACTCTATGGAGTTATGTTCTACTCTCACTCACGTGGTGTCACCATGAGTTGTGATGAACTTAATAGCAATTGTTTTGTTTTGTTTGTTTTTTTATTTATTGTTGTTGTTGTTCTTTTAACTTCTTTCTTGGCAGAAACATAACTTGGATAGACATTTTTTCACCAAAATCATGAGGAAAAAAAACAAAGGATATAAGAAAATACTGACTGTTTTGATTTATTTTATCATAAAATATAGTCACAGATGGGATATAAAGACCAACTAATGGATAAAAATGTTGGACTTATCCTGGATAATTAAGTCAAACTACTGATATAAATGCCCTGGCCACTTCACAGCCTAATAATAAATGAATTGAATGTCTGGATAGTTTTATGCAAAGCAATATAATAATTTGTTTTTAGTGAAAAATATAAAACTTTAGATTAAAATATTTTTTCAAATAGTTTGGTTAGGGCTCTTTCCTCTCTGCCTCTCATGCAGAGATTAATCATTCATTTTATTTTTACCTTTTAACTGATGAATATTTTATGTGTTTATAATGGGAAAGCATTAGGGAGTTAAACATTGAGATCAAAGTAAATGAAAAGGCCTTCTCCTTCATCAGCATTAGCATATAAAATAAGTTAAATAAATAGCCAATTTTATAAAATGCTAGCTGATGCACAATTTCTATATCTGGGTAATAAAAGTGTAAGCAGAATTAGAAAGTGGAGTTCCCGAAATCATGGTGTATTCTCCATGTCAGCACTGCCATTGTCTGGGGACTTATCTGATGCATACAAATTTTTCGTGTATGTTGCAATTCATAGTATCCAGATTTTTTTTTTGTTGTTGTTAAGTGTCAATAAGTCAATTCCGACTCATAGTGACCCTGCATAGGTTTCCGAGGTGTGGCTTGTGAGTTTGAACCACCGACCTTGAGGTTCAAACCAAACTTGCACTCTAATTCATTAACTCACAGTGACACACAAGGACTCCATCCACATATTATCACCCTGCAACTCACAGATGTAGGTAGGATGGACAATGGAAGCAAATGAAATATAATTGCTTTACAATAAGAATGCAGTGTCACCTGCAAAGGGGGTACTGATTGTTCAGTGGTAGAATTCTCTTTGTGAGTTTGATTCCTGGTCAATGCACCTCATGTGCAGCCATCATCAACCTGTCAGTAGCGGCTGGTGTGTTGCTATAGTACTAATGAGGTTTCAATAGAGCTTCCAGACTACGATGGACTAGGAAAATAATCTTGTTGATCTAATTTCAAAAATCAGCTAATGAAAATTAAAACCACCCTGTGGATCATAAGAATCCCAACTGCCACCAAGTACGGTGATGGTGCAGAACTGGGCAGCATTAATTCTACATAGGGTAACCATGGGTCAGGAGCTGATCGAGCACCACCTAAAAACAGTAACAACTTCTGCATTGATTCTTTTGGTGTTAAAGTGCCCTCTAGTCTATTCTGATTCTTAGTGACTTTGTATAGGGTTTCTGAGAAGCAGCTGATGAGTTTGAACCATGGACCTTGTAGTCCAAACCAACCATGTGTTGCAATACGTTATCCTGCAGCACTAGGACTCCACATTGATTCTAGCTGGCCATAAATGGAGTGTGCTTGATTATTTAGTCAACTAACAGCCTACAATAGACAGCCAAAGTTTTTGTGGAAACAAATGATCCCACTTAAATGAAACTTCCTGCTAAGGCAAGTTGTGGTTGTTGTTAAGTGACATCAAGTTGATTCTGAAGCTGTAAATCTGTCTGAGAGCATAAAGCCTCATCTTTCTCCTGCAGAGTGGTGGGTAGGTTCAAACCACCAACCTTTTGGTTTGCAGTCCAGTGCTTATCCTCCAGAGCCACCACGATCTACCACTGCTAAATCAGGTATCCTGGTAAATTTTACTTTCCATTGTCATAGTTATCTAGAGTTGTTATAATGGAAATACTGTAAGTGGATGGCTTTGGTGAAGAGGATTTTATTTTCTAACAGTTTTAAAGGCTAGAAACTCAAATTCAGGGAATTACCTCTAAGGGAAGACTTTTCCTCTCTGTTGACTTACAGTTTAGAAAGGACCTTTTAAGATCTGTGAGTCCAGTGTTCCTTGGAGATGTCCATGTGTCTTAGCATCAACCTAACCCTTAGTCTAGTAGATTCCCAGCACAGAGGCTCTGGATCAAAAGGACTTGCTTCACTCCTAGATCTTCTTTCATGACAGTAGGTCTCTCTTTCTGTTCCCTTCTCTATCCTTTTATCTCTTGTAAGATAAAAGGTAATGAAGGCCACACCTCAGGGAAACTACCCTTATATCAGATCATGGCTGTTGTAAGGGTGACCCCCAAAAAGGTGTTGCATCTGACCCTAGTTCCCTTATATGAGATCATGTCTGATCTATCCAATCACAACATGGTTTATGAATACATCACTACATAATTACCAAAACAGTGAGCATACTGGCCCACACAAGTTGACACAATCCAATCTACAAAAAGTATCATAATCTGATTCTTACAAGTTCTGCTGTGATAGTGTTTATGTATTGGGCTGCTAACCACAGAAGTTCCAATCCACCAGCCAGCCACTCTGAAAGAGAAAAAGGAGACTTTCTTCTCTCATAAAGATTCGTAGCCTCAGAAACCCTACATAGGGTAGCTATGACTTGGAACACATTCAATGACAGTGGGTAGTGGTATCAGAACAATACTAGGATAACTTAGGGACCAAATAAATAATGGGTTAAATTAATAATTAAATAGAATCAAGGAATCATAAAATGAATATATGGATAAATTAAGAAGCATCATAGGGAATTATGAAACCTTAGTCAGCTATCTGGAAATCAAATGAACAACATGATATTTTACTTTCACTTTAGAAGAATACTGAATAGAAAGGAGTAGTGAACAGTTGGTTGAACAGATGTTTCTGAAGAAGAAGATTTGGATTTCTTAGTCCAAGAATAAGCTAGGGTATGGAATGATAGACTCTTGGAAAGGCATGGAACAAATCTCAAGAGAATGTAGTTATTCATATTTGCCCCAAACCTAACTGCCCTGTCCAAGATTTGCACTGAATACAAATGGGAGCCCTGTCCTGATAAAATTGTAAAAACAATCATGGTCGATCACTGCCAGGCTCAAACTTCATATTCATGGTTCAACAATTCCTAAGAAAACATTATGTCCATAATTTGTAAAGACTGTGTATATGCTGAGGCACAAATGGATGTCACAAATATGAAGTAATAGCCTTTTGAGTGATTGAGCAGCTATGAGTCACGTACATAGTGCATGAGTCTAGTTCTCCTGAGAGTTAAGATCTTAATAGGAGTTTATTTTTCCACTCCTATGAAGCAAAATCAGTTTATTGAAAGATTTCAATTCATATTCCATCAATGTTCAGAGCCTGTTCCTTGACAATGCTTTCAGTGCACACTGGACTTCTTCCTTCAGTTTCATTGGCTATAACTCATACACTACCTCTAGAAATGGTTGAACATCAGCCATTTCTTTTTGATCCAGTGACTGTTTATTCTATCCATCTTCTTTTGATGCTTTCTGCATCATGCAATGTTTATCCTAAAGAATCCTTCAGTATTTCCAGTCTAGGGTTAAATTTTTTCCTCAGTTTTTTCAGCTTGAGAAATGCTGAGCATGTTCTTCCCCTTTGGTTTTCAAATTTCAATTGTTTGCACATTTCATTACAATATTTGAATTTGTCTTCTCAAGCTGCCCTTTGAAATTTTCTGTTCAGCTCTTTTACTTTCTCATTTCTTCCATTTGCTTTAACATCTCTATACTGGAGAGAAAGTTTCAGCATCTCTTCTGACATCCATTTTGGACTTTTCTTTCTTCCTTGTCTTTTTAATGACTTTTTGCTTTCTTCCTGTATGATGTCATTGATGACATCCCACAATGCTTCTGGTTTTTAACAAACTGATGCAGAAATGTAAGCATTTACTCATCTATGTCAAG